>NC_134484.1:308278647-308597397 GCF_040206685.1 Ascaphus truei | reverse complement strand
AACAAAGAGACAAAGAAATAAGAGAAAAAGAATATCTCAAAGAGAAAGAACTAAAAAGAGAAAGAGAACTAAGAAGAGAAAGAGAGGAAAGGGAAAAAGAAAGAGAAAGAAATCACTCCAGTAGACAGCATAAAACTAGTAGATCACGCTCCCCCATTGGAGCTACTGGTTCAAGTGATTTTTTAGAGTTAGAAGACTCTCTCAAAACTTGGGAGACCCCAAATTCATTTACCCCACTCCAAGAGATAGAAGAGCGAATCTCTCAGCCCAAAGGGGAAAGAAGCAAAGAGGGAAACGGGGGAGAGGAACGAAAAAAGAAAGAGTAAAACAGCCAATTCTAAAAGAGAATAAAAGTATTTTTAATCTAAGTTCAACTACACTTTCTGCATCACAATTAAATGTGATCTCCAAAGGCTTATCCTTTGCGCCGACAACAGGGCCAAACAATTTTGAGCTCTTTTTAGATGCCAACAAATATCTCAGAAAACTTACCGTTAAACGGTTCTTTTTAAGTAAAGATGCTGACTCAAGACTAATTAATCTTAATCCACCTGTTCCTAAAGAACCAGAAAAATGTATGCACACTACCCTTAGAAATAAGTCTACTTTCTACCCTACATACTATAAGGGAAATTATTTAGAAGTATTTTATAATTTAATTGTAAAAGATTTTGAGGACTTAACCAAAAAGAATAAATCTAAAACTAGAAACAACATAACCAAAGAAGAAAAATTAGCACTGGATGAGATAACAGAGAATACTAACATCCTTATAAAACAAGCAGATAAGGGAGGGGGAGTTGTTATCATGAATAGAGAAGATTATTTAAAAGAAGCTTATCGTCTACTAGGAGACCCACTAACCTATGGTATTTTGAAGAAAAACCCTACAAAACTATTTACAGAAGAATTAGAAATACTATTGGATAAAGGAAAAAAATTAGGTATATTAACAGAACAAGAGTATAAATTTTTATGTAACAAAACATCACAAATTCCTATTTTCTATATATTACCAAAAATCCACAAGTGTTTAGAAAACCCTCCCGGAAGACCAATCATCTCCGGTATCAACTCCCTCACTGCAAACCTATCTGCTTACATCGACTCCTTTTTACAAGGTTACGTTAAGACCCTCAAATCTTATCTAAAAGACACTACTGAAGTACTCCAAATATTAGATAAAGTTATATGGAAAGAAGACTATATTCTAACCACTATAGACGTATCTTCTCTGTATACATCCATTGTACACAAATTAGGATGTGAAGCTATAAAATATTACTTAGATAATGATACAGACTTACATGCTTCACAGGCAGAATTTATCCTGGATAGTATAGCATTTATTTTGGACAAAAATTATTTCCTATTTGAGGACACTTTTTATATTCAGAAATGTGGCACCGCCATGGGAACGAGATTCGCCTCCAGTTATGCAAACCTTTTTATGGGCTTTTGGGAGGAAAAGAACATCTGGCCCAATGGCATGCTGGGGGGGGGGGGGTGTTGTCCTATGGAGGCGCTACATTGATGATATCATTATGATTTGGCAAGGTGAACAAGCTGACCTGGATCAATATATTGCAGATCTAAACAATAATATGATGAACCTAAAATTCACTTCAAATACAAGTAAAACATCTATAAATTACTTAGATCTAGTGATATATGTTGAAGAGGGGCATCTCAAAACAAAATCTTATTTTAAAAATGTGGATAGCAATAACTATATCCTACGTTCTAGTTGCCATCACCATCAGTGGATGGATAATGTGCCCTACAGCCAATATAGAAGAATGCGGAGAAATTGTACAGAAGAAAGAGTCTTTAAGGAACAGTGTAAAACACTTGAGTCACGTTTTATTCAAAAAAATTACAAAAAAGAAGTTCTAGATGTAGCATTCAATAAAGCTAAAACATTAAATAGAGAAGATCTCTTGGAACCTAAAGATGCAACACCAATAAAAAACAACAAAAATCAATTTGATACAGCTTTTTTGACTACTTTTAATAAAGAATCTAATAATATTACAAAAATCATTCGAAAGCACTGGCATGTTTTAAAAAGAGACCAAATTTTACATAGCTCTCTTCCAGAACATCCTAAAATAATCTTTAAAAAAGCCCCAAATTTAAAAAACATTGTTGCTCCCAGCGCTTTGAAAAAAATAAATATAAAAAATATAGGATTGTTTCAAAACATTGTGGTTTTTTTTGGTTGTTCAACATGCAAGGCATGCGAACACAAACAAACAGATAAAAAGAATTTTGTGTGTAATAAGAGTAAAGAAAATTTTCAAATTAAACAATATACTAACTGCTATACAGAATATGTTATATACCTATTAGAGTGCCCGTGTGGACTACAATACGTGGGAAAAACAAAAAGAGCAATCCGAACACGTATTCTAGAACACCTAAGTAATATTAGAAGAGGCATACTGACACATAGTGTTTCTAAACATTTTGCCAAGTGTCATAATTCAAACATTAAGGGTTTAAAATTTACTGTCATAGAAAATGTGTTGCAACATTGGAGAGGCCGTAGTAGGGATATAGATCTGAGTAAGCGTGAGATGTATTGGATACACAGACTTAACACCTTAATACCCAATGGTCTCAATGCTGACTTTGAATTGGCACCTTTTCTTGTATAACTATCCTTGCTCAGATTGGTCTCCTTACTATGACCACTCCAATAGGATAAGGTTCTTGTTGATTTCCTTTATATACTGAGATATCTGTATATTTAAGTCTTTTAATTTATTTTACTAGCAGATTGTGTTTGTATTTATTATTTTAAACGTGCTAATACTAATGCACATTTTCATTCTTCTTTTTTTCTCTCTCCCGTTTTATCATGAGCTACATGATCTTAGAAGTTTTGTCTTATTTTATATATTTTCTTATACATTTTTACTTTTGAATATTAAGTTTTTTATTAATGTAATAAATAAAACCATGTTTGCGTCGTTTTTTGGCCACTGAGTTATGTCCGTTAAAATTCGGAGAACCGGTGTGTATATAATTGATTGATTGAACTAATTAAGGGTACACCCTATATATTGTGTAAGAACCCACTAGGGATATTCATTTGTGCTCCTGAGGAAGCTGTCATTGACAGCGAAACGCGTAGAGCCAGTCACAGTTGCAGCTGCCTTTGAACTGAAGGCTCTCGAAGTGCCGAGTTCCCTCACTGCCCGCCTCCAAAGCTCCTCGACCGGACCGGACGTCGTCACCGCCGTACCGGATGTGACGTCAGACGCCAGCTTCCACACGGTCTGATGCGGGTAGTGGTGAAGAGCAGCTGAGTAGTACCACACGGGTCCGGCACCTCCCTGCCTCAAAGAAAACGTTATGTGTACATGTCTAATGTACTTATTGTGAGTACGATTCCTATGCTTTTATTGTTTTTTCTAATACATATTTTATATCGATCTGTACCATGGTCTGCCCTTGTTTTGCATGACATTCACCATACACCATCTCCTGTCTGAAAGCTGATCTGAATATACTCCCTGCTGAAAACCTGTCCTGGTTTAGAAGATTAAGACCCATCTCTACCAGTGGTGTAGACAATGCTGTTTTTTATCTGACCTGCTGTAAGTAGGCATTTCTAAAGAGCCAAGTTTTCCTGCTATCCAAGCGGTTTTGATATACTGCACTATTATATGTTTTTTATTTTTTCGGTGTATCCCTGATATCGTCGCTCCCTTCCTACCCTGGACAAGCTATCTCGTAAAGGAATCTATACATATTCCTGGAAGGTTGAGAAATTTATTAGAGATCACCTTTTTCACCTATTTAAAGTATACTGCACTTTTATTCACTTATTTGGTGTGTTAGCGCCATTCACAAATCACATTAAGTTAACTTGTTTTCTGTATTTGATTTGGTGGCAGCTTCACACTATATTTATTACTTTTTGTCACAATGGATATTGTTTCACCAACTATCTTTGAAAAAAGACACTCTAGAAAATTAAATTTTAATTTTAATGATTTGAATACAACACAAACACCTATTACACATAATCTTTTGGAAGATGAATTCCATAAACTGGATAGATTATTAGTTAAGGATACCAGAAGATGGCTTGATTTAAGTTTTCTCAATAAATATATTGATTGCAACAGGATCCCTAGAGGCCTAAGAATTAAAAAAAAACCCTCGTCAAATTTAGATGATGAAGAATTTGTAAAAAATTGGTATGCAATCATTGACAAATGCTCATTCGATCTAATGGTATCCCTGATTAATCAACATAAGAAAAAAATCAAATTGATTGATGAAGAAGTCACAATAATAGAAGAAAAACTAGCATACCTAGAAGATACAGCAGAGTTTAAGATCAAAGATCGTGAATTAAAGAGAAAAATAGACAAACTAGAAAATGAGCTTTATACTAATAAATCTAATAAATTCATCCGTGATGAAGTAGATTATCAGAGAGGAGAACAAAGAGAGTGGAAAAAGAAGAAAGGAAATTATTTATCAGATAATTACAAAAAGGATCAGTATTTTAGATCTTCTGATTCAACTACATCCCATTCCACAAACATGTTCAATAGTAAAGATAACACAATAACCAATTCCTATTATAAATCTAATCCACAATGGAAAGGGAATAGAGATTCTAGATTTGAAAATTCACATCCCAATACAGATAAGCCATCTGGACATTACACATCAAATACTGATACCAATAGTACTAGAGATAGGGAATACAGAAGAGAACAAGATTACCAGAGGGATAGAGCTCATGAGAGAGAGAGAGAACAGAGGATTGAGAGGGAGAGCGATAGAGAGAGAGAATGACAGAGAGAGAGAGAGAAAGGAATAGAGAAAAAGAACTAATACGAGAAAGAGAACAAAGAGAAAAGATTAATAGAGAAAGAGACACTATGAGAGAAAGGGAATATCAAAGATCCAAAGAGGTTAATAAAGACCGTATAGAGAGAGAACAAAGAGACAAAGAAATAAGAGAAAAAGAATATCTCAAAGAGAAAGAACTAAAAAGAGAAAGAGAACTAAGAAGAGAAAGAGAGGAAAGGGAAAAAGAAAGAGAAAGAAATCACTCCAGTAGACAGCATAAAACTAGTAGATCACGCTCCCCCATTGGAGCTACTGGTTCAAGTGATTTTTTAGAGTTAGAAGACTCTCTCAAAACTTGGGAGACCCCAAATTCATTTACCCCACTCCAAGAGATAGAAGAGCGAATCTCTCAGCCCAAAGGGGAAAGAAGCAAAGAGGGAAACGGGGGAGAGGAACGAAAAAAGAAAGAGTAAAACAGCCAATTCTAAAAGAGAATAAAAGTATTTTTAATCTAAGTTCAACTACACTTTCTGCATCACAATTAAATGTGATCTCCAAAGGCTTATCCTTTGCGCCGACAACAGGGCCAAACAATTTTGAGCTCTTTTTAGATGCCAACAAATATCTCAGAAAACTTACCGTTAAACGGTTCTTTTTAAGTAAAGATGCTGACTCAAGACTAATTAATCTTAATCCACCTGTTCCTAAAGAACCAGAAAAATGTATGCACACTACCCTTAGAAATAAGTCTACTTTCTACCCAACATACTATAAGGGAAATTATTTAGAAGTATTTTATAATTTAATTGTAAAAGATTTTGAGGACTTAACCAAAAAGAATAAATCTAAAACTAGAAACAACATAACCAAAGAAGAAAAATTAGCACTGGATGAGATAACAGAGAATACTAACATCATTATAAAACAAGCAGATAAGGGAGGGGGAGTTGTTATCATGAATAGAGAAGATTATTTAAAAGAAGCTTATCGTCTACTAGGAGACCCACTAACCTATGGTATTTTGAAGAAAAACCCTACAAAACTATTTACAGAAGAATTAGAAATACTATTGGATAAAGGAAAAAAATTAGGTATATTAACAGAACAAGAGTATAAATTTTTATGTAACAAAACATCACAAATTCCTATTTTCTATATATTACCAAAAATCCACAAGTGTTTAGAAAACCCTCCCGGAAGACCGATCATCTCCGGTATCAACTCCCTCACTGCAAACCTATCTGCTTACATCGACTCCTTTTTACAAGGTTACGTTAAGACCCTCAAATCTTATCTAAAAGACACTACTGAAGTACTCCAAATATTAGATAAAGTTATATGGAAAGAAGACTATATTCTAACCACTATAGACGTATCTTCTCTGTATACATCCATTGTACACAAATTAGGATGTGAAGCTATAAAATATTACTTAGATAATGATACAGACTTACATGCTTCACAGGCAGAATTTATCCTGGATAGTATAGCATTTATTTTGGACAAAAATTATTTCCTATTTGAGGACACTTTTTATATTCAGAAATGTGGCACCGCCATGGGAACGAGATTCGCCTCCAGTTATGCAAACCTTTTTATGGGCTTTTGGGAGGAAAAGAACATCTGGCCCAATGGCATGCTGGGGGGGGGGGTGTTGTCCTATGGCGGCGCTACATTGATGATATCATTCTGATTTGGCAAGGTGAACAAGCTGACCTGGATCAATATATTGCGGATCTAAACAATAATATGATGAACCTAAAATTCACTTCAAATACAAGTAAAACATCTATAAATTACTTAGATCTTGTGATATATGCTAAAGAGGGGCATCTCAAAACAAAATCTTATTTTAAAAATGTGGATAGCAATAACTATATCCTACGTTCTAGTTGCCATCACCATCAGTGGATGGATAATGTGCCCTACAGCCAATATAGAAGAATGCGGAGAAATTGTACAGAAGAAAGAGTCTTTAAGGAACAGTGTAAAACACTTGAGTCACGTTTTATTCAAAAAAATTACAAAAAAGAAATTCTAGATGTAGCATTCAATAAAGCTAAAACATTAAATAGAGAAGATCTCTTGGAACCTAAAGATGCAACACCAATAAAAAACAACAAAAATCAATTTGATACAGCTTTTTTGACTACTTTTAATAAAGAATCTAATAATATTACAAAAATCATTCGAAAGCACTGGCATGTTTTAAAAAGAGACCAAATTCTACATAGCTCTCTTCCAGAACATCCTAAAATAATCTTTAAAAAAGCCCCAAATTTAAAAAACATTGTTGCTCCCAGCGCTTTGAAAAAAATAAATATAAAAAATATAGGATTGTTTCAAAACATTGTGGTTTTTTTTGGTTGTTCAACATGCAAGGCATGCGAACACAAACAAACAGATAAAAAGAATTTTGTGTGTAATAAGAGTAAAGAAAATTTTCAAATTAAACAATATACTAACTGCTATACAGAATATGTTATATACCTATTAGAGTGCCCGTGTGGACTACAATACTTGGGAAAAACAAAAAGAGCAATCCGAACACGTATTCTAGAACACCTAAGTGATATTAGACGAGGCATACTGACACATAGTGTTTCTAAACATTTTGCCAAGTGTCATAATTCAAACATTAAGGGTTTAAAATTTACTGTCATAGAAAATGTGTTGCAACATTGGAGAGGCCGTAGTAGGGATATAGATCTGAGTAAGCGTGAGATGTATTGGATACACAGACTTAACACCTTAATACCCAATGGTCTCAATGCTGACTTTGAATTGGCACCTTTTCTTGTATAACTATCCTTGCTCAGATTGGTCTCCTTACTATGACCACTCCAATAGGATAAGGTTCTTGTTGATTTCCTTTATATACTGAGATATCTGTATATTTAAGTCTTTTAATTTATTTTACTAGCAGATTGTGTTTGTATTTATTATTTTAAACGTGCTAATACTAATGCACATTTTCATTCTTCTTTTTTTCTCTCTCCCGTTTTATCATGAGCTACATGATCTTAGAAGTTTTGTCTTATTTTATATATTTTCTTATACATTTTTACTTTTGAATATTAAGTTTTTTATTAATGTAATAAATAAAACCATGTTTGCGTCGTTTTTTGGCCACTGAGTTATGTCCGTTAAAATTCGGAGAACCGGTGTGTATATAATTGATTGATTGAACTAATTAAGGGTACACCCTATATATTGTGTAAGAACCCACTAGGGATATTCATTTGTGCTCCTGAGGAAGCTGTCATTGAGAGCGAAACGCATAGAGCCAGTCACAGTTGCAGCTGCCTTTGAACTGAAGGCTCTCGAAGTGCCGAGTTCCCTCACTGCCCGCCTCCAAAGCTCCTCGACCGGACCGGACGTCGTCACCGCCGTACCGGATGTGACGTCAGACGCCAGCTTCCACACGGTCTGATGCGGGTAGTGGTGAAGAGCAGCTGAGTTGTACCACACGGGTCCGGCACCTCCCTGCCTCAAAGAAAACGTTATGTGTACATGTCTAATGTACTTATTGTGAGTACGATTCCTATGCTTTTATTGTTTTTTCTAATACATATTTTATATCGATCTGTACCATGGTCTGCCCTTGTTTTGCATGACATTCACCATACACCATCTCCTGTCTGAAAGCTGATCTGAATATACTCCCTGCTGAAAACCTGTCCTGGTTTAGAAGATTAAGACCCATCTCTACCAGTGGTGTAGACAATGCTGTTTTTTATCTGACCTGCTGTAAGTAGGCATTTCTAAAGAGCCAAGTTTTCCTGCTATCCAAGCGGTTTTGATATACTGCACTATTATATGTTTTTTATTTTTTCGGTGTATCCCTGATATCGTCGCTCCCTTCCTACCCTGGACAAGCTATCTCGTAAAGGAATCTATACATATTCCTGGAAGGTTGAGAAATTTATTAGAGATCACCTTTTTCACCTATTTAAAGTATACTGCACTTTTATTCACTTATTTGGTGTGTTAGCGCCATTCACAAATCACATTAAGTTAACTTGTTTTCTGTATTTGATTTGGTGGCAGCTTCACACTATATTTATTACTTTTTGTCACAATGGATATTGTTTCACCAACTATCTTTGAAAAAAGACACTCTAGAAAATTAAATTTTAATTTTAATGATTTGAATACAACACAAACACCTATTACACATAATCTTTTGGAAGATGAATTCCATAAACTGGATAGATTATTAGTTAAGGATACCAGAAGATGGCTTGATTTAAGTTTTCTCAATAAATAAATTGATTGCAACAGGATCCCTAGAGGCCTAAGAATTAAAAAAAAAACCCTCGTCAAATTTAGATGATGAAGAATTTGTAAAAAATTGGTATGCAATCATTGACAAATGCTCATTCGATCTAATGGTATCCCTGATTAATCAACATAAGAAAAAAATCAAATTGATTGATGAAGAAGTCACAATAATAGAAGAAAAACTAGCATACCTAGAAGATACAGCAGAGTTTAAGATCAAAGATCGTGAATTAAAGAGAAAAATAGACAAACTAGAAAATGAGCTTTATACTAATAAATCTAATAAATTCATCCGTGATGAAGTAGATTATCAGAGAGGAGAACAAAGAGAGTGGAAAAAGAAGAAAGGAAATTATTTATCAGATAATTACAAAAAGGATCAGTATTTTAGATCTTCTGATTCAACTACATCCCATTCCACAAACATGTTCAATAGTAAAGATAACACAATAACCAATTCCTATTATAAATCTAATCCACAATGGAAAGGGAATAGAGATTCTAGATTTGAAAATTCACATCCCAATACAGATAAGCCATCTGGACATTACACATCAAATACTGATACCAATAGTACTAGAGATAGGGAATACAGAAGAGAACAAGATTACCAGAGGGATAGAGCTCATGAGAGAGAGAGAGAACAGAGGATTGAGAGGGAGAGCGATAGAGAGAGAGAACGACAGAGAGAGAGAGAGAAAGGAATAGAGAAAAAGAACTAATACGAGAAAGAGAACAAAGAGAAAAGATTAATAGAGAAAGAGACACTATGAGAGAAAGGGAATATCAAAGATCCAAAGAGGTTAATAAAGACCGTATAGAGAGAGAACAAAGAGACAAAGAAATAAGAGAAAAAGAATATCTCAAAGAGAAAGAACTAAAAAGAGAAAGAGAACTAAGAAGAGAAAGAGAGGAAAGGGAAAAAGAAAGAGAAAGAAATCACTCCAGTAGACAGCATAAAACTAGTAGATCACGCTCCCCCATTGGAGCTACTGGTTCAAGTGATTTTTTAGAGTTAGAAGACTCTCTCAAAACTTGGGAGACCCCAAATTCATTTACCCCACTCCAAGAGATAGAAGAGCGAATCTCTCAGCCCAAAGGGGAAAGAAGCAAAGAGGGAAACGGGGGAGAGGAACGAAAAAAGAAAGAGTAAAACAGCCAATTCTAAAAGAGAATAAAAGTATTTTTAATCTAAGTTCAACTACACTTTCTGCATCACAATTAAATGTGATCTCCAAAGGCTTATCCTTTGCGCCGACAACAGGGCCAAACAATTTTGAGCTCTTTTTAGATGCCAACAAATATCTCAGAAAACTTACCGTTAAACGGTTCTTTTTAAGTAAAGATGCTGACTCAAGACTAATTAATCTTAATCCACCTGTTCCTAAAGAACCAGAAAAATGTATGCACACTACCCTTAGAAATAAGTCTACTTTCTACCCAACATACTATAAGGGAAATTATTTAGAAGTATTTTATAATTTAATTGTAAAAGATTTTGAGGACTTAACCAAAAAGAATAAATCTAAAACTAGAAACAACATAACCAAAGAAGAAAAATTAGCACTGGATGAGATAACAGAGAATACTAACATCATTATAAAACAAGCAGATAAGGGAGGGGGAGTTGTTATCATGAATAGAGAAGATTATTTAAAAGAAGCTTATCGTCTACTAGGAGACCCACTAACCTATGGTATTTTGAAGAAAAACCCTACAAAACTATTTACAGAAGAATTAGAAATACTATTGGATAAAGGAAAAAAATTAGGTATATTAACAGAACAAGAGTATAAATTTTTATGTAACAAAACATCACAAATTCCTATTTTCTATATATTACCAAAAATCCACAAGTGTTTAGAAAACCCTCCCGGAAGACCAATCATCTCCGGTATCAACTCCCTCACTGCAAACCTATCTGCTTACATCGACTCCTTTTTACAAGGTTACGTTAAGACCCTCAAATCTTATCTAAAAGACACTACTGAAGTACTCCAAATATTAGATAAAGTTATATGGAAAGAAGACTATATTCTAACCACTATAGACGTATCTTCTCTGTATACATCCATTGTACACAAATTAGGATGTGAAGCTATAAAATATTACTTAGATAATGATACAGACTTACATGCTTCACAGGCAGAATTTATCCTGGATAGTATAGCATTTATTTTGGACAAAAATTATTTCCTATTTGAGGACACTTTTTATATTCAGAAATGTGGCACCGCCATGGGAACGAGATTCGCCTCCAGTTATGCAAACCTTTTTATGGGCTTTTGGGAGGAAAAGAACATCTGGCCCAATGGCATGCTGGGGGGGGGGGGTGTTGTCCTATGGCGGCGCTACATTGATGATATCATTATGATTTGGCAAGGTGAACAAGCTGACCTGGATCAATATATTGCGGATCTAAACAATAATATGATGAACCTAAAATTCACTTCAAATACAAGTAAAACATCTATAAATTACTTAGATCTTGTGATATATGCTAAAGAGGGGCATCTCAAAACAAAATCTTATTTTAAAAATGTGGATAGCAATAACTATATCCTACGTTCTAGTTGCCATCACCATCAGTGGATGGATAATGTGCCCTACAGCCAATATAGAAGAATGCGGAGAAATTGTACAGAAGAAAGAGTCTTTAAGGAACAGTGTAAAACACTTGAGTCACGTTTTATTCAAAAAAATTACAAAAAAGAAATTCTAGATGTAGCATTCAATAAAGCTAAAACATTAAATAGAGAAGATCTCTTGGAACCTAAAGATGCAACACCAATAAAAAACAACAAAAATCAATTTGATACAGCTTTTTTGACTACTTTTAATAAAGAATCTAATAATATTACAAAAATCATTCGAAAGCACTGGCATGTTTTAAAAAGAGACCAAATTCTACATAGCTCTCTTCCAGAACATCCTAAAATAATCTTTAAAAAAGCCCCAAATTTAAAAAACATTGTTGCTCCCAGCGCTTTGAAAAAAATAAATATAAAAAATATAGGATTGTTTCAAAACATTGTGGTTTTTTTTGGTTGTTCAACATGCAAGGCATGCGAACACAAACAAACAGATAAAAAGAATTTTGTGTGTAATAAGAGTAAAGAAAATTTTCAAATTAAACAATATACAGCTAAACCCCGTTATAACGCGGGTCTCGGGGTCCACCCCGAGACCACCACGTTACTAACGGGGTCGCAAGAAAAAAAAATGGCCGCCGCGCTTTAGCGCATATTCATCCCGCGGGACAGGAGATGGGAGCGGGCATGTCCCTCCGCTCCCCGCTTCCCCCTGTCACCGCGGGACAGGCCGCGGGGCAGGAGATGGTAGCGGGGATGTCCCTCCTGTCCCCGCTTCCCCCTGTCACCGCGGGACAGGCCGCGGGGCAGGAGATGGGAGCGGGGATGTCCCTCCTGTCCCCGCTTCCCCCTGTCACTGCGGGACAGGCCGCGGGGCAGGAGATGGGAGCGGGGATGTCCCTCCTGTCCCCGCTTCCCCCTGTCACCGCGGGACAGGCCGCAGGGCAGGAGATGGGAGCGGGGATGTCCCTCAGGTCGCCGCTTACCTCAGATCCCGCTGCCTGCATGGAGGTGGTAGCGGGGGGTTTCTTCTCCCCACCACTGTCCCTGGCGCTCCCGCTGCCTGCGCGGGAGGAGGGGGGGGGAGCGGGTGGTGGTGCTGGTCGCGGCCTTTCCTCTGCTCCGACCCCACCCCCCGTCTGTGTAGAGTGAGAGAGTGTGTGTGTGTGTATGTATATATGGGAGAGAAAGTGTGTGTGTGTATATGGGTGTGTGTATGTGGGTGTGAGTGTGTGTAAGTGTCTGTGAGTGTGTGTAAGTGTCTGAGTGTGTGTGTAAGTGTGTGTAAGTGTGTGTAAGTGTGTGTGAGTGTCTGTGAGTGTCTAAGTGTGTGTAAGTGTGTGAGTGTCTGTGAGTGTGCGTGAGTGTGCGTGAGTGTGCATAAGTGTGCGTGGGTGTGTGTGAGTGTGTGTGAGTGTGCGTGAGTGTGCGTAAGTGTGTGTGAGTGTCTGTGAGTGTCTGTATGTGTGTGTGAGTGTGTGTGCAGTGTGTCAGTGTGTGCAGTGTGAGCAATGAGGAGTGTGTGTGCAGTGTACAGTGTGTGTGCAGTGTGTCAGTGTGTGCAGTGTGAGCAATGAGCAGTGTGTGTGCAGTGTGCAGAGTGTGTGCAGTGTGTGTGCAGTGTCAGTGTGTGCAGTGTGAGCAATGAGCAGTGTGTGTGCAGTGTGTGTGCAGTGTGAGCAATGAGCAGTGTGTGTGCAGTGTGCAGTGTGTGTGCAGTGTGTCTAATGAGCAGTGTGTGTGCAGTGTGCAGTGTGCAGTGTGTGTGCAGTGTGTCCAATGATCAGTGTGTGTGCAGTGTGTCAGTGTGTGCAGTGTGAGCAATGAGCAGTGTGTGTGCAGTGTGCAGTGTGTGTGCAGTGTGTCAGTGTGTGCAGTGTGAGCAATGAGCAGTGTGTGTGCAGTGTGCAGTGTGTGTGCAGTGTGTCAGTGTGTGCAGTGTGAGCAATGAGCAGTGTGTGTGCAGTGTGTGTGCAGTGTCAGTGTGTGCAGTGTCAGTGTGTGCAGTGTGTGTGCAGTGTGTCAGTGTGTGCAGTGTGAGCAATGAGCAGTGTGTGTGCAGTGTGTGTGCAGTGTGTCAGTGTGAGCAATGAGCAGTGTGTGTGCAGTGTGCAGTGTGTGTGCAGTGTGGCAGTGTGAGCAATGAGCAGTGTGTGTGCAGTGAGTGTGTGCAGTGTGTGCAGTGTGCAAAAAAAAAATGAAAAAAAAATTTTTTTTTTTTTTTTTTTTTAAACGGGAGCCACGGGAAAACCGCGTTATAACCGAATCGCGGTATAACGAGGCGCGTTATAACGGGGTTTAGCTGTACTAACTGCTATACAGAATATGTTATATACCTATTAGAGTGCCCGTGTGGACTACAATACGTGGGAAAAACAAAAAGAGCAATCCGAACACGTATTCTAGAACACCTAAGTAATATTAGAAGAGGCATACTGACACATAGTGTTTCTAAACATTTTGCCAAGTGTCATAATTCAAACATTAAGGGTTTAAAATTTACTGTCATAGAAAATGTGTTGCAACATTGGAGAGGCCGTAGTAGGGATATAGATCTGAGTAAGCGTGAGATGTATTGGATACACAGACTTAACACCTTAATACCCAATGGTCTCAATGCTGACTTTGAATTGGCACCTTTTCTTGTATAACTATCCTTGCTCAGATTGGTCTCCTTACTATGACCACTCCAATAGGATAAGGTTCTTGTTGATTTCCTTTATATACTGAGATATCTGTATATTTAAGTCTTTTAATTTATTTTACTAGCAAATTGTGTTTGTATTTATTATTTTAAACATGCTAATACTAATGCACATTTTCATTCTTCTTTTTCTCTCTCTCCCGTTTTATCATGAGCTACATGATCTTAGAAGTTTTGTCTTATTTTATATATTTTCTTATACATTTTTACTTTTGAATATTAAGTTTTTTATTAATGTAATAAATAAAACCATGTTTGCGTCGTTTTTTGGCCACTGAGTTATGTCCGTTAAAATTCGGAGAACCGGTGTGTATATAATTGATTGATTGAACTAATTAAGGGTACACCCTATATATTGTGTAAGAACCCACTAGGGATATTCATTTGTGCTCCTGAGGAAGCTGTCATTGACAGCGAAACGCATAGAGCCAGTCACAGTTGCAGCTGCCTTTGAACTGAAGGCTCCCGAAGTGCCGAGTTCCCTCACTGCCCGCCTCCAAAGCTCCTCGACCAGACCGGACGTCGTCACCGCCGTACCGGATGTGACGTCAGATGCCAGCTTCCACACGGTCTGATGCGAGTAGTGGTGAAGAGCAGCTGAGTTGTAACACACGGGTCCGGCACCTCCCTGCCTCAAAGAAAACGTTATGTGTACATGTCTAATGTACTTATTGTGAGTACGATTCCTATGCTTTTATTGTTTTTTCTAATACATATTTTATATCGATCTGTACCATGGTCTGCCCTTGTTTTGCATGACATTCACCATACACCATCTCCTGTCTGAGAGCTGTTCTGAATATACTCCCTGCTGAAAACCTGTCCTGGTTTAGAAGATTAAGACCCATCTCTACCAGTGGTGTAGACAATGCTGTTTTTTATCTGACCTGCTGTAAGTAGGCATTTCTAAAGAGCCAAGTTTTCCTGCTATCCAAGCGGTTTTAATATACTGCACTATTATATGTTTTTATTTTTTCGGTGTATCCCTGATATCGTCGCTCCCTTCCTACCCTGGACAAGCAAACAGATGGTTAAACATTGTAGCTCCTGTGCAGTTTAAACATCATGTAAACACATATTATGCCCACGGCTATGTGTATAGGGGAAATGCTGCACCTATGTTAGGCCATGTAACAATGGTATACAATCACTTCCAAGAAAAGTGAGTAAGTGTTAATGGGCTGCGAGTCTGGACAGATTGTCAAACAGTTAATGTTTGACAGAATGTCACTGCTGACAACGTGTTACGCCGGATAGAATTGAGAGGTATCATACAATAAACCTCACAGGTATATAGCAGTGTGCCTTTAAAGCACTGCACATGTCCAGACTTTTCAGTCTTACCAGTCTCAGAGCTAGGTAACTGGACAGAATGACAGGCTTAGTATGTCTGACAAAATGTCTCTTAGTTAACCCATATAGTAGATATAACCGGATAAAAGCTCTAGATTGCTGCACAAACTTGGTAGCTTACAAAGAATGTGTGACTGGACAGAGTGACAGACTGGTAATGTCTGACACAGTGTTTCCTTGTCATGGTGGTAACTGTGGTATAACAACGAGCTGGACAGAATTGAGAGGTATTATACAAAAAACCTCACAGGTGCATAGCAGTGTGCTTTTTAAAGCTTTTTAAAGCTTTTTAAAGCACCACACGTGTCCAGACTTATCAGTCTAGGCTAGCCTCAGAGGAGGCATAGGTTCACTTACCTGCATTATTTTAATTTTGTGGTATCTCCCAATAAAGATTATTTTAAATAATTCATCAATTCATTACATTACTTGATTCCTCTGGTGATGTCAGTGGATGAATTTGTTTAGAGTGCTCTCATTATAGGGGTTTCTTTTTCTTTTGTTGTGCATCTTACATTGCCCCTGATTGCAGCACCTCCAGCCAGGCTGTAGCGAGGGTTAACCTTTCCCTTCCCCCCACTCCCTCCCCCTTCCCTTAAGTGTCAGCCAGGTAGATAGGCTGCACTTTTGTTTAGATTGATCCCCGAACGGGGATTGGCTTTTGTTTATGTTTATTTCACTTAAAGGGACAGAGCACCCATTGTTTTGTTATACTTTTGGACAAATAAATCCACCAGGTAAGGAAAAAAGGAAATGACGCGGCGGTCACAGCTCCTCCAATCAGCCTCACGCATATAGAAAAAATAAAAAACTTTATTGATAATTCAACATGAACAACAGCAACTGGACACTCTGACGCGTTTCGTCTGGGATCAGACTTTTTGAAAAAGTCTGATCCCAGACGAAACGCGTCAGAGTGTCCAGTTGCTGTTGTTCATGTTGAATTATCAATAAAGTTTTTTATTTTTTCTATATGCGTGAGGCTGATTGGAGGAGCTGTGACCGCCGCGTCATTTCCTTTTTTCCTTACCTGACTTACTACACACGGCTGGAGCACGCCGACATCACCGCGGACATCACCACGCAGCTGGATATCGCGCTGCATTATCATCAGCTACTTTGGCAGATCACGCAGGCAGATCGTGAGTACTGACCGCTGAATTTGTTCATCGCTGGATACAGGGTGCAGGTGAGGCTGTATCGGACCGCATGGACTTACTTTTGGGCATTTCCTAGGAGGTGCCCGACTGTACTTCTACCGAATTAGCACCCCACCCTGTAGTTATCTGTATATGGATGAAATTTATGGTTTAAGCTTCATCAAAGTGATGTCTTCCTCCTCATGTTCTAGAAACTGAAAAACAGCCTTGGTTTTAGTAGCCCCAGGGATACAAGGGGGTCACTCCCCAATATTTTTCTAAAATATATCCACCAGCTTATTATTTCACCAGAAGAATTGTGTTGTCTTCTCACTATCCACGATCATCCTTCCACAAGTGGTGTCATAAGTGGGATGTCGAACACCTGTAAAAGGGGCGGAGCTACACATTGCAACTGGTGGAACCTGTGTGGACTGTTACCGTCAGTATGGAGGATGTTGTGAAGGCCCTAGTACACAGTGCCACTGTTCAGCAGGGACACATTGCGGCACAATGTGAGACAAACCAGATACTTGCAGCCCAGCTTGGCGTTATTGCAGAAACACAGAGGGGGCTGGTTGAACATCTGGCTCACAACATGGACTAAGCCAGTACAGACAAGGTGCGGCCCATCCAGGCAAACCTATACCTGCAGAAAGTGACGCCGCAAGATGACATAGTGGGTTACCTCGGGTCCTTTGAGCGAATCGCTTACCAGGACAGTTGGGCCCACTCCAAATGGGCTGGGTTTATCACACTCTTTCTACTATGGGAAGCCCAAAAAGCATATTGTGACCTCGACGAATAAGCCGCAGCAGATTATGACCATCTAAAAAAAGAAATCCTCGCAAGGATTGGAGTGACTTCCGCAGTATGTGCGCAAAGGTTCCATACTTGGAGATATCAGGAACAGAAGTCACCCTACAGCTATGGGATTTGATTCATCTGGCGACAAAGTGGCTAAAACAGAAGCCTTTAACCCAACCCGGATCCTTGATTTGGTGGTTTTGGACCGCTTCATTCGAGCGTTACCCCAGGACCTTTGACAGTGGGTGGGACAAGAAGATCCCCTCACTTATGATGCCATGGTAGGTGCAGTGGAACGTTTTCTAGCCACCTGTAAACTGTCACGCTTCACATCCCCTTGCACAAACCAAAGCCCAATACGAACATCAGAAGCCAGCGCTGGAACAAAGACCCGCGACCGGCCACAAGGTTTGAGGGAGAGGAAAACCTGGATAAGGACAGAAACTCTAAATCTCTGAGAGGGTTTCAAGACAGAACTGGGCCAATTGTTTGTTTTGAGTGTGTGGAGGCGGGGCACATTAAGGCTCACTGCCCTCAGTTGTCTGAACCAATGGAGTGTGCATATGGCGCAGGGAGGTCAGAGATTTGTGGAGTGGTATGTGTGACCTGCGGGGAAAAAAATACCCACAACTTCCTCACCACAGTGATTTTAAATGGTAAACCAATCTCTGCCCTGGTAGACTCAGGGAGTGATATTAACTTGGTATCAGAGAAGTTGGTTAAGCCTCTCCAGTTATGCCAGGGTGAGAAACTGCAGGTATTATGTGTGCATGGCTGTACGCTTTCGTACACCATGACTCCGATAAAAGTAAAAGTCGAGGGGCAAGTCCTCCAAACTACGGCAGCAATTGTACCAAAGTTAACCCATTCTCTAGTGTTAGGCTGTAATTTCCCTGGTTTTGACACTCTGATCAGAGTACAACTCACCTTAAACAATCCTACACCAGATGAAGTTTTTCAGTTTACAGACCCTGAATTAGTCTCTGAGGTGTCTAAAACCCCTAAATCGAAACGAGAACATAGGAAGGAAAAAAAATAAAAGAGGTCCGCCCTCACCCCAGTTAGCACTGGTTACTACATCTACACTGGCGACACACTTTATTCGAGCTCGGCTAGTCCCACGAATTCGGGTATACCCGGGTGTATTGAGGTTTGTGACTGTTTTCTGCCCGAGTGCATTGGGTTATTTTCCAGGCAGGGATTGAAGCATTTTATTCCCGCTGGCTGCAATACTGCACAGTATATATATATATACTGCATTACAATTCATGAATTTATGCCATCTGGTAGACACGCGAAGCATTGCAGCCTATTAAATCCTAATCATTATCATTTAACAGATCAGCCGCCCGTCAGCCAGGCATGAACCCAGGCTGGGAAGGCAAACGCAACGGGGCTTGTCAGAGGTGAGGAGCGGCGCATTCCAGGTATCTGCCAGGTACACACTGGGTATTTGCTCGAATAAAGTGTGTCGGTGCAGTAACAGAGGGAGGATGAGGAGTTGTCAGAGACAGGGCTTGTTGTCACTCAGGAGTCCAAGTTACCCGTGGATGGAACCGGCCAAACGCCAGATGACAAAGGTTTTGGAAGTCTAGAACTTTCCCTGAGTAATCTTGGTAGGGAACAGGCTTATGATCCCCAGTTGAAAAATGGGTTTAGCCAAGCGGTAGAAGTTAATGGGGTCCCGCTGGAAGGAAAAACCAAGGACTCCTATGCC
Organism: Ascaphus truei; assembly: GCF_040206685.1. Lineage (NCBI taxonomy): Eukaryota > Metazoa > Chordata > Amphibia > Anura > Ascaphidae > Ascaphus > Ascaphus truei. The sequence goes on along the minus strand of NC_134484.1, from coordinate 308,577,984 downwards.
TATTTTGGTATTAAAAATGATTTGTTATACCATGTGAGCCAAGAGGAGGGCCAAGAAATAGAGAAATTTCTAGTACCCAGTTCATTTGTAAGGAAGGTCCTAGAGCTAGCACACTCTCACGTAATTGGGGGTCATCTTGGTGTAGAGAAAAAACAGAAAACAATCCTAAAAAGATTTTACTGGCCAGCGATATATAATGCAGTAAAAAGGTTCTGTGCCTTCTGCCCTGAGTGTCAGTTGACAGTACCCCGACCAAGCTTGAGGGCCCTCGTTAATTCCTATGCCTATTATTGAGATTCCATTTGAGTGGATTGCTATGGATATAGTGGGTCCCTTGGAGAAAACAGCCAAGGGTCATCAATACATCCTAGTAATTATAGATTATGCCACTCACTATCCAGAGGCGCTGCCTTTACGTATTACTTCCTCCAAAGCCAAAGCTAAGGAATTGTTACAGGTATTCTCCCGACTCGGAATACCGAAGAAAATGTTGACATATCAGAGTACCCCGTTTATGTCTACGCTTATGCGAGAATTATGTGTAGAACTAAAAATAAAGAACCTAAGAACCTCTGTTTACCATCCGCAAATGGACGGACTGGTAGAAAAATTTAATAAAACTCTTAAGATGATGTTGAGGAAGGTGGTTGCTAGTGATGGGAAGAACTGGGACACCTTGTTGCCTTATCTCTTGTTTGCTATCCGGTAAGTACCACAAGCCTCTACAGGGTTTTCCCCATTTGAACTCCTGTATGGGAGATGCCCAAGAGGAATTCTGGATAGCCTCAAGGAAAAGTGGGAGCAACAAGCTATTCCAGGGAAGAATATCATCCAATTTGTGGAAGATTTAAAAGAACGCATTGCTCATATTACTCCCATAGTCAGACAACATTTAGAAGAGGCGCAGGGGGTCCAACAGAACTTTTACAACAGGCAGGCTATGGTTCGCAGCTTCCGACAAGGGGACAGAGTTATGGTGCTTGTTCCCACGGCCGAAAGCAAGCTGTTATCACATTGGCAAGGGCCATACGAAGTTATAGAACAGGTCAGCCTGGTGAATTATAAAATCCGGCAGCCAGGTCGAAGGAAGGTAGAGCAAATCTATCACATATATCTATTAAAATCCTGGAAGGTGGTAGCTAACAAATCCGGGAAAGGGGAGGATCCACTTGTTCGAATATCGGCAGAACTCACTCATGAACAATATGGGGAAGCTGTAGACTTGATAAATAGGTTTACACGGAATCCAGGGGGAGCATGAAGGAAGAAACACAAGAGAAAACAAATCTAAGTGCAGAATGAATTGGCAAAGGAGAATGAGTTTCCAAAATCTTGGCTCCTGTAGAATTGTTACTTTCAAGAAGTAAGAATAAAAACAGCAATCTGGACAATCAGTCAATGGTGGATGTCAGTGTACAGAAGGAATCATCAAGGTTGCTCAGGTGCTCAGGAAGGTAGGTCCCAGGAATAGAGAGAGAGAGAGGAAAAAACTTGCATAGCGCAGATCAACCAAGGTATAAAACGATTTAATCTAAGTAAAAAAATGTACTCACAATGTTGTAAATAAAATCGGGCATGTCACACTTAATAATATCATCAGCCAGCCAGCTCATCATCCCGCGACTCCCAGTACAGCTCCGTCTCTGCCTCTGCTCCACTGCGTCACCGCACGGCTTGGCGTCTGACGTCAGATCCGGTTTTGACTTTCAGTGATAGCTGGACCTTCCGTGATCCCTCTCCAGATTGCTCCGTAAGAAAGAAGACTCCCACTCTACGCATTTCGCTACGTAATCATGTCGGCTTCATAAGGAGTGTGATGTCTAGCAATACTCTGTTTCTATATATAGCTTGGATACTAATTAGTTCATATGGAACAGATGTTCTTAACGCGCTATGGGGGTTAATATTGGACGCTGGATCTGCAACCTACATCATAAGGGATAGTAATTGTTCACTCAGTAACTGAAAGCATAATACATTTTAAGTTAATAAATGTACATATATGAGAATTAAGTACAAGAGAATTTAGTACACATGAGAGAATTCAGGCATTATAATGTTCAAAAAGACCAAATTTCTCAGGGAACAATAGTAATTCTACACATATAAATAAAATCCAAATACAATAGACTCAAGTTCAGAAAAATCAAAACGATTAGAACATGCATGTGCTTATTAACAAATTAATTATAACATGTTATACCAGACAGTATTAAATAAATCATATTGTATTTAAAAACCTAGAAAAACATGGCTAAGGCATATCTTGGTACGGTGGTAATATAAAATAAACTATTACTTGACGGGGGTGAATTATAAACTCTAGTTGAATCGAATGGATGGAATTGACACATTAGGTTATATGAAAACATACAATCCCTAAAACTAATGACTAAGATGAATAAGCGCACTTGGAGATATAGAGCCTGGAGCGGAGACATAAAACCAAAATTAGGACAAATCATTTCGAAAATGGGACAATATCTAACTCCATATTAAGTCCTCTGGGTGTAAGACTACCCAATCGATGGATCCAAAAAGATTCTCTCTTCAATAATTCTAGCTCTCTGTCACCTCCTCTCCAATGTTGTTGGACTTGTTCAATAGCTGTATATGTTAAACCTGTTGGATCCCCTTTATGAAACACTGAGAAATGGTTGGATACACTGTGAGTGATTAATTGTCTTTTAATACTACTTAGATGTTCCACAATCCTTGTTCTGATTGGCCTAGCAGTTTTACCCACGTATTGAAGTTTACAAGGGCATTCAAGTAGGTATATGACGTGATCCGTTCTACAGGTAAGACAGGTTTTAATATTGAAACTTTCACCTGTAACATTAGATCTGAAACTCGTAGTGTTAGGAGACTTGAACTGGCATGTCCTACATGTTTTGCACCCATAAAATCCTTTGTTATGACTCAGCCAATTATTTTGGCTGGCTTCCTTTTGTCTGAGTGCACTTGGTGCCAGTTTATTTTTTAAATTACTTGCTTTCCTGAACAACACATTGGGGCCGATTCACTAAGCTCCGTTAAGTGGCTTTAAGAGCGCAAAGTACCCTTTAAGCCCGATAAAGCTGCATTGCGATACACTAAGCAGTGATAACGGCGCTTTATCGGTCTTAAAAGTGATTTTTTTGCCCTCGGCGCAAAATGCGCACGATCAGCCTACTGCGCTGAATTTTGCCAGTACTACCGATTCACTAAATAGCGCTAAGTGAATCGGCCTTTAAAAATGTGCCAAACAAACGTGCCAGCAAAAGGAGCTGGACTTAGAAAAAATTTCATTGTTTACATTTCTGCAGCCACTACATCCATACAACAGGGTGTCGCCGGCTGACCTCCGGGACGAGGGGTGTCCCCGCGGTTGTCCGTGTGTCCCCGAGGGCTTCTTGTAACAATGTTGTGCCACGCAACCCCCCCAAAAATATTTTTAATTCATACATCCCCACTCCCCCCTAAGATATACAGTGCATGAATGTTACAAATTACTCTGATACAGATACACTGGCGACACACTTTATTCGAGCTCGGCTAGTCCCACGAATTCGGGTATACCCGGGTGTATTGAGGTTTGTGACTGTTTTCTGCCCGAGTGCATTGCGTTATTTTCCAGGCAGGGATTGAAGCATTTTATTCCCGCTGGCAGCAATACTGCACAGTATATATATATATATATACTGCATTACAATTCATGAATTTATGCCATCTGGTAGACACGCGAAGCATTGCAGCCTATTAAATCCTAATCATTATCATTTAACAGATCAGCCGCCCGTCAGCCAGGCATGAACCCAGGCTGGGAAGGCAAACGCAACGGGGCTTGTCAGAGGTGAGGAGCGGCGCATTCCAGGTATCTGCCAGGTACATACTGGGTATTTGCTCGAATAAAGTGTGTCGGTGCAGTATGTAATATAGGATTTACACATACAACTATAAGCATCTTAAAAAAATATTTATAATTTTACACTTACCCCTGCTATGTTGCCACGATGAGGGGGCTCCTGATCCTTATGTTTGGAAAAATGCTCCGTTGTTACAAACAATACATAAGGAGAACAAGAAACATTCTAACATCCCATAACCCTTAATCACATGATATGTTAATAAGTGCTATCGTACTTAATGGATTAATGATCCCTACTCCATTAACTCCCTCTTCGGACTACAATGAAAAGTGCCCTATTTTGGTTTTAATAATAAACAAGCCACACAACACCTGTGCCCACACATCAATCCAACATGTATTTTAGTACACATACAAATTTTTATATATGTGTGCGGGGTGGCCCTGTGAGAAGTATAGGTGTTTGCAGGTGCCCCCACCACGGGTGTCTGGATGTCATAGTGTGTTCCCCTGAATATTTAATCTTTACCCTGGAGATATGGGGATCATTCGCATGAATTGAATGGAAGGAGAACACGTAAATGATAATAAATTATTAATAATTGTCTGACATCAATTTTCCTTCAATGTGTAACCTTAAATTTTAGGAGGGTGTTCATTGTGAAGGCAATATTCATGTGTTTACAAAACAAGCTGATAAGAATCAAGCTTGTGTCCCACCTTGATTGAAAAAAACAATTACTTGTTGTGATTTAACACCTTCATGACTGAACATGTAAGATACAAATGTCATGTTTATGGCGTTTCTGTGACAAATGATACATATTGGCCTCACATCATCGCTTTGAATTATTACATCATTATTGTAGTTTTGAACCACATATCTACTTATAAATCAAAATTCTGCATGTATTATTGACATTAACATTTTCAACATACTATACATCACGTGTTCTCGTTAACACTAATTGGTTGTTCGTTCATCTATTTAAAGGATACATGTCAATCACTTCCCTTCGAGGGTCAAATGGAGGTCATTGGCAATTTGGCAGTGCTGGAGTTTGTAGTGAGGAGGAGGCGCGAGATTATGTTACAATGGAGGGCGAGGAGAGAGAGGAGAGAGAGGAGAGAGAGGGGAGAGAGGGGAGAGAGAGGAGAGAGAGGAGAGAGAGGCAACTTGCAGTAAGGCGGACATTGGCGCCATGAAACTTCCGCGAAAGATGTTCCCTAGAAGGGTTAAGTGAGGATGTTGTCATCTGTCGCTATAGATTGAGCTCAGCGGATATCTTGGAACTGTATGAAGTGTTAAGAGAAGATTTAGAGCCAACAACAGACAGGAGTCATGCAGTGCCTGGCTTTGTTAAATTGCTGAGCTCATTACATTTTCTTGCTTCTGCGTCTTTTCAGACAACTGTGGGCATAGTAGGCGGGGTCTCGCAACCAATATTCTCGCGGGTCCTTAGCCAGTTTCTATGTGCACTGACTAGATGTGCTAGGGATTATATACATTTTCCTAGTGAGCAAACAGAGTGGCAGGCACTGAAGACTGCATGTTATAATGTAGCAGGGCTACCCAATGTGATGGGTGCTTTAGATTGCACACATGTTGCGTTGACCCCGCTACGTGAAGTCGAGAGGAATTTCCGTAACAGGAAACATTACCACTCGCTGAATGTGCAAATAGTATGTGACGCTAACATGAAAATTATGAGTGTGGTAGCCCTATTCCCAGGTGCCTGTCACGATTCACATATCCTTCTTAATTCGTCAGTGTTCCATGCATTTGAATCAGGCCAATTCGAGAACGGTTGGTTATTGGGTCAGTCAATGTTAAAGTCATTGCACTACTGTGTTAATTTGTTACTCACGTCCATATGTCTTTTTTGGGGTATTTACATGTCATGTTACAAGAATATGTCAAATCTTGACTTTCTATTTCTAATACACAAAATATTATCCATGTTGGGCACTTAAGCATCTTGTTCAATGTTTTATCACACAATAGTGAAGGTCTGTTGTACATAGTTGAATCCTGTTCATGTAGTACTATAAGTCAATAGTCAATGTGCTGTAGTTTTTTAGACTACTATCTCAACATTCATACCTGTGTTATAGGGGACTCGGGCTATGGAAGCCGGACATGGCTCCTGACCCCACTGGGCAATACGCTAACGCTTGCAGAAGAACGCTATAATGAGGCCCACGTTTCCACACGTTCGGTGATTGAGAGGACTTTTGGTGTGTTAAAAAGTCGCTTTAGATGTATAGATAAATCTGGGGGGGCTCTTCAGTATTCACCAGAGAAGGTTGCCGACATTGTAATTTGTTGTTGTATATTGCACAACATTGCAATACGTTATAATATTCTTGCCAACATTAGGCAAGATATAGAGGAGGATCCTCCTGTGCCTCCTGCAGGGGTTATGGACCATACAGCCAGTGGGGTGGAGACCCGCAGAACTGTCATCGACACTTATTTTACATGTAAGATTGTTATTGTCATGTGTAAGAATTTTTGACATGTAACACAATCTATCCTCATGTCGTTTTGTGTGTCACATATTGTGACGGGTAAACTTTAGATTAAAACTGGTCGCAGCAGTACGTGTTAATGTTTATCAGTTGTGTTAGGACACATTTTTATCTTACTCAAATTAGATTATATGTTCCTAAAACAGATTAAGATTATGTCCTAAAAATATTCAATACTTAAACAATAAAAACAGTATGCCTGTTCAAATATTTATTCTGTCACATATAGTAACACTTCAAATTTTATGAAAACACAATGCAAGGCCAAATTAATTTGCAGTGACTATGTTACATATTAGCTTGCATTATGCCACTTTAATCATAATTAACGTAACTGACTAACACATTTAGCGAATCTAACATATCCTCATGTTTATATACGCTAAGAACTCAAATATTTATACTATATTCACCATTTCTTAATATATGCCATGGCTTCAATTGTTTAAGTAAATATTGTTTTTTTTTCACCTTTACAACACAGGGGCGTAAACCTTGTGTCATGACATTTAATGGATGCGCAGGACTAACTAATTGAACGCGACATTGCCATGAACATTTCACTATCTTGCACAGAGATCGTTAAGTGTATCTTACCTTATTTGACAAACATGTCCCGGCATCTGTTGCGCTGCACGACGTGATTTCTGTAATATGAACACATAAGGAAGAAGAAGTAAAACGGAAATTGAAATGTAAAAAAAAAAAAAAAAAAAAAAACCTTGTCGGAATGGTACGCGCATGCGTTCTGGGTGGAACACATATGCGTTTCATTGTGCAACAAGAGAAGCACATATTGTTCAAAGTGCATAGTTTATAGTTACCTGATTTATATAGCATTCAGATTCGGAGCTGCCATGCAAGTGGTATTTTGGAGGTAGCTGTTGCTTTCAATCAATTGGTTGTTCGGTGTGTTCATGTAGCTGGTGTTCCAGCTTGATCCATCAAACTTTGGATATTGTGTCATGTACTGAGGTGGATACAGATAGTAACTTTCTGGCATTTCATGTGCTTCTGCAAGGGAGTTAGTATGCATGTTAGCGTCATAGCTAGATCCGTCATTGGTGTGGTATAGGTTGGACACCTCCGGTTGTAAATACGATACATTTTGCTGAACATTTAAGCCACCGCTGCTGGAACCTATATCATTGTTGTTCTGTCTGCGATTTCGGGGTCTTCTTCTTAAATTGCCACTTGCAAACATACGCATACTTGATTCACGCACTGCCCAAAACCCACCCCTGTTTCCGCCAGTTGGTGGGTACCAAAAAAAGCAACCATTGGTTGATAAAGTTCGTCTGATCGAACTGCGCCAAACTTTGGGCTTTGGATGATTTTGATAAAAAGTATAATTTGAGGAGATATGCTCAAAAATGTCCGTGACAGTAGCTCTTCTCTGTGTTCGGGATTGGATAGCGCTATATATTAAATAGGCGTAGCAAAATGGAGGTTTCTTTAGAGTTGACATTTCTAACAGCATTTTTTCTCATGGAATGGTGTAAAATAACGCTGTGTTACTTTGAATTACTGTTATGTGCAAAAGTATCAAATTGCAGGGAATGTGTTACACACGTTCCAAGGTCGTAATACAAAAGAATAATTGTCCATGATATCTTCTCCCACATACAGGTGTTCAGCCTACTAGCTAATTTTCTCACACACATTAAATTTGTGTCTCAAACTGAAATACAGAAATTTCTGAGTAAGAATATAGTGTTAGCAAATATGGGAAGTGATATTCCAAAAACCTTATGTTTATCTGTGTTCAGAATCATTACATCTTGCACATGTCAACATCATTATGTTCTCCATGATTTGCCATCCTGTTTAGTTAACATATGTGCACATGAAAAATGAAATCATTTTAATTGAAGGTTTTGAGTACAATTGTGTCTTTAGCATAATACAATTGTCAAGTAAGTGAATCTTTAATGTGTGAAATAGTGACCATTCAACACTTCACTGTGTATACACTAAAAAGCTATCAGTCATACATGAAGTATCCCAAAGAATATATAAAAGTAAATTTTTTACATACACTGCGCCTAATCAGTAGATGCTTTAATCAGGAGATTCGTTTTTCTCATTACACATACTGCTGCGGCCGAGTTTATTCGAGCATTTGCCCGTTCTCGGCCGCAGCAGTAGCCTGACGCGTGCCGGAGGGTGACGGGCGCGCGCCGAAGCAGCGGAAGAGCGCCCTCCGATCGGGGCGCTCTCCCTCCCGCTGCCGGGTCCGCCGGGTCCCCCGGAACCCCCTGCCGCCGTCCCCCACATCGCGGGACACCAGGGCTCCCTCGGGGAGCCCTGGACGCGCGTGCAGGGGGCGCACGCTCCCGATGACGCGTGACCGCGCGTCGGTGACGCGAGGCACGCCGAGGGGCGGCCACTAGCAAGCCGGGAAATCTCCCGGCTTGCGGATCTGGCCGCAGTGCAATAAACTGTGTCGCCAGTGTATCATACCATGCAGTCCCTTAAAGGTGTTTGTAATAAACATAGCAAGAACATTAGAGCTATTCATAGATATTTAGGATACGCTGATTTCATGATTTAAGGGGTGTGACAAACGCCCCTCTTTTGTAGTGCTGACGTCTGTCTGGGTTCTTCCCGACACAGTCTTCAAGGGTTAATTATACAACAAACAGGATCATGCAAAGTATTATATTGCTTAAGTCAGGCGTCTGCCTGCTTTATTTTCATGCAAGTAAGGTACTGCAGCTTTAACATGTGTAGGTTAGAGGCACTCAGACATTTTCATTCAGCAGTTCACTTATATCAGTGTCATAGCACTTCACACAGTGTCACTTTTAAGAAATAAAAACCAAATCATATTACTGTAAGAAATCCTATCCCTTTCAGGGAACTAACTACACATCAGAATCAGCCTCTAACTGCGAACTAACTGGGCCAACTAACTTGTTCCCCAGCTTAAAACAATGCCCTCTCATTTAGGGTCACTAGATACAGCACAGTCTTTTAGCAACAGCAATAAACATTTGTATTGTCTTATCTGTTCATGGTGGGAACACGGTCCCAAGTGTCCAGGCAAATCCTCTGGTACTGTGATACTTGGAGGGGCTGTCCACCCCGAAACTGGAAACAGGGGAGCAGCGATACCCCCAGCCTCTAGGCTCTAAGGAGAGAGAGTGAAATGCAAAACCTCTCTGCTCTAAATACCTGTGCATGTGATTAGAAGAGCAGGTGTGGGAGAACTAGAGCCATTGTAATCTGTGGTCTGGATTTTCCATCCAGCTGCCTGAGTTAATGGGAAGCTGTGGAACGGATCATTTTTAACTATTCCTGCACTTTCTGACCTAAAATGGGGCAGAAAGCTGCCTAATATCTTTGGACTATGTCACATATCCCCCTCCCCAGCTCACACCTACTGGGGTGAGCGGCCATGGACCTCACTGGGGTGAGCGTCCTACCTGAAATACTTGAGCTAACTCCTCAGTACAATATTAAGTATTCACATAACACGAATATGAACTTTTTCCACGGCAATTATGGACAATAGGTTTCGTCATAAGAGACTATACTTGGCAAACATATTTTGTTGCTCTCTATTAGGGAACTATTTTGAAAAATAAGTGTCTAGCACACATTCTTACAACCCAGGATATGCTAAATATATTCACAAAACCAGACAATTTCTATTACCTCCCTGGGTTTTTCTACTCTAGAATATGAACCTCATTATATATTTACCAACCGAAAAGGGCATTTTTTTTCTATATTGTAAGCTACCAATATTTGTTTTTTTTTTTTTACTACACCCTTGTAATCTTAAGGGCCATTTTAGAAACCCGGCAGGGACAATATGCTAGCTGCAATTTCACTCACTTCAGCAACTTACATACAGCACTTGCTAGCTGCAAATTTACTCACTTCAGCAAAAGGCATTAGCTTTACAAACAGCACTTGCTAGATGCAAATTTTTTTTTTTCTTCAGCGAAACATTTTGGTTTTCTGTTTGGGTTCAGGGTGCTATTGTATCCACACCTCGCACATTCTCTGTGTATGCTAGAAGCACAACTGATATACGCAGTGGGACAGACTTCACTCATAGCATCTGTACTTTAGTTCAGCTGGGCGGCCATTTTAAACTCCCGCATTTATTTGCAAACCCACAGACTTTTTAGTGTCGACCCGCATTCTCCACCATATGTGACAAATGCCCCTCTTTTGTAGTGCTGACGTCTGTCTGGGTTCTTCCCGACACAGTCTTCTAGGGTTAATTATACAACAAACAGGATCATGCAAAGTATTATATTGCTTAAGTCAGGCTTCTGCCTGCTTTATTTTCATCCAAGTAAGGTACTGCAGCTTTAACATGTGTAGATTAGAGGCACTCAGACATTTTCATTCAGCAGTTCACTTATATCAGTGTCATAGCACTTCACACAGTGTCACTTTTAAGAAATAAAAACCAAATCATTTAAAGAAATCCTATCCCTTTCAGGGAACTAACTACACATCAGAATCAGCCTCTAACTGCGAACCAACTGGGCCAACTAACCTGGTTCCCCAGCTTAAAACAATGCCCTCTCATTTAGGGTCACTAGATACAGCACAGTCTTTTAGCAACAGCAATAAACATTTGTATTGTCTTATCTGTTCATGGTGGGAACACGGTCCCAAGTGTCCAGGAAAATCCTCTGGTACTGTGATACTTGGAGGGGCCGTCCACCCCGAAACTGGAAACAGGGGAGCAGCGATACCCCCAGCCTCCAGGCTCTAAGGAGAGAGAGTGAAATGCAAAACCTCTCTGCTCTAAATACCTATGCATGTGATTAGAAGAGCAGGTGAGGGAGAACTAGAGCCATTGTAATCTGTGGTCTGGATTTTCCATCCAGCTGCCTGAGTTAATGGGAAGCTGTGGAACGGATCATTTTGAACTATTCCTGCACTTTCTGACCTAAAATGGGGCAGAAAGCTGCCTAACATCTTTGGACTATGTCACAGGGGTCAGCATGTTTAAATATTGTATGGTCACAAATAATATGTAATGGGACATTAAATAAGATGTAAGATTCTAATTTTGGCTCACATTTTTTGTGTAAGAACGTGTGCTACGCCTTGGTCTGGGGGCATTGTCAGGGATAGGTGTGGAACTGCTTGGTGTGTTCCCGAATCCAGTTACACGTGCCTCAACAGTTGTTTGGCTGGTTGGTGCTGCTTCAGCGTACACATTTGTCTGCTGTGCCATTGGTGCTTCTTCAGCGTACACATTTGTCTGCTGTGCCATTGGTGCTTCTTCAGCGTACACATTTGTCTGCTGTGCCATTGGTGCTGCTTCAGCGCATACAGTTGTCTGCTGTGCCATTGGTGCAGCTTCAGCATGTAAATTTGGCTGTTTTGGCATTCCCATTTCCTGTACATATGGCACTTGCATTGGGTGTGCCAGTCCCAGTGCCTGTGCTAGGGCTTCGAACATTCCCTGTGGCATTTGCATTGGTTCTGTCATTTGCCCTGGGTGTGGCATTTGCACTGGGTGTGGCATTTGCACTGGGTGTGGCATTTGCACTGGCATAGGTTCAGGCATTTGCACTGGCTGCCCAATTTGCACTGGGTGTGGCATTTGCACTGGCATAGGTTCAGGCATTTGCACTGTCTGCCCAATTTGCACTGGGTGTGGCATTTGCAGTGACTGTGGCATTTGCAATGGGTGTGGCATTTGCAATGGCTGTGACATTAGCATTTAGCATTAGCATTAGCATTGACATGCATTGTGCTATAAGAATTAAACTATTGGAAATTGCCTTGAGAGTATCGAGTTTTTGGTTGAAAATGCCTCGCAAGTGTAGCAATTCTTGACAAATGATACGATTAGTTTCCTGCAAACCGATGTTGGAGCAGCTACTACGAGTATATGTATCCAAAATTTTATGAACTTCTAGATACAGACAACTTGATTTAATTACATTTATGATTAATAGTATATTTGAAAAATTATCCATACATCAGCACTACAAGGTTTGAGCATATATGATTTGCTCATGCACGTTGAACTCCAGGCCTCGAGGGCACAAAACAGGCCACATGTTATGGTTATCACTACTTCAGCACAGCTGGCTCAATGACTGACTCACTCATAACGAGAAAACAATTAATACAGCTGTGGAGAAGTAGGGATATCCATAAAATCTGGCCTGTTTGCGGTCATGGAGGAATGCAGTTTGACATGCATAAAAAACATTACAACATATTACTGTTACATTAATAAGTGTATTGCAATGTAAGTTGTCAGTGATTATAAATTTCCCAATATTAATGAGTACACTTAATTTGCTGAGTCATACTCTTACCTTCCAAAGACCCATAGAGCTTAGGGAATAACGCAATAACACCTTCCACGAGGATATCATTCTCTTTGTGTGTAAAACACGGGTTGCGTATCCGCTCAACCCGATGCATGGAGGTTGTAGGCTCCGCATCATCATCATCATAATCATCATCATCATCATCATCATCATCATCGTTGTCGTCCTCTATGGTTGGATGCTGGACACTGTCCCTCTCCCTCTGTCTACTCCTCCTACCCTCCCCCACATGCATTTCCACACCTGCACTGCCAGCGCGGGACGTAGCTGTTCTGCCAGCGCGGGACGTAGCTGCACTGCCAGCGCAGGACATAGCTACACTGCCAGCGCGGGACGTAGCTGCACTGCCAGCGCGGGACGTAGCTGCACTGCCAGCGCGGGACGTAGCTGCACTGCCAGCATGGGATGTAGCTGCACTGCCAGCGCCGGACGTAGCAGCACGTGACACTCCTCTCACACGCTCCTCAACTCCTCCAGCCCCCGCCGCCACCTCTCCTCCAGCCCCCGCCGCCACCACTCCTCAGCCTCCTCCACCACTCCTCCAGCCCCACGCTCCTCCACGCCAACACCCCCACGTCCACTCCTCCTCTCCATGACACACAGGCACACAGGCACAATACAATACAACACAACACAACACAATAACTAATCACTTTCACAGTAACCAGACAATAAAGTATGAAACAAATGTGAACAACAAAAGACAACTCACTCAGAAATCAGAAACAAGCAACTCACGAATCTCTCCTAATACCATAAAGTCCGGTCTATCTCACACTCACTCCCAACAGCACCGACATTAAAGTACACTGGCGACACACTTTATTCGAGCTCGGCTAGTCCCACGAATTCGGGTATACCCGGGTGTATTGAGGTTTGTGACTGTTTTCTGCCCGAGTGCATTGAGGTATTTTCCAGGCAGGGATTGAAGCATTTTATTCCCGCTGGCTGCAATACTGCACAGTATATATATATATACTGCATTACAATTCAGGAATTTATGCCATCTGGTAGACACGCGAAGCATTGCAGCCTATTGAATCCTAATCATTATCATTTAACAGATCAGCCGCCCGTCAGCCAGGCATGAACCCAGGCTGGGAAGGCAAATGCAACGGGGCTTGTCAGAGGTGAGGAGCGGCGCATTCCAGGTATCTGCCAGGTACATACTGGGTATTTGCTCGAATAAAGTGTGTCGGTGCAGTAATTTAATGGGCGGCTTATATAGGGTGTATTAGAAATGTTCCCGCCAACATTTAATTATAAATTCGCACATGTGCTTCCCTCATTTAATCAGTCCCTCAGTTCACCAGATCAACTGTTCAGCACTTAACCCCTACAGTCCCATAGCTATGCTGTGAACTATAACATATCTAAAAGAAGAACAAACATAATTATAGTGAAGTGCTTGAGTCTTGACATAGACTGTCACACAAATACACGGTGGGAACAAACGGACATACACGAACATTACAGGACAAATTAATAATAGATTAATGAATATAATGTATATTATCAACAATAATCTATGGATTGTAATGACATTGCACGTGAGCAGAGCATCTCATCAACGGAAGCAGGTTGACTTCAGCCTCGTGGAACCCCTAGTTCACAACATACCGGCCCCGTTATGGGGTGCCAGTATCCCCGCCAATTGTTAAGCTCCCGCGTCACGTGACCGGGACATTTAAATTACGTAGGGGATACCGGCACACCGTAACGTGTCCTATATCTCCTGAAATAGGGGGTCCCCAGACCTGAAACCAATGCGGTTCAGCTCAGGAGAGCCCCTGCTCATGTATCCTACTATTACAACTTATAATTGTACATTACGAGTGCCTGTGAAAGCCGTGCATTGAGACGCTGCGTCTCCATGCATTTCTTACAGGCTGCTTTGTTTATAATAGTTATCGTGCTTAATAACTTTTAGCACGATAAAGGGGGGGGGAAAGGTGATCGTGAGCTATGGCCCTTTTGGCCAAGGCCGGCCGTAAACGCGCCGAGCAGCCTTAGTGAATAGCGCTAATGGCTTCAGCCTTTTGCGGCCAAGCGATATAACACATTTTAGCGCTAGTTTACGTAGCTTAGTGAATCAGCCCCATTGGGTCTATCGGGAATTTCTTTTCCTAATATGGGATCGTTCTTTAAAATGTCCCAATGTTTGTTCAGGATTTTAGTAATCTTTTTTGACTCTTTATTGAAACACGTAATAAATGCGAAATCTAATTTGTTGTTCTTTTTTTTCTTTGCTCTTGGTTTCAACAGGTCACTCCTATTTCTAGAGTCCACTGTCAACAGTGCTTTATCCAACATCTCTTCTCCATAATCTTTCTCCAGAAATCTGGTTTTAATAAAATCTGCTTGTTGTAAAAATTGGTCTCTGTCTGTGCAATTCCTTTTTAGTCTGTTAAATTGTCCTAATGGCACATTGTCCATCCATCTAGGTAGGTGACTTCTTGATCTTAAAATATAATTATTTTTATCAATTTCTTTGAAAAATGTTTTGGTCTTGATTTCATTACCTTCTATATTTACTACTAGATCCAAAAAATTGATCTTTTCCCTACTTTGTAAACTTCTAAAGTTCAGATTACATGTATTGATATTAATGTAATTAAAGAATTTATCAAGGTTCTCTTCACTCCCCCTCCATATTAAAAACATGTCATCAATGAAATGGCGCCAGAGTACCAGGTCCACCCCGAGCCCCCCTCAGGCCAGATGGACTCCTCCTCCCAAACCGCCATGAAGAGGTTGGCATAGCTAGGGGCGAACCTGGTACCCATCGCCGTTCCACAATTCTGTAGGTAAAATTCTCCACCATTCCAAAAATAATTGTGGTTTAAAATAAATTGTATACTTTCTATAATAAAATCTGCCTGGCATTCTGGTAGTTTACTGTCTTGTCTTAATATATGTCTAATTGCAGGACACCCTTTGTTATTATGTATGGACGTATAAAGTGATGTTACATCACAGGTTGCCATTATATAGTGGTCTTCCCATTTCAACTCATTTAGTATATTGAGAATGTCCATTGTGTCTCTTAGATATGATTTTTGTTTGGTCACATATTTTTGAAGGAACCTTTCTATATACAGACAGATTAGCTGTAAGTGAGCCAATCCCCGAGACAATAGGTCTGTCTGGGGGATTGACTACACTTTTGTGAACCTTGGGAAGGTGATAGAAAATTGGCATTTTTGCCTTATCCTCATATAAAAAATTGTACTCTTTATAATTAAAAATGCCTATTTCTTTCCCTTTATCTAAGAGACATTTTAATTGTTCTGTATATTATTTTAATGGGTTAGACCTGAGTTTCATATAGGTAGTTCTATCCTCAAGGAGGCGTACGGACTCTTTGTCATAATCCCCTCTGTCCATGAGGACAACGCCCTCCCCCCCTTATTGGCTTGTTTGATAACTATGGACAGAGGAGATTATGACAAAGTGTCCCTACGCCTCCTTGAGGATAAAGCACTGTTGACAGCGGACTGTAGAAATAGGAGTGACCTGTTGAAACCAAGAGCAAAGAAAATAAAGAACAACAAATTAGATTTTGCATTTATTAAGGGTTTCAATAAAGAGTCAAAAAAGATAACTAAAATCCTGAACAAACATTGGGACATTTTAAAGAACGATCCCATATTAGGAAAAGAAATTCCCGATAGACCCAATGTGTTGTTCAGGAAAGCAAGTAATTTAAAAAATAAACTGGCACCAAGTGCACTCAGACAAAAGGAAGCCAGCCAAAATAATTGGCTGAGTCATAACAAAGGATTTTATTGGTGCAAAACATGCGAGTTCAAGTCTCCTAACACTACGAGTTTCAGCTCTAATGTTACAGGTGAATGTTTCAATATTAAAACCTGTCTTACCTGTAGAACGGATCACTTCATATATCTACTTGAATGCCCTTGTAAACTTCAATACATGGGTAAAACTGCTAGGCCAATCAGAACAAGGATTGTGGAACATCTAAGTAGTATTAAAAGACAATTAATCACTCACAGTGTTTCCAACCATTTCTCAGTGTTTCATAAAGGGGATCCAACAGGTTTAACATATACAGCTATTGAACAAGTCCAACAACTTTGGAGAGGAGGTGACAGAGAGCTAGAATTATTGAAGAGAGAATCTTTTTGGATCCATCGATTGGGTAGTCTTACACCCAGAGGACTTAATATGGAGTTAGATATTGTCCCATTTTTGAAATGATTTGTCCTAACTTTGGTTTTATGTCTCCGCTCCAGGCTCTATATCTCCAAGTTCGCTTATTCCTCTTAGTCATTAGTATTAGGGACTGTGTGTTTTCATATCACCTAATGTGTCAATTCCATCCATTCTATACAACTAGAGTTTATAATTCACCCCCGTCAAGTAATAGTTTATTTTATATTACCACCGTACCAAGATATGCCTTAGCCATGTTTTTCTAGGTTTTTAAATACAATATGATTTATTTAATACTGTCTGGTATAACATTTTATAATTAATTTGTTAATAAGCACATGCATGTTCTTTTCGTTTTGATTTTTCTGAACTTGAGTCTATTGCATTAGGATTTTATTTATATGTGTAGAATTACTATTGTTTCCTGAGAAATTTGGTCTTTTTGAACATTACAATGCCTGAATTCTCTCATGTGTACTAAATTCTCTTGTACTTAATTCTCATATATGTACATTTATTAACTTAAAATGTATTATGCTCTCAGCAATTACTATCCCTATGATGTAGGTTGCAGATCCAGCATCCAATATTAACCCCCATAGCGCGTTAAGAACATCTGTTCCATATGAACTAATTAGTATCCAAGCTATATATAGAAACAGTGTATTGCTCGACTTCACACTCCTGATGAAGCCGACGTGATTACGTAGCGAAACGCATAGAGTGGGAGTCTTCTTTCTAACAGAGCAGTCTGGAGAGGGATCACGGAAGGTCCAGCTACCACTGAAAGGCAAAACCGGATCTGACGTCAGACGCCAAGCCGTGCAGTGATGCAGTGGAGCAGAGGCAGAGACGGAGCTGTACTGGGAGTCGCGGGACGGTTAGCTGGCTAGCTGATGATCTCCTTCTACACTTATTAAGTGTGACATGCCCGATTTTATTTACAACATTGTGAGTGCATTTTTCTACTTAGATTAAATCGTTTTATCCCTTGGTTGATCTGCACTATGCAAGTTTTTTCCTCTCTCTCTCTATACCTGGGACCTACCCTCCTGAGCGCCTGAACCACATTGATGATTCCTACACTGACATCCACCGTTGACTGATTGTCCACATTGCTGTTTTTATTATTACATCTTGTAAGTAGCCATTCTACAGGAGCCAAGATTTTGGAAACTCATTCTCCTTTGCCCATTCATTCTGCACTTAGATTTGTTTTCGCTTGTGTTTCTTCCCTCATGCTCCCCCTGGATTCCATGTAAACCATTGCAACATTTGGGATGAATTGGGATGAAGGGGGTGAATTCTTACACTTTATTTTTTGTGTCACATTTTTATCACTTCACATTGCTTTTGTATGTGTTATTGAATTGTTCTTTTCACCAATTAGAGAGGTTTATTCACCTTCACTTTATTTATAGTGATTACCCTTTAATTGTTTTCACGCCTATTTTTTCACCTTACCACTTAGACTTGATCAATAGGAACAGGGATGTATTTTCCAGCGTACCAGGGAAAACTAGTGTGGTTTCCCATGATATCGTCACCAAGCCTGGAAAAGCCATTAAGATAAGACTTTTTAGGATCTCAGAACCCAGAAGAGGGGCTATTCAGTCAGAAGTAAAGAATATGCTAGAATTAGGGGTAATTGAGCAGTCCCATAGTCAATGGTCCAGCCCTATTGCCTTGGTACCTAAGCCGGATAAGTCAATACGGTTTTGTAATGACTTTAGAAATGTCAATGAAGTCTCAAAGTTTGATGCCCATCCTATTCCCCGGGTAGACGAGTTAATTGAGAGGTTGGCGAGGGCCCGTTTTCAAACCACTTCAGATCTTACAAAGGGTTATTGGCAAATCCGGTTAACAGATTCAGCAAAAGAGAAAACAGCCTTCTCCACACCTGGTGGCCCCTTCCAGTATACCATCTTACCCTTTGGCCTTCATGGGGCACCTGCAACCTTCCAAAGGTTGATGAACTAATTGTTACAGCCACACTCGAACTACACCTCAGCGTACTTAGATGATATGGTAATTCATAGTCCAGATTGGGACTCACATCTACAAAAGGTTGAGAAAGTGTTGAGAACCTTTCGCGAGGCAGGTCTTACAGCCAACCCAGCTAAATGTTCAGTCGGCTTGGCAGAAGCCAAATATCTTGGCTATGTTATGGGAATGGGGACTGTAAAACCTCAGCTCAATAAAGTTGAAGCCACTGAGAATTGGCCCCGTCCCCCTAAACAAAAACAGGTTAGGATATTTCTAGGCATTGTAGGTTACTACAGGCAATTTATGCCCCATTTTGCAACCCGGGCTGCACAGCTTTCAGATTTAGTAAAAACAAGGGCACCCGATGTCGTAAAATGGAGCAGTGGTGCAGAGACCGCATTTTCAGACCTACGTACAGCGCTCTGTAGTCACCCAGTCTTGGTAGCCCCGGATTTATCGAAGGAATTTTTTTTGCAAATGGATGCCTCCGAAGTAGGTCTCGGAGCAGTACAGTCCCAGTTTTTAGGAGATGGGGAACATCCGGTCTTGTATATGAGTCGCAAGTTGTGTCCCCACCAACAAAGTTATGCCACGATAGAAAAAGAATGTTTGGCCGTAAAATTGGCAACAGACACTTTAAAATATTACCTGTTAGGCAGGTTGTTTGCGCTCGTTACAGATCATGCATCCCTACAGTGGATGCATAGAAACAAAGAAAAGAACTCGAGAGTTATCCGCTGATTTCTGTCTTTGCAACCTTTCAACTTTACTGTCCAGCATCAGCCATGCATACTGCACGTAAGGTGGATGCATTTTCTAGGGTGCACAGTCTCTGTGCATGCATGAGCTGCTCCACTCGGTATTGTTACGCTGGGGCGGGAGATATGTGACAGAGTCATTGACTCTGTATATATTAGTAGGAGATGGCAGTATGCCTGCTTTCCAGTAGACGAGGAGTTAACCCAGCTGATTAAGCAGTCCACAGGTGATCCAAATTAAGCTAGCTCACCTGCTTTAAAACAGGAAAAGGAAATGCCTCTGGGGTGGCAGTCTCTCTCAGGCACTGAGAGAGGACAGAGGAGTGCTGACAGACAGATACAGGCTGCTCATATTGATCCAGTCCCAAGGGGAAATAAAGCTCCCAGGTAAGGAGTCAACTGGGGTTATTGAACATTGTTGGTCTGGTCTAGGTAAGCTAGCCAGCCAGGTGGATAGGCTGCACTTTTGTTTAGTTAGTTCCCCAAAGGGGGATAGGTTTTTGTTTATGTTTATTTCACTTAAAGGGACAGAGCAACCATTGTTTTGTTATACTTTTGGACAAATAAATCCACCAGCTTATTATTTCACCAGACGAATTGTGTTGTCTTCTCACTATCCATGGTCATCCTTCCACACTGGGCTACAAACGTTCTTAGGCATGCATAAAATGGGCTTCTTCAGGTGCTGCAGCCACTGCAGCAATATGCAAAAGGGTAATCTCTTCTATCATCCGCATAGTGGTAAGACGTTTTTCATCAAGAAATTCTTCACTGGCAACTCCCGTAATGTCATCTATTTGATCAAATGTCCTTGTGGTTTAGGGTATGTGGGTAAGATGACCCAGTGTGTCAAGGTAGGATTTGACAGCATAAATCTACGATGCAGAGAGGGGACTAGGAGTCCCCAGTGGTATAACATTTCATACACTCTGGGCACAATGTGAGCCAACTGAGGTATCAGGTCACAGACACCATGGAGAAGCATCAACAAAGGGGTAATCTCACATGTAGGCTACTACAGAAAAAGCCCAGATGGATAAGGACATTGTTCATTCCCCCAGGGGTTATTGTGCCCAAAGAGCTTGACTTAAGCTGCTGTTTTTGAGTTGCTGTCACGGTAGACCAGGTTATTTACACCTTTTTACAGGGAACATTCATTGAACAAAACAAGGTAATGAAATAAATTGTAATTACCATATTGATTACCCCTCTCTACCTTGGGTTTCCCGCTTTCTCTCTCTAACCTCTTCTTTTGGACTTCAACAGTTGACTGCAGCCAGCACCCACAAGGATGGCCACTACCTAGACCTTGTTTTCGCTAAAAAACTGTTCTCTCTCTGATTTCTCCATTTCCCCTTTTCCTCTCTCTGATAATCACCTCAACTCATTTTCTCTTTCTCACTTCTCCCCTTCTCCACTTCCACCTACCCCTCGGTTCTGCAGAGACCTGTGCTCTATTAACCTAGCAGTTTTTTATTCCACTTTATGCTCCTCCCTCTTCTCTCTCAGCTCTGTTCCAGACCCTGACAACCTGGTCCAGAACTACAACTCTGTCCTATCCTCCTCTCTTGATCTACATGCCCCACTTTCTCTGCCATTCTTGCTCTTTGAACCCGAAACTCTGGCTTAATTCACACATACGCATGCTGCGTTCCTGCACTCGTTCCTCTGAATGCATCTGGAGGAAATCTCACATGCTCGCAGACTTCCTTACTACAAATTAATGCAATCCTGTTTCAACTCTGCCCTCTCTCAGGCTAAACAACCCTACTTTTCTTCACTAATCAACACGCACAAGTCTAATCCACGAAAACTCTTCTCTGTCTTTGACTCCCTATTTAGATCACCCTCTGCTGCCTGTTCTTCTTCCTCCATCTCACCTCAGGACTTTGCTGACTATTTCAAGGAAAAGGTGGAATCAATACGTCAGGCCATCCCCTTATATCCTCCCCCAATCCTACACCTCTTCCTAACTCTCCTCCTGCATTCCTTGACTCTTTATCCGCTGTGACGGAGGAGGATGTGTCGTTGCTGATCTCCTCTTCTCCCTCTAACACCTTCCCTCTTGACCCATTCCCTCCGTCTCCTAAAACTTCTTGCTCCTACTATAATCACTACACTCACACACATTTTTAACTCCTCTCTCTACTCTGGTAACTTTCCCACTTCCTTCAAACATGCAACAGTCATACCATTACTCATAACCAGCAGCTTGACCCTATCTGTGTTTCTAACTGTTGACCTGTCTCCCTCCTGCCTTTTGCATTAACAGAGTCCTGACGCAGAGTTATGTCCTTGGTTCCGATGTGATAATACTCTTTGCATTCCAGGATCGTTGCTGCTGCTCTTATTCGCTGTTAGAAGCGTGATGGAAGTCCGCTCACATTGTTGAATGAAAAACGAAAGACAACGGGGATAGCTAAGGGAGCATGTATATAGGACTTGAGAACCTATCTCCAACATACCCACCCAATACCTCTTGTGGGAATTTTCCCATTCACCAATCCCCAATTTGCCCACAGTTTACAGACTGGGCACTATAGGGATTTCCGGCTAATACAGTGCCTGTGCGACATTGCTACCTTGACTGTTTAGCATATTTGTACTCCCCTTTCTACCTGGCGTCTCCCAGGCTGGGAGGGAAACTCAGGGTGTGAGCTAGCCCAGATGGCTAACAGGATCTCCTCTTCAGCAACCATCCTGGCTAGTTCACACATCCTGACACTGGGGCTTTCATATGCAACACTTCCATAGACTCACAGGCACTGCCTCAGCGTGGGGTCTCTGAAGTCTGCATAGGAATGTGACCCAGCTCATAGGTGTTAAAACATTTGGTCCCTGTGTGCATTTCAATGACAGTAGAAAAAGCCTCATCCTGCCTGTACATTTAAAACTGCAGCAAAAATACACTTTATTAAAAATACATGTTTCCCTGTCCTACAATTATATTTGTAATATGTGTGCTTAGGGTGTTACACTGGGGCTGCACACCAAATTTCAGGTTGCTGGCCCTTTTCCTTCCTGAGTTATGGCTTCTTCTTGAACTGGCAATGCTGGGCTATAGGCTTCTCAGGTCAATTGACTTGCGGTTACGGAGTTCTCACATCAATTGACCGAGTTCCCATGCCAATTGCTAGTTGCCTTTCAAGTTATGCCATTAACCGGGATGGAGATACATTGTATCTGAGAACCACTTGAGACGGAAAACCGCAGCCCTTTGATTCAATTGACTCTGCGGTTATGGCTTCCAGTCTCAGTAATGGATACCTATATCTTGCAATGGAACAAAGAGACCGCGCCACTCTTATCCACTTAACTTGTGGTTTAGCGCTCGCAGCGGCATCTTGTGTCCAAAGCCAGTAATGTCAGTGTACCATGTTATACACTATTGCAGGCATATACAATCCTGCAAAATGGGGACAATAAGGGAAAGAGGGAAAAATAATACATGTACGGTGCACATAAAATTAACCCCTTCATCCCCAATGCGAAATAGGGGTAACCAGCCGAGCATACTGCCTTTATTAATGTGCTGATTACCCACAATTTCGTTACAACCCTCTACAATCTGGCTTCCACACTGCTCACTCCACTGAAACAGCCCTCAGTAAAATAACTAATGACCTCCATGATGCCAAAGACAGATGTCATTACACTCTGCTCATATTACTTAACCTTTCTGAAGCATTTGATACTGTGGACCAACCTCTTCTAAATTTCCATACGCTTGGCATTCATAAAAAAGCTCTTTCCTGGATCTCCTCTTACCTCTCCCATAGTACTTTCAGTGTCTTTTTTGCAAACACCTCCTCCTCTATCGATCTCTCTGTGGAGGTACCCACCCCAGGGTTCTGTCCTGGGACCCCATCTCCTTTCTCTTTACAAACTCTCTCTAGGTGACCTAATCATATCTCTTGGGTTCAAATATCACCTCTATTCTTTTTTTGTTTCACAATTTTTTATTGAGATTTTACAGGGAAAAACATACATGATAATATATCTCAGATCTAGGTAGAGGGAGGCAGACCACCACGACACATGGCAATATGCCGAGTGGAGGAGGCATGGCGTGAGTGATTTCAGATTAAGCATTTTGTTCCCTAGATCTAATGGTCATACCCCCTTGCCGTGCACCCCCCAGACGGGCAGGCACGCATCCAAGGTGCCAGGTCTATGTTTCCCTTTTGGTACGAGATAGAGGGGGATAGAAAGTTGGACTAAGTGGGGAAAAAACAGAAAAAGGAGACCCCCCCCCACTGAAGACATCACCCCGGCCAATTTCCATGACGCTTCTTGATGACGCCAACGTCCAGCTTTTTGGTTTTAGTCGTAGGGCCATTCGTCCCAGATTCTGTTGAATTTATCAACATCTTGTTTCAAAAGAGCTGATAGCAGCTCCATTGATCTGACCTCCCTTATTCTGGCTAGCACCATTTGTTTGCTTGGTGGCTTGATCTGCTTCCATTTTGCAGCTATTGCACAGCGAGCTGCTGTTAGGATGAACGATACCAGTTTTTTGGATGAGTTTGGGAGAGCCTCCATAAGTTTTGCTAATAAAATTGTCAGTGCTCAGCTGGACCTCCAATCCTAACGTCTGCTCCACCATGGAGTGAATCATACTCCAGAACGGCCAAATACCCGGGCACGTACACCAAATATGTACCAATTCTTGACCATGATTGACCTGTCTACTCTAGGCTTTTTATCGTTCCATATAAATTGGAAAATTCAATTTTTGTATATTTTTCAGGTCCGCGATCGGGACATGGATCGTCAACATCTGGAAAAAGTACAGCAGTCTAGGTAGAATGTTCATATTTACAGACGCCACTCTTCCTAGCCACGAAATTTGGTGTTCATTCAAGAGCTGGAGATCCTTTTTAATTTCCGCGAACAGCAGGGGGAAGTTGTGTTTATACAGTGCTCCATAGAAATTTGCAATTTTGATCCCGAGGTACTTAATATTATTGGAGCTCCATTTGTAACTAAAATTTGCTTGCAGGTGTTTTACTTCTGAGGGTGTCAGAGAGAGATTCAGGGCTTCAGATTTGTCACTATTGATTTTATACCCCGACACCTGACCAAATTTTTCAAGTTGGGACTGAAGGTTAGGAAGGGTCATCAAGGGGGAGGACGGGGATAAAATCACATCGTCCGCAAATAGCGAGATCTTATACTCCCTCTCTCCTATCCTAATACCCTTTATATTTTGATCTTTTCAGATTGTTGCTGCGAGGGTTTCGATCGTTAGGGCTCAGAGGAGTGGGGACAAGGGGCAACCCTGTCTCGTACCGTTCCTTATTTTTATGGGGACTGAGCTTCCACCCAGGAGCTTCACAAATGCTGATGGGTTCTGGTATAGTGCTTTGACCCCCTCTAGAAAGGGTCCACTGAAGCCGAATTTGACTAATGTTTGAATCAGAAAATCCCATCTGATTCTATCAAATGCTTTTTCAGCATCTAAGCTCAGTAAGCAAGCTTTCGTTGTTGAGAGATGCACGTGGTCGACAATATTTATCATTTTGTGAGTGTTATCCGAGGCTTGTCTGCCCGGAATGAATCCCCCCTCGTCTTTGTGGATCAAACTCGGTATTATTGGGTTTAGCCTGTTAGCCAATATTTTACTATAGATTTTTAGGTCCGAATTAAGATGAGCAATTGGTCTATAACTACCACAGTTCAACGGGTCTCATCCCTCTTTATGGATTATCGCTAGGTTCGCTGAGGACATTGAGGGAGGAATCGCTTCCCCATCCATGAAAGAGTTGAGAACTGCTAGAAGATGAGGGTCTAGAACCGCCTTAAACTTCTTGTAGTATAAATTGGAGAAACCATCTGGGCCTGGGGTCTTATTTGTTTTTAACTGTTTTAAAACTTCCACCAATTCCTCACCTTTTATTTTTTCATTCAATTTGAGGACGGTTTCTTCCGGGAGGGCCGGTAGGCTGCACTCCTCTAGATATTTTGAGATAACTGTCAACCAAGACTGAGCGTTTTGGGGGGGATTCAAGTTGTATAATTTTGTGTAATAATCCGAAAATTTTTGGGCAATTTCGTTTTCCTTAAATGTTTTGAATCCAGCTTTCGTTCGAATTGTTGTAATTTGGGATTTTACCCTTAGACCTCTAAGTTTATTGGCCAAAATCCAGTCTGCCTTATTGCCTTTATTGTAAAACCTTTGCTTTGTCCACCTTAGCACCCGCTCTACCTCCTCAAATTGGACGATTCTTAATTCCAACCTTGCTTTGTCTAGCTTTTTGTATAATTTTTTTGTAGGTTTGGTTTTGTGTTCGGTCTCCAGCACTCGGACTCTCTCTAATAGTTCCTTATAGATTTTCTCCTTTTTTTTCTTTTGGAAGGATGCTATGGAAATGAGGGAACCTCAAATTGTTGCGTTATGGGCTTCCCATAGCGTGGCCGGAGAGTTCACTGAGCCCTTGTTTATAACAAAGTATTCAGAGATTTTTTGGGAAATCGAATCTACCACTTCCGTGGAGTTTAGTAAGGAGTCGTTTAGTTTCCACTGATATCGGGGATTTTTAGAGAAGGGCAAAGAGAGCAGCATATCGATGGGGGCATGGTCAGACCAGGAAATTGAGCCAATATTTGACTGGAGGGACACCTGGAGAACATCTCTGGAACCTAGGAAAAAGTAAATCCTCGAGTAGGTCTGATGTGGGTTGGAGAAAAACGTAAAGTCTCTCTGTCCCTGGTGATGGGACCTCCAGATGTCGAACAGAGAGAAATCTTCCATGATAACTCTAAGGCTCTCAGCACCAAGGAGAGTGGACCTGGGAGGTTTGGTACCCTGGGCACTTCCTCTATCGAGGTCTGGGGAGCTGATCATATTGAAATCTCCTGCTATTAAAACTGACTTGTGATGGTTTTTACTCACGATCTCCAGTACTGTCCTGATGAATGAGTTCTGGCCCTCGTTAGGCACGTATATGTTTACCAGTGTGATTGGAGATCCTGAGAGGATTATGTACCTACCCTCTGGGTCAGCTATCATTGAGTCTAACGCAAATGGCGTATTGCATCTAAATAATATGGCTACCCCTCTCTTTTTGAATTGACAGGACACGTAGTATGCCTGAGGATTTATATTTTTGAATGTGTTAATAGGGGTACAGGAATTAAAATGTGTCTCTTGTAGGAAGAGAATGTTCCCTTTGAGCTTATTTAGTTCTTGAAATGCTAGATTCCACTTTCCTATCGAGTTAAGCCCCCTGACGTTCACGAGACCAGTTTTATATTGGAGGAATTAGACATAGTGCTTTGGAGCCTACAAAGGCCCTATCCGTGGTTGCTTTCTCAAGGCGGCCAGCTTTTCTTTCTTTTGTCTGGGTCAGAGCGGGAACGACGCCCTCTTCTTTGTCCTCGGTCCGGGGCAGAGCCCCCACGCAAGGGGAGGCAGAGATCCCCCCGGGGAGGGGAGTGGCGGGAGTTAGGAAGAGGGGATGGAAGAGACAGAGCTAGAGAGAGAGGGTGAAACAGAAGGGCTTTTGGAGATCCCCATACAAGAATCCTTCATAGCCCTAGTGGCGAAGGAAACGGGCTTATTGACCTGGGAGACCTTCCTGTACGCTCCGGCACTGGTACATCCAGGAGAAAAACCCCGTCCTCACTTTTTAATATACTCAGTTTTTCATGCACAAGCAATTATATTTCCAAAATGTAGGATAAAAAAGGCGCAAAGAAAAGAGATCATCAGTATATAGCAAAATATATCAATTTATAAAAATGTAAAATATCAAGTACAAAGACTTATAATAAAAATAGATCACATAGATTAAAGTACACCGGACAGTATAACAACAAAGCAGGAACATCCATAGTTCAGGTTAATTCCCCTCTCCGGATTGCAGATGTCTTGTGCTGAGGGAAAAGTTCCTAGACCGGCATCTCCGCGTGGTGTCTCCTGCACTGGTGTATGCACTGTTGGGCGTTTGACATTGTCACACAATGCCCAGCATGCACTGGCTCTCCTACGCGTTTCGTGTCACGTGGGACACTTTGTCAGGGAATAGCCACATCAGTCATTGGTGCTCACTAAGTACAGCCAGCTAACCAATGAAAACCTGATATTTCTTATCTGGGGGATGGTACACATAGCCTTCCAACTAGTTAGCAGAATACTAATATCATGCACAATAAAAATCGACAAACATAAAAACAAAAAGGAATATGAATGTGTCATTAATACACACCACATAATACATATACGAATGTTAAATTGTTAAATAGCAGCCAAGATGGGCTACATCAATTGTGATTCAATATATCTATTTAATTGTAATATATACAATGTGTAATTGAAGAATAAGCAAAAATATCTAAAATACATTAAGAAAGCTTAACACTAGACAATTCATGTACTAAAATGTAATCAATAACAATTACTAAATACAATATGAACTAGAACTAATGGTGATTATATAAATATCAGATTATAAATTAATATTTAAACTACATAATCTAAATATGGAGCATAACATAACATCAAATAATGATAATACATCAAATCCATTCCTAATACAATAAAATAAAAACATCATACTGCTGCGGCCAAGTTTATTCGAGCATTTGCCCGTTCTTGGCCGCAGCAGTAGCCTGGCGCGCGCCCGAGAGTGACGGGCGCGCGCCGAAGCAGCGGAAGAGCGCCCTCCGATCGGGGCGCTCTCCCTACCGCTGCCGGGTCCGCCGGGTCCCCCGGAACCCCCTGCCGCTGTCCCGCGATCGCGGGACACCAGGGCTCCCTCGGGGAGCCCCTGGACGCGCTTGCAGGGGGCGCACGCTCCCGAAGACGCGTGACCGCGCGTCTATGACGCGCGGCACGCCGAGGGGCGGCCACTAGCAAGCCGGGAAATCTCCCGGCTTGCGGTACCGGCCACACTCGAATAAAGTGTGTCGGTACTGTATAAACTGACAAGGTAAGTAGACAAGAACTGCTCAAGATGTTATAAACTATCAACAGTGTCCATATTATTAATTAATTTATTTATTTATAAAATATTTTACCAGGAAGTAATACATTGAGTGTTACCTCTCGTTTTTAAGTATGTCCTGGGCACAGAGTTAAGATAAATAATACATGGTTACACATACAGTTACATAAATGAACAGGGTATACAGTGGCGGCTGCCTTTAGCCTCGTGCGGCCGTAGCGGCGCAACTCTGATAACCGAGGACAGATGCATTTTGTTTTTGTCCGGAGTGTATTGCGGTCTTTTAGCGCTCGTAATATTAGCATTTTATTATCGCTGTCTGCAATACTGCAATACCGTCTAAAAACTCAGGGGGGCGTTCGCGAGCTGTTGTCTTTGAAGTCTAATACTTTAGCAGTTCAACCTACGTCAGTACACAGTCTGCGTGTGCGTGCGCAGTAATTGTAAATCTGCATATTTATACATGCATTTGCAGTGCTGTATGTCTCATTTGAAAATTGTTGAAATGCATAGGCGTGTACAGTACTGTAACAGTATCACATTTCGGCATATACAGCGCTCTCCCCTCGCTCGCCCCGCACACACACAGGATAATTTACTGCACTGCAGGGTATTTCAACTTCATATCTTCTCTACAGTGCAGCACACCTCTCCCACACCATTCCTTTGAATGTGTATCTTTCTGGTTTCAAACAAATTCCTGCTTGCTTGTGAAGTTCAAGAGTGATTTTTTATTTTTATTTTCTCCACAAGCTGCCTAAACCATCTTGATATTACGATATTTAATCTGTGCTGTAGCTTTTGACTGCGACACTGTGCGTTTGACTGCACATGGTTGATTTGTGTGCTTTTTATGTACTGTATGTGGTGGTGTAGGGATCAAATTATTATGATGACCTGCCTTTTGAAAATATGCCATTTTTTTGAACTGCAGTACAGCTAATCCTTCATGCATCTGTACCCTGAACCCCTCTCCCTCACATTTGAAACTCTTATTGACAGACACCTCTCCAGAGCCATTCCGTTTCTAAAGCTTGCCATTGTGTTTTTAATCTGTCCCTAGCCGAGCATCACCACTTTGTGCCTGCGTGTAATCCTCTTTGGGATGGGAGCTACAGTACATAGCTGATGATTACTGCACATGCATCTGTAAGTTCACCACAGCTTGCTTGCGAAGTTCAAGAATGAGTGACAAAAAAAAAAAAATTCTCCTCATTTTTTTTCCACAAGCCTGCCTAAACCATCTTGATATTACGATATTCAAACTGTGCTGTAGCTTTTGACTGCGACTGTGTACTGTATAGCTACACCATATTGGACTACAGTATGCAGTTAGTACTGTAAAACTAGTCTATACTGGAACTACTGTATACTCTGACTACTAGGAAAGAAAAAATCTGTGCCATACTTACCTGTATCATACTGTACTTACAATACTACAGTACAGTACTATACCATACTACCTTCCTGATGCTTGCCCATTACGCGCGATCAAAATGGGCAACACAGTCACAATATGGTCAATATATTTATTGCATCGTTTCACGACTTTTCGGATATGGTCCTTCAGCTGATGCCAGACCATTTCGATAGGATTGAAGTCTGGCAATCTGTCATTGGAGGGGGAAAAAAAGGACAATTAGTTAAAGAGATACAGTACACAGTAAAAACAGTGGGAAAAAATGAGACACGCACTTACTACTCCGCTGGCATCTTCACCCAGTTGATACCACGCTCAAGGATATGCGCAGTTGACGTGGTGTGCTTTGGATCGTTGTCCTGGTAGAAACGGTGACCATCCGGGAACTCACGTGTGATGTATTCCACAATCTCAGGCACAATTTGCTCTTGGAAAAAAGCTTTATTCATGAATCCTATAACAAGAAAAGAAATCTGATCAAAAAACTGCACACTAGTACAGTACAGTGCGTAAGGCAAAAGCGTGTGACATACATTTTACTGTACCTTCAAAGATGACGATGCATCCTGGTCCACGCCTAGAGATGGCACCCCACACATGCATCTTCACTGGGTATTTTGGACGCGGCTTCATAGATATGCGACCTTTTTTGTGGAATGCAAAGGTGGCAAATCTCTCCAGCGAAACAGTAGACTTGTCAGTGAAGATGCAATCCTGGAAAGTTTCTCCACTGCCGATCCATGCCTGGGCCTGGACCACTCTCTTGATTTTGTTAACGTCCATTATCATAGGGTACGCTCTGTAATGACAAGGAATAAATAATTTTAGAGGTACAAACAACACTTTTACCTCCTGTACTGTCCAGTATTAACCTCACACGTCCATATTTCATCCAATTCTGCATCTCATCTTCTTTATGCTGGTCTCGGATACAGTGAGATTGTGATTTTGCTGCAGAGTGTATTTGACCCTTAATGCACTCTTCTCATCTTTCTCTTCACTTATTTTGTCAACCAGAAGAGTTGTCTCATTACAATGTACAGAAAAACAACAATCCGGTAAGTTACAGTGCAGTATGCCACAATCACAGCACATCATTTGCAGTAAAAATAGTATACAATGAGATAGATCTACACAATATATAGTTCTATTAATATGCAGCAATATACACAATAGATATACTGTAGTTATACAAATATACTGAAATAAATATACAATTAGATGGATCTACACAATATATAGTTCTATTAGTATGCAGCAATATAAACAATATATATACTGTAGTTATATAAATATACCGAAATAAATATACAATTAGATAAATCTACACAATATATAGTTCTATTAATATGCAGCAATACAGTATAAACAATATATATACTGTAGTTACATAAATATACCGAAATAACTATAAAATTAGATAGATCTACACAATATATAGTTCAATTAATATGCAGCAATATAAACAATGATAGATATACAGAACTGTATTATATAGTTATATAAATATACTTACGCGTTAGTTACCGTTGGGGTCCTCGTGTGTTGTCTGTTTTTCCTTGTGCATGATAGCACACGGTGTTTGATGGAACAACGAGGCCAGAAGAAGCTAACCAGCGTTGGATATCTGCAATTCGGTGTCTGCTCGTGTACAGTACCGACACACTTTATTCGAGTGTGGCCGGTACCGCAAGCCGGGAGATTTCCCGGCTTGCTAGTGGCCGCCCCTCGGCGTGCCGCGCGTCATAGACGCGCGGTCACGCGTCTTCGGGAGCGTGCGCCCCCTGCACGCGCGTCCAGGGGCTCCCCGAGGGAGCCCTGGTGTCCCGCGATCGCGGGACAGCGGCAGGGGGTTCCGGGGGACCCGGCGGACCCGGCAGCGGTAGGGAGAGCGCCCCGATCGGAGGGCGCTCTTCCGCTGCTTCGGCGCGCGCCCGTCACTCTCGGGCGCGCGCCAGGCTACTGCTGCGGCCAAGAACGGGCAAATGCTCGAATAAACTTGGCCGCAGCAGTACATCTCCTTAATTCTCATGCTGAGATCCTTTGAAATCTTTTTAACAGGCATTCCTGCGAGTAGAAAGAAATACAAACACAAGAATGTATATTCGATGTTTAGTCGATGTGTATTCAATGTGCAGTGAATCCACAAAATGGATAGTGTATTTATACGTTAATGACTCACATTTGAGTACGCCCACTTTCAACACCTGTACCTCGTCGCCATGCATAAAAGGTTACACACTTTGCATAGCCCACCACTCGATGATCTTTATCTGAACTTGCCCTTGTCCAGATACTGCATTGTGCCATCTGCTTCCATGGATCAACCCCGATTCTACGGACGCAAGAAGACACTCGCTCTGCCGTGCCTATCACACAGAAAAAGCGTAAGGCGGCAGCCGTTTCCAAGCTAAGGCCAAAGCGATAGCTAAGGCTAATAAAGAAAACCTTTATTAAAGAAACCCCAAAGGCTAAGGGTTTTAATACACGTAAGCCTTATAATGTCAAGAAGAAATACGGTGATGTACACTCAACGCAAAACAAATGGCAGCCAAACCAACGAACCCGCAGGCCACTTCCTCGTTTATTCTTCGACGACTCTGCTGCCGCTCTCGCGGAAATCTTCTGACCATCTTCTCCACTACTCGCCCACGACGCTGCCGCCGCTCTCCCGGTAACCCACAGGCCATCTTCGCCACTGCTCATCGACGACGCTGCCGCAGGTGCCCCTAAAATCCACGGGTCACTTTCTCCATTACGCTTAGATGACTCTGCCGCTTCTCACCCGGAAATCCACAGGTTTTTTTTTGTCCATCCCTCTTCGACGATGCTGCCGCTTCTCCTCTCCCGGAAATCCACAGGTCACCTCCTCCATCCTTCTTCGACGATGCTGCCGCTTCTCTCCATGGAACCCCCATCTCATCCTCCGTAGCACCCATCCACACAGATGTCCACAGCACGCCATGCACAAGAACCTGCTCGTTAGATCGCATGCTGAATGGGTTAAGTGTGAATATCCCCAGGAACTCTACTGTGCTGGTAAAGATAGATCTGCTTCTGGAGACCATGCTAAATATGGATCAACGGATGCAGAAGCTGGATCAATGGATGGAGAAGATGGATCGACGGATGGAGAAGATAGAGACTGACATAGCGGGGATACATAATTTGCTCGGTGTTTATGCCCTTCTATCCCCGACGCCGGAGTAGGAGGGTGGCATGGATGTGATGAATGGGAATGGGACCTTCGACCGCCTTCCAACACCAAGCGCACCCCCTCCACCAGAAGAATTTGTGTACATGTATGCCGTTGAGGAGGAGGATAACAACATGTCAACCCCGTCAAGACCACGCCAGGAGACAACATGGCTACCAAGACAGGAGGAAAGCTTCCTCCCAGACAACCTACCCTCGCCTGCCGCCACAAGCACACCCGCTCCCAGAAGCACACCCGCTCCCAGAACCCAACCTACATACGCTTGCATCGATACAGTGCCCGACATCATCCTGCGCGAGCTGCAACCAGCACTCAGGGAGAAGTATAGGGTGATGAGTGCTGGTTTACCTCAGAAGTA
Source organism: Ascaphus truei (assembly GCF_040206685.1). Classification (NCBI taxonomy): domain Eukaryota; kingdom Metazoa; phylum Chordata; class Amphibia; order Anura; family Ascaphidae; genus Ascaphus; species Ascaphus truei. The sequence continues at coordinate 308,544,416 of NC_134484.1, read as the reverse complement.
TGCCATGGTAATTTTTAAGCACCACGTGTCCTACTTGGTGTACTGCGGGTGGGTCTTCAAAGTGAACTACGAAGGAAATCACGAGAAAAGGTCGCTTCCTGAAAATTTAAGAAGGACTATTGTGGAGGAATTGCGGCGCTATTTTTCAATAACAGATCCTTTAATGAAAATCGTTTGAGACTCCATTAGTGGCATTTTGCGCCATACAAGGCATCGGCCCTGGAAGGACAATCTGGTGGGGATCGCATTTGCGTGACTGTTCAACTGTTGTTTATTTTTTGTAAATGTTTTTGTAAATGTTTTCACTTTCTGTACTTTAATAAAGGAGATGTTGCGTGTTTTAACTTGTATTAATAAAGAAATATTTTTACTTACTGTACACAGGACCTGCACAATTCCAGTCCCCGAGGGCCGCAAACAGGCCCGGTTTTCAAGGTTATCCTGAAAACCGGGCCTGTTTGTGGCCCTCGAGGACTGGAGTTGTGCAGGCCTGACTGACTGTTCTGTACACCATCCTACTGTAACTGTTTTGACTTTCTGTACTTTAATAAAGGAGATGTTGCGTTTTTTAAATTTTAAGAATAAACAATTTTTTTTATTAACACTATACTGTTGTGCTGTACATGTTTTGACTTTCTGTACTTTAATAAAGGAGATGTTGCGTGTTTTAACTTGTATTAATAAAGAAAAGTTTTTAATTACTGTACACAGGACCTGCACAATTCCAGTCCCCAAGGGCCGCAAACAGGCCCGGTTTTCAAGGTTATCCTGAAAACTGAGCTTGTTTGCGGCCCTCGAGGACTGGAGTTGTGCAAGCCTGACTGACTGTTCAGTACACCATCCTACTGTAAATGTTTTGACTTTCTGTACTTTAATAAAGGAGATGTTGCGTTTTTTAAATTTTATGAATAAAGAATTTTTTTAATAACACCAAACTGTTGTGCTGTACATGTTTTGACTTTCTGTACTTTAATAAAGGAGATGTTGTGTGTTTTAACTTTATTAATAAAGAAATGTTTTTACTTACTGTACACAACACCTGCACAATTCCAGTCCCCAAGGGTCGCAAACAGGCCCGGTTTTCAAGGTTATCCTGTTTGCGGCCCTCGATGACTGTTGTTGTGCAGGCCTAACTGACTGTTCTGTACACCATCCTACTGTAAATATTTTGACTTTCTGTACTTTAATAAAGGAGATGATGTGTTTTTTAAATTTTATGAATAAATAAAAAAATTAATAACACCATACTGTTGTGCTGTACATATTTTGACTCTCTGAACTTTAATAAAGGAGATGTTGCGTGTTTTTTTTTTTTTTCAACAAAAAAGTTTTTATTGGGACAAGGTACAGTTCACATATTGTCTGACAACCCATTATCATGCATGAGTGCCCCCTTGCCCAACATTTTGTTTTTCAGTATCAACTGTTACAAATATTGACGTACAATGGGGGAAAAGAAAAGCGAAAAGAAGAAAGATAACTGACATACGAGACATACAAGACAAACCCAGGGGAGGAGGGGGGGGGGAGGGGGAGGGGTCGAGGAAGGCCAGGTAAGGCGTGTCTCCAAACTGTGTTCTGAGTCCACCGGTGTTGTGCTTGTTCTGTGGGAGTCGGCTTCTAGCCCTCTCGCAGTCATCGTACGTCTGCCCTATCGGTGCTCTATCTTGTCACTGTCCGTGCCGCTGCCCTGGAGGAGAGTGCATTTCTTGTTATCACAGCAGAATGTTGGTGGCATTCACCCCTGGGATGTCTGATTGGTCTAGCAAAGGGGCCCATATTTTTAGGAAATTTGTGCCGGTGTCATTGACCAAACTCGTCAATTGTTCCATCCGGCAAACGTACCAGATTCTGTTCCGAATTTTCATCATTGTGGTTAAGTCTGGTTGCTTCCACAAAGCTGCAAGTTCGCACCTCATGGCTGTTGCAAAATGTGCAATCAGTTTTTGTGCCGGTCTGCCTAGCCCCCGCCTGCGCCTGCCCAGCAGGAACAGCCAGGGGTCCAGGGGGACCGGACGTCCGAGAATTCTCTCTAGCCAATTTTGGATTTCCTCCCATAAAGGTGCCACTTTGGTGCAACCCAACAGCATGTGCAGCAAGTCTGCTTGTTCCCCACACTGTTTGGGACACAGTGGGGGGTAACCTATTACAAACTTTGCTAATCGTATTGGGGTGAGGTACCACCTCATGAGGACTTTATATGCATTCTCCTTCAGGGTTGTGCAGATCGAGCTTTTAGCCGCTGCCAGCACTATAGAGTCCCAGTCGTCGTCTTCTAAAGTCTCCCTTAAGTCAGCTTCCCATGCCCGTCTGTAGTTCAACTTGGTGTCGTCTGTGGACCCAGGACAGACTACCGCTCTATAGATCGTAGAAGTAAGTCCCGAAGTGTCCGTACCTCTCAAACACAGCTGCTCGAAATTGGTACGCCAAGGGCGTTTAGGGATTTTGTTGTAGAAGGCTCTAATCTGGAGGTATCTAAAGAATTCGGAGTTTGGTATCCCGGTTTCAGATTTAATTTGGTCGAATGATTTTAATAGTGGGCTACCTTCCAGATGTAGGCGGTGGGTGGTCCCGTGGGGTCCGACGGCGGAGCACTGCGGCTGTAGACAATGGGGGCTGCACACCAGTTCCAGTTTAAAATTGAATTTATTTGGTGGTCATCGGGAGTACACTGGCGACACACTTAATCGCACTACGGCCAGATCCGCAAGCCGGGAGATTTCCCGGCTTGCTAGTGGCCGCCCCTCGGCGTGCCGCGCGTCACCGACGCGCGGTCACGCGTCATCGGGAGCCTGCGCCCCCTGCACGCGCGTCCAGGGCACCCCGAGGGAGCCCTGGTGTCCCGCGATGTGGGGGACGGCGGCAGGGGGTTCCGGGGGACCCGGCGGACCCGGCAGCGGTAGAGAGAGCGCCCCGATCGGAGGGCGCTCTTCCGCTGCTTCGGCGCGCGCACGTCACCCTCCGGCGCGCGCCAGGCTGCTGCTGCGGCCGAGAACGGGCAAATGCTCGAATAAATTCGGCCGCAGCAGTACAGATAAACACTCTGATGCGTTTCAGGACTGTTGTCCCTTTATCAAAGAGTAGCTGCGCGTCTGCTGGGTTCTCCGTTATAAACTCTTACTCCCGCCCCCAACGATGACATCACACGTTCTGTAAATATCGCGTGACTTGATGAAACGACCTGCTCATTGGTAGATCTCCTAGCCAATAGCGCAACTCGTGGGGGAATGGTTTCCCTTGTGGGAGTAACCTCGGAGTGTAGTGAATAACGGAGAAGCAACCAGGAAAAAACAAAACACTGAATGAATAATAAAAAAAGCATACTGAGTAGCACTATTCTAATGAAAGATTAAAAAAACGCAACGTTTAAAAGCAAAGCAAAAGGGGTGGAAGACAGTATACTGCATACATAATTATGTTATTTTCTGGAGGGTAAACTGACATCAAATATGCAATTCATGTTATATATCTAGCATAATCCAATTGGAACAACATTATTATTCTGCTTGTCTATTTCACAAACTATTGTGATGTTCACATACCTCAAATAAATAAAGGGGTAGTGTAAGTCTAGGATAACAATAGCTATACATGTATGATGATGTCACCTGGAAACAATATAAAGTAAATTCATGAGAACTAAACATTTATTTCCTATTATGAAGGACCACTATTTGATACATTGGAACAGATATTACCACAGTTCATAGGCTTTAGTGTTAATACAGCATAACATCTTTTTGATAATAATACCAGATGCATGTAGGTTCTATGCCTTAGATAAATCACATAAGCAGATTTAAATCACTTATAAAGAATCTTTTAACACAATATTCTATGCTATTATTATGGACAGTACTATTGTATTGGTCTAAAAATCAATGTGATGTCCAACAAAAGAAAAGAATAGATGACATAACTCTATAGAGTACATAGAACGATGTATGTAACATGGCTATGTATATTGTATGTATATAGATATACATTTTTGTTGCAGATGGCTATGCAGACTATATATGCCATGTGATTCAATCAAGAAAATGTTTAAGTTCCCAGTCTAGATTCATGCCCCCGGGTGCCAATGTCCCAAGGGCATAAATCCAGAACATTTCTCTTTTATTGAGGAGAGATTCTCTATCTCCACCACGCACATGAGGGCGTATGTGCTCGAGTGCACTAAAAGAGAAATTCTGTAAAGAACCAGATTGACATTTGGAAAAGTGACGTGCAACTTGGTATCTCACATCTTGATTTTTAATTGTTCTAACATGTTCTACAATCCTCTCTCTTAGTGGGCGGATTGTCCTGCCCACATATGAGCTACCACAAGTGCATCTCAATAGATATATGACAAATTTGGTATTACATGTCATCAGGGAATTGAGAGTATGAGTTCTCTTTGTATTCACATTCAGTATGTGTTTTATAGGGGAGGCATGTCGGCACATTCTACAATCTCCACAACTGAAAAAGCCTTTGACTTTTGATTTAGGGTTCTTTTTATTGGGATCAAACAAACTAGGTGAAACTTTGTTGGCTATTGTTTTTGCCTTCTTGAAAACCATTTTTGGCTGATCTAGTATGTAATTCTCTAAGTCTTTGTCAAGTTTAAGTATGTCCCAATGCTTTTTCAAAATGGTTCTGATTTGATTAGCCTGTCTAGAATAGGTAGTAATAAACAGTGGTGAAACCTCAGTAGATATCGTATGGTTATGTGTTTTTGATTGTTTGTTGGACTTAGTTTTTTGTTGTAAAAGTGCCGACCTATCCATCTTTAGTGCATAATTTAAGGCACTATTGATGTCCTCATCCCTATAACCCCTACATTTGAACCTTTCTGATAGTTCTTGTGTTTGACTCAGAAATGACTCATCTGTTGAACAGAGTCTCCGAAGTCTGAGATATTGTCCTTTCGGAATACCTCTGATCAGGGGTCTGGGATGTGCACTATTAGCCATGAGCAGGGAGTTCTTGGAGTTTTCTTTTCTAAACATCATAGTTTGAATTCTAAGATCTGAATCTATGTATAAATGTAGGTCAAGAAAGTCAATCTCGCTCTCATGTGTATTTGATGTAAATTTGAGATTAAAGACATTGTCGTTCAGATATACAAGAAATTTGTGGAAAGTAGAAATGTTGCCAGACCAGATAATTAATAAGTCGTCTATATACCGACGATAATAAATAATATATTGTCTAAATGGATTAGCATCACCAAAAATAAAAGTGGTTTCCCAAAAGCCCATAAATAAATTGGCATATGAGGGTGCAAAGGAGGTCCCCATAGCCGTGCCTTGTGTTTGTAGATAATAAGTGTTATTGAATAAAAAATAATTGTGCTGTAAAAGAAAGATGATTGAACCAAGAATAAAAGTGCTCTGTGCAAGGTGTATATTTGAGTGATTAAGAAAATAACTAATAGCCTTAATACCTAATGTGTGGTTAATAATAGTGTAAAGGGAGGTCACATCTATTTTCTTAATCACTCAAATGAATTGAATAAAACATAATTGTGCTGTAAAAGAAAGATGATTGAATCAAGAATAAAAGTGCTCTGTGCAAGGTGTATATTTGAATGATTAAGAAAATAGATATGACCTCCCTTTACACTATTATTAACCACACATTAGGTATTAAGGCTATTAGTTATTTTCTTAATCACTCAAATATACACCTTGCACAGAGCACTTTTATTCTTGATTCAATCATCTTTCTTTTACAGCACAATTATTTTTTCTTCAATAACACTTATTATCTACAAACACAAGGCACGGCTATGGGGACCTCCTTTGCACCCTCATATGCCAATTTATTTATGGGCTTTTGGGAAACCACTTTTATTTTTGGTGATGCTAATCCATTTAGACAATATATTATTTATTATCATCGGTATATAGACGACTTATTAATTATCTGGTCGGCAACATTTCTACTTTCCACAAATTTCTTGTATATCTGAACAACAATGTCTTTAATCTCAAATTTACATCAAATACACATGAGAGCGAGATTGACTTTCTTGACCTACATTTATACATAGATTCAGATCTTAGAATTCAAACTAAGATGTTTAGAAAAGAAAACTCCAAGAACTCCCTGCTCATGGCTAATAGTGCACATCCCAGACCCCTGATCAGAGGTATTCCGAAAGGACAATATCTCAGACTTCGGAGACTCTGTTCAACAGATGAGTCATTTCTGAGTCAAGCACAAGAACTATCAGAAAGGTTCAAATGTAGGGGTTATAGGGATGAGGACATCAATAGTGCCTTAAATTATGCACTAAAGATGGATAGGTCGTCACTTTTACAACAAAAAACTAAGTCCAACAAACAATCAAAAACACATAACCGTACGATATCCACTGAGGTTTCACCACTGTTTATTACTACCTATTCTAGACAGGCTAATCAAATCAGAACCATTTTGAAAAAGCATTGGGACATACTTAAACTTGACAAAGACTTAGAGAATTACATACTAGATCAGCCAAAAATGGTTTTCAAGAAGGCAAAAACAATAGCCAACAAAGTTTCACCTAGTTTGTTTGATCCCAATAAAAAGAACCCTAAATCAAAAATCAAAGGCTTTTTCAGTTGTGGAGATTGTAGAATGTGCCGACATGCCTCCCCTATAAAACACATACTGAATGTGAATACAAAGAGAACTCATACTCTCAATTCCCTGATGACATGTAATACCAAATTTGTCATATATCTATTGAGATGTGTGATGGATTGGATAAAATGGCTATTTCTTCATCTGTAATACTTTGCTATGATTCCTTACTCAAAATGGCTACCGCAGTTACCCCTCCCTTCAAGTAAGGAAGATGGCACCGAGGAATTCCCCTCAAATGCTGATGTGTCCAAGAAAATCTACAATAACAAGACCATAAATTATAACAACAAGACCATACAAGGACGAGACCTAACAAAGAACCACTGAGACAGCTCTTTTGCATACAAACCCCCTCCCATACAGCCCCTGTATATGAACGCAGGCTGTGTAGGAATAAAGTCAGACATTATCATACTGAACGTGGTGTCAGCGTGATTTTTTCTCAGTGCATGCACTATATATATATATAAGAAATATATATATATATATATAAGAAAAATAATCTGGACGGGGACAGATACTCTGAAGACGTTTTTGGTCTGATCCAAATTATCCAAATCAGCTGGTGCTCTAACGTGGGGCCCTGGGTTGTGAACCAACAGACAGCCGTGCACAGAGGGACCGAGGTGGACCAAATGCGGACGCGGCAGGAGACTGATCACCTCTGGAGTACGGTAAGATAACATTTATTATCTACCGATTCGCACTGTCTCCGCTGTTGGTCTATTTCTGTGTCTCATACGGCTCTCCGAAGGTCACCTAAAGACAGGTAGATATCTTGCCCAGAGCCTGTTTTAAACTCAAACCTGTTACCTAGACTATCTGTCACTCGGTATATGTTTACATGTTATATGTGTTAGTCAGTGCCGCAAGTGGGAGCCCGGAGTGGAGTGGGATTTTTGCTGGCTGACTAGGAGTCTTGTCAATGTACGTTGTAAACTTGGTGGAAGGAGGGGTAAAGGGGGAGTAAGGTATAGTCGGTTCAGAGAGGAAACACGGGAATCCTGGTAGTGACTGTGCGGTTTGGCGCGTTGCAAGGGAAGGAGTGTTGCGCGTTACGGTTTGGTAACTGCGCGCAATCCTGCCGATTGATCCCTGAACAACCTTTCCCTCTCTCGTAATCAAGTTGTATGTTATGTCCAAAATGTGTTTGTGTATTAGTGTTGAGAATTCATGAGGACGGGTGGGGATTGTTGAGAGTAGAAGAGATAGCCCATAGGTGCTTGGGCGATAACCCTTAGACGTTAAACTGCCCGAACTCCTGTTTTTTCCGCGTTAACGTACGCTTTGCAGTAAGAAAGAAAGAAAGTGAATAGGAAAGAAATAGGCAAGTGAATTTGCTGATAGATAATCAAGGCATATGATTGTGTTGTGAAAGTAAGTATTGAGGGTTATTTTTATGAAAGGTTTATATGCAGAAATTGGGATACAATTAGATACTGTGTATATTATTTGGAAGGGAAATAAAGTGTTATAAGTGAAGGGAAAGAAGAAAAAGAGAAAAAAGAAAAAAAAAAAGCAGGGCATTTTTGCTAGTAATTGCAGTATAGAGGGGAAAAAAAAAAAAAAAAGGTGCAGTTTTAACATTTGAGCACAGGCAAGTAAGACAGGGAAAAGAGTCTTAACCTGCCACTTAGTGGCGGAAAGAGAGAGAACAGAACGAAGAGGAATGGGAGCAGCTTTCCCGGTAACTGGTAAAGATTTTATTATTATTATTTTTGAAAGGTTTGTTCGTACTGGCCACATGAATGGGTCTTATAAAACCAGAAAATATTCTTTTTCCTTCTGTTCTAATGGCAACTAGAAAGAGGGGTCTTTTTCTGTGGGAGGGAGAAGTTCAGGGAGCGCAGTCTTGTGTGTTTTTTGAATCCCACAGGGAAACATACCTTACGTTAGTATGAGTTAAAATAATTCTGTTGAGGGACAGAAGGGTCCCGCTGCATTTATTTTATCATTGCCAGGACAGAAGTTAATATAATAACAAGTGAAAAAACAAAGCAAGTAGACTGTTTAAAGTATGTAGTATTACTGCAGCAGAAGGCAGGTTACAACCAGAAGAGTGGCGAAAGATATTGAAAGAAAAGAGAGGAATTTTGAATGATAACAACCTGCTGAAGATAGCAGAAGCCTGGTTTAATGTTACCAAGGCTGTCCAGAGAAAAATGGACCAAGCAGGAGATAGAAAAGGGAGGGAAGATTGTTTTAATTGTGGTGTGACTGATTTATCTATACTCACTCCTTTGTTACCTTCGCTCCCAGCTCCAGCAGCACCCCCACCTATACAACCCACTACCCCGCCCACAGATGACAAACCAACCTTGACTGTTCATGCAGCAGAACTATATCCTGTGATGCAGGCAGACGGTTCCTATTACACCCCGACTGCGCCCCTAATGCCCCTGATGCCAGTCCTTTCACCCCAAACAATCACTGCCCCAGCGGTAGGGATTCAAGTCTACCCTGACACAACAATAGCACACAGACCCAACAGCAGTGTCCACTATAGTACGCCTGGTAGTTTTGACTCAGATAGTGAGTCACAGGCCGTTGCACAGGAGGCAAACATGACCTGGAATACTAACCCCAGACACCCCCCAGTACCCAGACCGCGGCCCAAGGTTATATGGGCAGACGCCCAAGCAGGTAGAAGGCGCCCCAATAATGTATGTCACCTCACCCCCTTCCTGGTAGACACAGGTGCAGCCAGGAGCGTAATTAGAGCTGCAGACATACCCGACCCTTCCTATTTGTCTGATATTGATGTTTTATGTGTGGGGGTAGATGGCACACCGCGCTCTAGCCCATTAACACGACCCCTGCAGATAGGTCCCTACCCTGAACTATTTGCACGATTTGTAGTTTCCTCCACTTGCCCGCTTAATTTGCTTGGCACTGATGTTTTGTCCAGGTTACAGGCCTCCATAATATTCTCAGAGGACGGCACCATTGATGTAACCTCCCTGCTCTGGGAGTCAGATGTCTCTGCCCTTTGTTCCCTTCCAATACTTTTGGCATTAGCGGACAAACCCTCAGCTGCCAGTATACCGCCCGCTGTCATGGATAGGATCCCGTCCAAATTATGATCCACCGGCCCTGAGGATAACGGGCACCTAAGGGTACCACCCATTGTTGTACAGCTCAAATAAGGGGCCCGCTTCCCCGTAAACTGCAATACCCCTCTTTTCCCTGTGAAGAAACGCACCGCGAAGGGTGAACCTGATAAGTATAGAATGGTTCAAGATCCTCAAGCAGTAAAAGATGCAACCATTGTACGATGTTTTAACAACAAATCTTTTCCAGATGACCCCAGAGGCTTCCAAGAATTTCACTGTTCTCAAACAGGTAATATCCTCTGCCCCTGCCTTGGGCCTCCCAGACTATGATTTACCCTTTAAGCTTTTCGTATCAGAACGAAATGGACATGCAACTGGAGTGTTAACACAGCCACACGCTGGCCGATGTCGACCTATTGGTTATTACTCCAGCCGTCTCGATGCTGTGGCTCGTGGTGGACCGTCCTGTCTTCGTGCTGTCTTTGCTGCTCAAGCACTGCTGGATAAAACTTCGGATATTGTTCTAGGGCATGACCTCATTCTCCTGGCACCACATGACATTGCTGCTATTCTCAATCAGACACAGCCAAAACATCTGTCCGCTGCCAGACACCTCAGGTTGCAATGCTCGCTTCTCATTCCAGACAATGTCACCCTTCTCCGGTGCCAAGTGCTTAACCCCTCCACTCTTCTTCCACTTCCCGAGGGGGGAGATGTGCAGGGACACGAACAAGAATAAAGCACAGCGTGAGTCGACCTACCCTATGATTGCTTCGAACTCATGAAGCTAGAAACTGCTCATCTGCCCACGGTAAGTGAAACGCCGATACAGAACCCAGATCTAATCCTGTTTGTGGATGGTTCTCGATATGCTGATCAACAAGGCACCTACTATATGGGTTATGCTGTCACCACAGACTCTGTGGTCCTACTGGCAAGCACACTACCGTCAACAGCATCCGCACAAGAGGCTGAACTACAAGCTCTCACTGCAGCGTGTAAACTGGCAGAAGGACAAACGGCGAATATCTACACTGACTCTAGATGTGCCTTTGGAGTAGCACACGATTTTGGCGTCATTTGGCAAACCAGGGGATTTCTGACAGCAGCAGGAACACCAGTGAAACACAGCTCAGCCATACAAGCTCTGATGGACGCCCTACTCCTTCCAAGCCATGTGGCCATCCTAAAGGTAAAAGCCCATGGGAAACTGAACACAGAAGAAGCCAGAGGAAACCATCTGGCGGATGCTGCGGCAAAACAAGCTGCCAGCGGGATACGAGAAGTGGAAGATCAAGTGGATACGACAAGGATGGTTCCGTTAATGCAGAACCTCCCAGTGAATCCAGAATATCTGAAGAAGTTGCAAGAATCTGCAACAAAGGAAGAAAAGGAAAGCTGGAAGAAAAGAGGTGCATCGCCCCAAGAAGGAATTTATGAGTACAAAAAGAAACTTTGTCTGCCACGGGCACTGTATCCTGCTGTGGTACAATGGGCACATGGAGCAGCACATCTCTTGAAGACTCTTATGAATGCACTGATCGACAAATACTATGTGGCATCTGGAATTACCCCAATGACTAGTAATTTCTGCAAATTATGTACAATTTGTGCAAAGTGTAACCCAGGATGTGTGGAAAAACTACCGCAGAAACACCTTGCAAGGCCCCGCTTTCACTGCTACGTTAGCTAAAGAAATTTGGTTCGCGCTAGGGACCACCCTTGCTTTCCACACCCCATACCATCCCCAGAGTAGCGGAAAGGTAGAAAGAATGAATGGCACACTGAAAACTAGAATGTTGAAAATGGCCCAGGAAACAAATATGCCCTGGCCAGATAGTCTACCCATTGCTTTGTTCAGTATTCGATATAGATATACCCCACGAGGGGAATATGCTCTATACCCATTTAAGATACTGTTTGGTACTGCCCCCAAACTTGGTTGTTACTACCCACAGCAGTTACAGATGCAGTCTGATGTTTTGACGAAATATGTAACTGCCCTAGCGCAAGGACTAACCAATATGCATGGTCGAGTGTTTTCTTCTATTCCAGATCCAGATCTAGATACCGGGACTTATAAACTCGTGCCCTGAGACTGGGTGCTTGTGAAGAAATTTGTAAGGAAACATTCCCTAGAGCCCAGATATGATGGTCCTTTCCAAGTTCTGTTGACCACAGCGACATCAGTCAAGCTAGCTGGCAAGAACACCTGGATACACGCCTCTCATTGCAAGAAGGTTCCAGCTCCCAACGAGGACACCTCAGAAGGAAAATGATGCTATATATCCTTTGCTTGTTGGGTCTAGGGGGGGCACAAGAGATTGCTATCACCCAACATGAAGGGGTAGTCACGTTTTGGTATAATTCATCCAATACTCATGTATCTACCTTCTCCTTTGATTATTGTAATATAGTCCGCTGCCCCTCAATACATTGGCAATATAATCGATATAGCAATGCCGGTTCCAGGTCCACTTATATATGTGTAACGGATTCCTACTGGGGACAGGAATGTGATTACTGGGGAGCAGTAGGATGGAACACGGTAACAGATTGGGGATACCGACCACAAAATGGTCTAGCAAGGAAAGACGGGATGGCAAAAGATTCTTGCCCAAATAGGCATCGCAATAGTTATTATTTTTGTTTTGTTTGTGATTATTGTCTGCTGTGTTCTCCCATGTTTTAAAAAGTTCATGACCAAAGCTGTTGATAATAGCACTCCTACCTTTTTTCTGCAGTCAGATAATAATACTCCACTCTTGGAAGATGGTCCATTTACTCCGTTACAGTCCCTCCCAGTTAAGTACAATAGTATAAATCCATAGGGACAGCATCTGACTTCCTTATGTGCAAAGTCTGTGGCAAGGGGGGTCATGGACAAGCCATGACTCGTCTAACGTACAGCACAAAAGAGTTCCCAGGCACATCTGGACAGATGAGTTAGAATACATCTAGGGACAGACTCAGAAATAGACATTTCAAGGGGGGACTGTGATGGATTGGATAAAATGCCTATTTCTTCATCTGTAATACTTTGCTATGATTCCTTACTCAAAATGGCTACCGCAGTTACCCCTCCCTTCAAGTAAGGAAGATGGCACCGAGGAATTCCCCTCAAATGCTGATGTGTCCAAGAAAATCTACAATAACAAGACCATAAATTATAACAACAAGACCATACAAGGACGAGACCTAACAAAGAACCACTGAGACAGCTCTTTTGCATACAAACCCCCTCCCATACAGCCCCTGTATATGAAGCAGGCTGTGTAGGAATAAAGTCAGACATTATCATACTGAACGTGGTGTCAGTGTGATTTTTTCTCAGTGCATGCAATATATATATATATATATATATATATATATATATATATATATATATATATATATATATATATATATATATATATATATATATATAAGAAAAATAATCTGGACGGGGACAGATACTCTGAAGACGTTTTTGGTCTGATCCAAATTATCCAAATCAGCTGCACTTGTGGTAGCTCATATGTGGGCAGGACAATCTGCCCACTAAGAGAGAGGATTGTAGAACATGTTAGAACAATTAAAAATCAAGATGTGAGATACCCAGTTGCACGTCACTTTTTCAAATGTCAATCTGGTTCTTTACAGAATTTCTCTTTTAGTGCACTCGAGCACATACGCCCTCATGTGCGTGGAGGAGATAGAGAATCTCTCCTCAATAAAAGAGAAATGTTCTGGATTTATGCCCTTGGGACATTGGCACCCGGGGGCATGAATCTAGACTGGGAACTTAAACATTTTCTTGATTGAATCACATGGCATATATAGTCTGCATAGCCATCTGCAACAAAAATGTATATCTATATACATACAATATACATAGCCATGTTACATACATCGTTCTATGTACTCTATAGAGTTATGTCATCTATTCTTTTCTTTTGTTGGACATCACATTGATTTTTAGACCAATACAATAGTACTGTCCATAATAATAGCATAGAATATTGTGTTAAAAGATTCTTTATAAGTGATTTAAATCTGCTTATGTGATTTATCTAAGGCATAGAACCTACATGCATCTGGTATTATTATCAAAAAGATGTTATGCTGTATTAACACTAAAGCTTATGAACTGTGGTAATATCTGTTCCAATGTATCAAATAGTGGTCCTTCATAATAGGAAATAAATGTTTAGTTCTCATGAATTTACTTTATATTGTTTCCAGGTGACATCATCATACATGTATAGCTATTGTTATCCTAGACTTACACTACCCCTTTATTTATTTGAGGTATGTGAACATCACAATAGTTTGTGAAATAGACAAGCAGAATAATAATGTTGTTCCAATTGGATTATGCTAGATATATAACATGAATTGCATATTTGATGTCAGTTTACCCTCCAGAAAATAACATAATTATGTATGCAGTATACTGTCTTCCACCCCTTTTGCTTTGCTTTTAAACGTTGCGTTTTTTTAATCTTTCATTAGAATAGTGCTACACTGGCGACACATTTAATTGCACTGCGGCCAGATCCGCAAGCCGGGAGATTTCCCGGCTTGCTAGTGGCCGCCCCTCGGCGTGCCGCGCGTCATAGACGCGCGGTCACGCGTCTTCGGGAGCGTGCGCCCCCTGCACGCGCGTCCAGGGGCTCCCCGAGGGAGCCCTGGTGTCCCGCGATCGCGGGACAGCGGCAGGGGGTTCCGGGGGACCCGGCGGACCCGGCAGCGGGAGGGAGAGCGCCCCGATCGGAGGGCGCTCTTCCGCTGCTTCGGCGCGCGCCCGTCACACTCGGGCGCGCGCCAGGCTACTGCTGCGGCACAGAACGGGCAAATGCTCGAATAAACTGTGCCGCAGCAGTACTCAGTATGCTTTTTTTATTATTCATTCAGTATTTTGTTTTTTCCTGGTTGCTTCTCCGTTATTCACTACACTCCGAGGTTACTCCCACAAGGGAAACCATTCCCCCACGAGTTGCACTATTGGCTAGGAGATCTACCAATGAGCAGGTCGTTTCATCAAGTCACGCGATATTTACAGAGCGTGTGACATCATCGTTGGGGGCGGGAGTAAGAGTTTATAACGGAGAACCCAGCAGACGCGCAGCTACTCTTTGATAAAGGGACAACAGTCCTGAAACGCGTCAGAGTGTTTACTGTATCTGTACTCCCGATGACCACCAAATAAATTCAATTTTAAACTGGAACTGGTGTGCAGCCCCCATTGTCTACAGCCGCAGTGCTCCGCCGTCGGACCCCACGGGACCACCCACCGCCTATTCAAGTTATTGGCGTGATGCACGCACACATCTGAAGTCAGAGCAGCTGTTCTACTGAGGCTCCATCACAGAACAGTTCATTAATAGGTATGTACTTTGGTTTACTGGGGATTTAGACAGTGCCTTTATGATATATATAGAGTTCTGTGTCACTCCTCCAGTTTAACCTGTACACCTGTCTGCCTATATACCATATTGAGCCTCATACAGTTAATTACATGCTCTAATGACCAGATGAACTGTGATTAAAGGTTTAATCAACTGTATACCACAAACAGCTGAGCCCTGAAGACCGGGATCATATCCCACATACACAATATATACCTTCCAGTTGTAGAAGCCTCATGAGGCCCTTTCTTTTCCAGGCCCCCAGGTTTCCACTTGGCATGCCAGGAGCGAAATCAGGGTTCCCTACAAACGGGGTCATATATGTGTGCTGGGTGGTAAGAGCACATCTGTATCTGGTGTCCCCCAAACTGCCAACGAGCTCCTCAGTGCCGCAAGAGGTACCCCTAAGGATTTTTGTACCCATTTTGGAAGCCAAATTAAGTCCTGTAACTCTACAGGGGAGCTGCATTCTCTTTCCAGTTCCACCCACCTCCGGAGAACCGTCGGCATGTGCCACTGTACAATTTGAGTCAATTGTGCTGCTTGGAAGTAGGCCATCAAGCAAGGTACCCCAAGTCCTCCTCGTAGTGTTGGGCGAATTAATATACTAGCTTTGATACGTGGCTTTTTGTTACCCCAGACGAATTTCACCATAGAGGACTGCAAGCGGAGGATGTCAGCCCTGACCACCTGCACCGGGAGGGTCTGAAATAGGAACAGGATTCTAGGGAGGAGGTTCATTTTGAGGCATTGGATCCTGCCGATCCAGGAAATTGCATAGCCTGACCAGAGTCTGAGATCCTCCAGCAGGGTCCTTATTAGCCTGGGGTAATTGGCTTTATATAAGGCGCTATATTCTTTGGTGATATTTACCCCTAGGTATTTAATAGAGGAGGCTTGCCATTTAAAGTTAAAATTTAGTTCTATCAGTTTTGCTGTAGCCTTTGGCAGGTTTAAATTTAGTGCTTCTGACTTAGTTTAGTTAATTTTGAACCCCGAGATCTTATTAAATGTATCTAGCAGGCTGAAGACGTTTGGCAGGGAGGTAAGGGGCTTTGATAACATTAGGATAATGTCGTCTGCATACAGGGCCACTTTGTGTGACTGGTCTTGAATTTGGATACCTGTTATATCTGGGTTATTACGGATATGTGCCGCCAAGGGCTCGATGCATAAAGCGAATAATAGTGGGGACAGGGGACAGCCCTGTCTGGTGCCACTCCGTATCGGGAATTCCTCCCAGGGAGAAGCCCTGGTGCCGGATCTTCGCCCTCGGTTCATGATACAGAGCTAGAATGGCGCCCAACATTCTCCCTCCTACTCCGAACTCTCCAAGCGTCTCCGTGAGGTAGGGCCAATCAATTCGATCAAAGGCTTTTTCGGCATCTAAGCTAAGTGCCATAGACGGGCTTTTCTGTTTTTGGGCCAAATAAATTAAATCTATGATCCGTCTAGTATTATCTGCCGCTTGCCTCCCGCAGATGAACCCTACTTGATCTGGGTGGACCAGCTTGGGCATCACCGTGTTTAGGCGGTTTGCCAGTAGCTTAGAATTTTTTTTAGTGTCGGAATTGATCAACGAGATCGGACGGTAACTCTTACAATCGGCTGGGTCCTTCTCTGGTTTGGGGATCACTGATATAGACGCTTGGAGCATTTGGCTAGGGATAGGGGCACCGTCTAAGAATGAGTTATATAACCTAGTCAGGTGAGGTACTAACAATTTCCGGAACTTTTTGTAGTATAAGTTAGAGAAACCATCGGGGCCTGGGGCCTTCGATGACTTCAGTGATTTGATTACCTCAGATATTTCCTCACCTGAAAAATCTACCTGTAGCGCGTCCCTTTCCACTCTGCTCAGTTTGGGCAGATTCGCCTCCTTCAAGAACGTCTTCAGCTGTCTATGAGTGGTCTCGCAATGGGAGACCTTTGCCCCATCATATAGGGTCTCATAGTATGTTTTAAACTCTTCTACGATTTGTTTAGGGTCAGAAGTGAGGCCACCTTTACTAGTTCGAATTGACTGTATATGGAAATTATTACTCATGTTACGGAGTTTACGGGCAAGCGGGGTATCTGGCTTGTTGGCGCGTTCATAAAATTTCCGATTAGACCAGGTCAACTCCTTCTCAGCCCGGGAGGCCATCAGCAAATTTAGTTGCGTTTTGGTATCCAGCCATGCCTTAAGGGTCTGTGCTTGTTTATTTTGTTTGTGTAGGGCGGAGAGGGTTTTTAGATCTGATTGTAAAGTGTGAATCTTTTTTTCCCTTTCTTTCTTCCGCCTACTTGCGATCCCTATGAGTTCTCCTCGAAGTGTCGCCTTATGGGCCTCCCATAGGGTAGACTGAGATGCCACGCTACCCATGTTCTCGTCAAAATAGGCCCTGATCTTTCCCCCTATTGATTGTGCCACCTCGGGGATTTTAATTAAGAACTCATTGAGTTTCCATGTCGCTCCGGGCCTGTCCAGTACAAAATCAGTGCACCGCAGCTCTACTGGTGCGTGATCTGACCATGAAATATCATGGATTCCCGTGTGGGCGATCTGCGAAACCATTCTGTTGGTCACAAAGAGGTAATCTATCCTGCTGTATCGGTCATGTGGGTGGGAGTAAAATGTGTATTCTCTTTCCCCTGGGTGTTGCTCGCGCCAGATATCAACCAGGCTATTGGCCCGGAGGCCCCTTATCCAGGCAGCTCTACCCTGTGGATTTTTTTGTCCGCCTAGGGTGCATGTGTCTGTGTGCGGGTCGAGAGTGTGATTAAAGTCCCCTCCTAAAATTATGGCACCCTGTGCAATTTTTTGTAAGGTCGTGAAAAACCGATCAAAGAAAGAGTCTGCACGGTCGCTAGGGGCATAGACGTTTGCTACGGTAAGTGGTTGGCCACGAATGGTCCCAACCACTATTATGAACCGACCGTTAGCATCCTTCTTTGTGATTTTTATATCTATTGATAGACGGTTGTGCAACAGGATTGCAACTCCTCTCTTTTTCTTATTGGCTGAGGCTGCCACCCAGGTCTGATATCTACTGTCAATAAATTTAGGGGAATTGCGTCGGGAAAAGTGTGTTTCTTGTAAAAGGATAATGTCCGGGTTCAGTTGTTTGTAGTCAGTCATGGCCATTCGTCTTTTTTGGGGGCTGTTAAACCCCTTTACATTGTGTGATATGACTGTGAGGTCCCTACCCATTGGTGCTTCTTGTGCGAGTCTTTGCGGTGGTGGTCTGGATGCTGATCCCATGTTGTCTAGTTGTCTGAAGACGTCGGCAGCTTAGCGTGTGATCACGTGTGCCTTTGGCCTGGGAGCGGGGGAAACAATAAGGAACAAACACAAGGAGTACACAAGAAACAATGAGACAACAACATAAAAAACATTTGGTGAACCCATGAGATTGAACCTCTCTGGGTACCATGGCTGCCCCTTCTGGGGGTCCGGTCCGGGGCTCTCCGCCTCCTCCGATGGGGGTAGGTTCCTGACCCAAATGTACCGGCCCAGTGGGGTCTTGTGCGGGTCTCCTTGGGGCTGAATCCCAGGATCCCGCTTGGAGTCCCATGTCGAAGGTGGGCGTAGCGCTACCCGCCTCCGCCTTTTAACAGATAATTTTTAATAGCATAATAAACAACAAAAAATACATCCTCTCCCTTAACTTGTGCCATCACCCTGGCTGAGGAAGCATTAGGCTTCTTATCTATTCGCCCCCTACGCTTATGTTGTGCTGTACATGTTTTGACTTTCTGTACTTTAATAAAGGAGATGTTGCGTGTTTTAACTTGTATTAATAAAGAAAAGTTTTTACTTACCGTACACAGGATCTGCACAATTCCAGTCCCCGCGGGCCGCAAACAGGCCCGGTTTTCAAGGTTATCCTGAAAACCGGGCCTGTTTGCGGCCCTCGAGGACTGGAGTTGTGCATGCCTGACTGACTGTTCTGTACACCATCCTACTGTAAATGTTTTGACTTTCTTTACTTTAATAAAGGAGATGTTGCGTTTTTAAAATGTTATGAATAAAGAATTTTTTTTAATAACACCATACTGTTGTGCTGACTGTAAACCATACTAACATAATACATGTAGAATAAATGCATACTTTCTATTTTTTCGGGTTTATTATACAGTATATATATAAAAAAAGTATTGTATACGGTCTGAAAAAATCAGCATACTGTTTCAGGTATTCTATCCTAATCAATAACAACGGCCACTAAACTGTAGACTCCGGTACGTGTTTTTTTTTACTCAGATTCAGCAATGTGCAGGCATTGTAACACAAAGCAATATTATCCATCTCCATGATCATAGATACAGGAAAAACCAGGTGATACACACCAATACCGTCCAATAAAATCGGGATCAATACGAAAAAAACATGGATTGCTACATAACTTTTTCCTTATTGCATGCTTCCACACATGAGCATCTGGCGAAAATTTGTAAAAGTCATAGTTTTCGATAAAATACTGATAAATTTGAACAACTGTTGCCATCTTATCATCTGTTGCATTAATCGCGGCCCATATTAAATATGCGTACGTTCTGTCAGATTTTTGGAACACGGACTGCAGTTGTGCACTCATGTCGGGACTCTCAGGACAATAGAACTCCAGACATTGCGCATTTAGTTTTAATATGAAAAGCCGAAATTGATACATTATTGTAACTTCTTCCTTCAGTTCCAAGGCCAATTTACACGGAACCACTGTGGTATTTTTTTTTAAACACCTGCAAGTCGACACATTACTGAAGCGCATGTGCATTACAATTCATGAATATCTTCCATCTGGCGAATACACGAAGAATTGCAACCAATTAAATCCGAACCATTATCAATAAACACATCAAAAGCGCATCAACCGCGTGTGTGAATGCAACATGAATGCGGTATAAATACGGTCAGAATGTGGCATGAACGTGGTGAAGTGCGGTGAAGTGTGTGGCATTCGAAAAAAAATCCCGGAAAAATTCGGAGATGTTGGAGAATAAAAGGGGCCGCGGCTGTACATTATATACAAGACATTGCATGCACAGTTAAAGAAAATATATATCATGGGCGTATGAAACAGTTACAGACCAGATTAAAATATGAGACAGCCTTAGATTTGAAAGAACTTAAACTGGTGGTGGATGTGAGAGTCGCTGGTAGGTTGTTCCAGTTTTGGGGTGCACGGTAAGAGAAGGAGGAACGGCCGGATACTTTGTTGAGCCTTGGGACCATGAACAGTCTTTTGGAGTTTGTACTCAGGTGATAAATGCTGCATGTGGTGGGGGGGAGGAGCTTGTTCAGATAGCTGGGTAGCTTGCCCATATAGAATTTAAATGCAAGATAGGAAAATTGAACTTTGCGCCTAGACTCGAGTGATGACCAATCTAGTTCTTTGAGCATTTCGCAGTGATGTGTGTTGAAGTTGCATTGGAGAACAAAATGACAACTTGAATTGTAGAGGGTGTCAAGTTTGCTAAGGTGGGTTTGAGGTGCCGAGCCATATACTATAGTCAATAATTCGCATTAGCATCTGCTGTGCGATACACTTTCTGACTAGGAGACTTAGGGAGGATTTGTTCCTGTAAAGTACCCCTAGTTTGGCATAGGTCTTGGTTGTAAGGGTATCAATGTGCATCCCGAATGTTAAGTGGGAGTCAAACCATAAGCCCAGGTATTTAAAACTAGTTACAGGGGTTAGGGTGGTGTTAGCGTTGGTTCTAATCTGGAGCTCAGTCATTGGAAGCTTTAAAAATTTAGTCTTGGTCCCAAATACCATTGTTACAGTCTTGTCAGTGTTTAAAAACAGTTTGTTTTGGGAAATCCAGTTTTCGAGTCTCAAAAAGGGGCAAAACCATAAGGCCACTTAAGATTAGAATTGGTGAGCATGTCAGTGGAATTAAAAATGCCCAGAATAACATTACTTGGGGCAAAAAAATCCATAATCTTGCTCACCATTTCCTCTTACAGCATGAGGGAAAAGCTGAAGGCCTACGTTTTAGAGGAATTGAAATTATTCCCAGAGACCACAGGAGAGGTGATAGAGATAACTTGCTGCTCCAAAAAGAACAATTTTGGATTTACACAAAAAGAACAATTTTGGATTTACACTTTAGGCAGCAAATCTCCTGGAGGTCTAAATGAACACATTGAACTGGCTCCCTTTCTCAAATAGCCCCTACCATGAGTGATGATGATAGTTAACACTATGATAGTTATTGACGTGTTCAATACTATATATATATACTAGTGGGCTCTTCCTTCTGATTTAGGATTGGATAGTTGTTGATATCACCTTCTACCCTTTAATCCTTATATCATCTGTTTTTGGTGTGGAAATTACATATACATTTTTTATGCAGTTTTTCAACAAAATTAATTTTTGATTAACATTAATTTTCTAGTGATATTACTTTTGTTTTTATTATATTGGTATTTTATTTTAATTTGTATTCAATTATTTATAAGTAATAAGGTTAGTTTGATTTTGTGGATTAAATTCAATATCTATAAAAAAAAATTAAAAAATTTTAAGAATTTATATGATGTATGTTTATTAAATAATCCCTCCCTTATTTACATATTCACATTTTTCTTTTCTTTTTTACTTCATTATATTTTATTATTCATGAATAATTAGATTCAACCATGTTTAAAACCAATTTTTTCTTGCTATTTAATGCATTTTGATTTATATGTTATGTGTAATTGCTTAATATGGACACTGCTGATAGTTTATAACATCTTGAGCAGTTCTTGTTCACTTACCTTGTCAGTTTATATGATGCTTTTATTTTATTGTATTAGGAATGGATTTGATGTACAGTAGTATAGATCTATCTAATTTTATAGTTCAGTATATTTATATAACTACAGAATATAATACAGTATATCTATTATTGTTTATATTGCTACATATTAATAGAACTATATAGTATAGAACTATCTAATTTTATAGTTTTTTCTGTATATTTATATAACTACCGTATATAATACAGTATATATATATAATATATAATACAGTATATCTATTGTTTATATTGCTGCATATTAATAGAACTATATAGTATAGATCTATCTAATTTTATAGTTATTTCGGTATATTTATATAACTAAACGGTATATAATACAGTATATCTATTATTGTTTATATTGCTGCATATTAATATAACTATATAGTATAGATCTATCTAATTTTATACTATTTTTACTGTAAATTATGTGCTGTACTTGTGGCCTAATGGACTGTAACTTACCGGATTGTTGATTTTCTGTACACTGTAGGGAGACAACTCTTCTGGTCGACAAAATAAGTGAAGAGAATGATGAGACGAGTGCCTTAAGGGTCAAATACACTCTGCTGCAAAATCACAATCTCACTGTATCTGAGACCAGCATAAAGAAGATGAGATGCAGATTTGGTTAGTACTGGACAGTACAGGAGGTTAAAGTGTTGTTTAAGAAACTGTGCTGTACCTATAAAATTATTCCTTGTCATTACAGAGCGTACCCTATGATAAGGAACGTTAACAAGATCAAGAGAGTGATCCAGGCCCAGGCATGGATCGACAGTGGAGAAACTTTCAAGGAGTGCATCTTCACTGACGAGTCTACTCTATCACTGGAGAGATTTGCCACCTTTGCATTCCACAAAAAAGGTCGCATATCTATGAAGCCGCGTCCAAAACACCCAGTGAAGATGCATGTGTGGGGTGCCATCTCTAGGCGTGGACCAGAATGCATTGTCATCTTTGATGGTAAAATAAGTCACACGCTTTTGCATTATGCACTGTACTGTACTAGTGTGCAGTTTTTTGAGCACATTTCTTTTTTTGTTATAGGAATCATGAATAAAGCTTTTTTCCAAGAGCAAATTGGGCCTGAGATTGTGGAATACATCACACGTGAGTTCCCATATGGTCACCATTTCTATCAGGACAACTATCCGAAGCACACTGCGTCAACAGCGCATATTCTTGAGCGCGGTATCAACTGGGTGAAGATGCCAGCGGAGTAAATGCGGTAACCGTGTCTCATTTTTCCCCACTGTTTTTACTGTGTACTGTACTGCTGCGACACACTTTATTCGAGCAAATACCCAGTATGTACCTGGCAGATACCTGGAATGCGCCGCTCCTCACCTCTGACAAGCCCCGTTGCATTTGCCTTCCCAGCCTGGGTTCATGCCTGGCTGATGGGCGGCTGATCTGTTAAATGATAATGATTAGGATTTAATAGGCTGCAATGCTTCGCGTGTCTACCAGATGGCATAAATTCATGAATTGTAATGCAGTATATATATATATACTGTGCAGTATTGCAGCCTTTGGGAATAAAATGCTTCAATCCCTGCCTGAAATATAACTCAATGCACTCGGGCAGAAAACAGTCACAAACCTCAATACACCCGGGTATACCCGAATTCGTGGGACCAGCCGAGCTCGAATAAAGTGTGTCGCCAGTGTATCTCTTTAACTAATTGTCCTTTTTTTCCCCCTCCAATGACAGATCGCCAGACTTCAATCCTATCGAAATGGTCTGGTATCAGCTGAAGGACCATATCCGAAAAGTCGTGAAACCCTCCAAAAAGGATGAGTTGGCGCAAGGCATAATGAGTTTTTGGAACGCTGTACTCACAGCAGAACGATGCTATAAATATATTGACCATATTGCGACTGTGTTGCCCATTGTGATCGCGCGTAATGGGCAAGCATCAGGAAGGTAGTATGGTATAGTACTGTACTGTAGTATGGTAAGTACAGGCACACGAAGTACAGTACTGTATGATATAGGTAAGTACACAGGCGGCACACTTTATTTGAGTACGGCTCATTCCGCAAGCCGGGATATGTCCCAGCTTGCGAGCCGCACTCCCTCAGCGTGCCGCGCATCACCGATGCGCGGTCACCCGTCATCGGGTGCCTGTGCCGCCTGTACGCGTGCCCAGGGCTCCCCGAGGGAGCCCTGGTGTCGCGCGGATGTGAGTATGGAGGCGGGACGTTCCGGGGGACCCGGCGGACCCGGTGAGGAGAGGGGGAAGCCCCGATCGGCGGGCCTCTCCTCCGAGGCTTCGGCGCGCGCCCAGCACCCTCCGGCGCGCGCCAGGTTACTGCTGCCGCCGAGAACGGGCAAATGCTCGAATAAACTCGGCCGCAGCAGTATGGCACAGATTTTGTCTTTCCTGAGAGAGCAGCACTAGCCATCTGGTTACAAAGTATTTAACAGTAGTCACAGTATACAGTAGTTACAGTATAGACTAGTTTGACAGTACTAACTGCATACTGTAGTCCAATATGGAGTAGCTATACAGTACACAATGCCATAATACAGTATGCACATACCTGCACTAATTTTTTCTTTTCTTGTCTTTTCAGAAAAAAAGGATGGACTGGGGGAGAGGGGGAGTATCATGTGTAAATTTTGTGAATTGTGTGTACAGTTAAGTGTATCCAATCTGCAGTCATGATTTACATAAAACCTCCCCTCTCTCAATGAACTACACAGAATGAGGAAGAAGATAAAGATGGGAAATTTTAAATTATTATATATATTATTATATATTATATATTATATATTATTAATTAATATTATTATCAATGTGCATTATTCATGATTATCCACTGGCCCTCAATTTTCAACTGACAGAAGAACTGAATAAAGACTGCATTTTGTATTATTCGTGACTATTTGTATATTTGTATTTTTTTGTTCCTGATATAATAAAAAAATTATTTCTTTACATTCATGATAATCATAATCATTGACAACCCCCCCTACACCAAAGAAGAAGAAAGAATGACAAAAAGTGGTAATTTACTGCATCAAAAACATGAATGAGATTATGTTGTTTTAACTCTCAATTTCACAGTGCTGTGCAAATCCGATTTACATATCAAATTCGAGAAGGGATTATAACAAACGTTACCGTAAACAAAGCCTCAAAGGGTTAGGGGTGGATGGGTGAGTCATGCGCAGAAATCATCAGCTAGCTCCCTTCCCAAAGAGGATTACAGAGAGGTGACTCAAAGCCAACAATAGGAAAATTAATGAATGGTTTTGAGGATTACACGAAGGCGCAGAGAGGTGATGCTCGGCTAGGGACGATTAAAAGCACAATGACAAGCTTTAGAAACGGAATGGTTCTGGAGAGGTGTCGATAAGAGGTTCAAATCCTTGAGCGAGCCTTGTATGTGTGTGCGTGGGGGAGGGGGGTACAGGGTACAGCTGCATGAAGGATTAGCTTTACTGTAGTTCAAAGAAATGGCATATTTTCAAAAGGCAGGTCATCATAATAATTTGATCCCCACACCCCCAAATACATAAAAAGCACACAAATCAACCATGTGCAGTCAAACGCACAGTGTCGCAGTCAAAAGCTACAGCACAGATTGAATATCGTAATATCAAGATGGTTTAGGCAGGCTTGTGGAGAAAATAAAAATAAAAAATGTCAAGAAAAAAAAAATATATATATATTTTGTCACTCACTATTGAACATCGCAAGCAAGCAGTGGTGAAGTTATAGACGCATGCGCAGTAATCATCAGCTATGTAGCTCCCATCCAAAAGAGGATTACACGCAGGCGCAGAGAGGTGATGCTCGGCTTGGGACGATAAATATCACAATGACAAGCTTAAGAGAGGAATGGTTCTGGAGAGGTGTCGATAGAGGTTCAAATCCTTGAGCGAGCCTTGTGTGTGTGTGTGCGTGGGGGAGGGGGGTACAGGGTACAGCTGCATGAAGGATTAGCTGTAGTGTAGTTCAAAGACATGACATATTTTCAACAGACAGGTCATAATAATAATTTGATCCCCACACCCCCAAACACATAGAAAGCACACAAATCAACCATGTGCAGTCAAACGCACAGTGTCGCAGTCAAAAGCTACAGCACAGATTGAATATCGTAAAATCAAGATGTTTTTTTTTTTTTTTCTGGTCATTCACTCTTGAACTTTGCAAGCATGCAGTGGTGAAGTTATAGACGCATGCACAGTAATCATCAGCTATCAAGCAGGAATGTGATTGAACCAGAAAGACACACATTCAAAGGAATGGTGTGAGAGAGGTGTACTGTACTGTAGATAAGATAAGAAGTTGAAATACTGCAGTGCAGTAAATTAGCCTGTGTGTGTGCGGGGGCGAGCGAGGGGAGAGCGTTGTATATGCCGAAATGTGATACTGTTACAGTACACGCCTATGTGTTTCAACAATGTTCAAATGAGACATACAGCACTGCACATCCATGTATAACTATGCAAATTTTATAGTTCAGTATATTTATATAACTACAGTATATAATACAGTATATCTATTATTGTTTATATTGCTACATATTAATAGAACTATATAGTATAGAACTATCTAATTTTATAGTTATTTCTGTATATTTATATAACTACCGTATATAATACAGTATATCTATTGTTTATATTGCTGCATATTAATAGAACTATATAGTATAGATCTATCTAATTTTATAGTTATTTCGGTATATTTATATAACTAAACGGTATATAATACAGTATATCTATTATTGTTTATATTGCTGCATATTAATATAACTATATAGTATAGATCTATCTAATTTTATACTATTTTTACTGTAAATTATGTGCTGTACTTGTGGCCTAATGGACTGTAACTTACCGGATTGTTGATTTTCTGTACACTGTAGGGAGACAACTCTTCTGGTCGACAAAATAAGTGAAGAGAATGATGAGACGAGTGCCTTAAGGGTCAAATACACTCTGCTGCAAAATCACAATCTCACTGTATCTGAGACCAGCATAAAGAAGATGAGATGCAGATTTGGTTAGTACTGGACAGTACAGGAGGTTAAAGTGTTGTTTAAGAAACTGTGCTGTACCTATAAAATTATTCCTTGTCATTACAGAGCGTACCCTATGATAAGGAACGTTAACAAGATCAAGAGAGTGATCCAGGCCCAGGCATGGATCGACAGTGGAGAAACTTTCAAGGAGTGCATCTTCACTGACGAGTCTACTCTATCACTGGAGAGATTTGCCACCTTTGCATTCCACAAAAAAGGTCGCATATCTATGAAGCCGCGTCCAAAACACCCAGTGAAGATGCATGTGTGGGGTGCCATCTCTAGGCGTGGACCAGAATGCATTGTCATCTTTGATGGTAAAATAAGTCACACGCTTTTGCATTATGCACTGTACTGTACTAGTGTGCAGTTTTTTGAGCACATTTCTTTTTTTGTTATAGGAATCATGAATAAAGCTTTTTTCCAAGAGCAAATTGGGCCTGAGATTGTGGAATACATCACACGTGAGTTCCCATATGGTCACCATTTCTATCAGGACAACTATCCGAAGCACACTGCGTCAACAGCGCATATTCTTGAGCGCGGTATCAACTGGGTGAAGATGCCAGCGGAGTAAATGCGGTAACCGTGTCTCATTTTTCCCCACTGTTTTTACTGTGTACTGTACTGCTGCGACACACTTTATTCGAGCAAATACCCAGTATGTACCTGGCAGATACCTGGAATGCGCCGCTCCTCACCTCTGACAAGCCCCGTTGCATTTGCCTTCCCAGCCTGGGTTCATGCCTGGCTGATGGGCGGCTGATCTGTTAAATGATAATGATTAGGATTTAATAGGCTGCAATGCTTCGCGTGTCTACCAGATGGCATAAATTCATGAATTGTAATGCAGTATATATATATATACTGTGCAGTATTGCAGCCTTTGGGAATAAAATGCTTCAATCCCTGCCTGAAATATAACTCAATGCACTCGGGCAGAAAACAGTCACAAACCTCAATACACCCGGGTATACCCGAATTCGTGGGACCAGCCGAGCTCGAATAAAGTGTGTCGCCAGTGTATCTCTTTAACTAATTGTCCTTTTTTTCCCCCTCCAATGACAGATCGCCAGACTTCAATCCTATCGAAATGGTCTGGTATCAGCTGAAGGACCATATCCGAAAAGTCGTGAAACCCTCCAAAAAGGATGAGTTGGCGCAAGGCATAATGAGTTTTTGGAACGCTGTACTCACAGCAGAACGATGCTATAAATATATTGACCATATTGCGACTGTGTTGCCCATTGTGATCGCGCGTAATGGGCAAGCATCAGGAAGGTAGTATGGTATAGTACTGTACTGTAGTATGGTAAGTACAGGCACACGAAGTACAGTACTGTATGATATAGGTAAGTACACAGGCGGCACACTTTATTTGAGTACGGCTCATTCCGCAAGCCGGGATATGTCCCAGCTTGCGAGCCGCACTCCCTCAGCGTGCCGCGCATCACCGATGCGCGGTCACCCGTCATCGGGTGCCTGTGCCGCCTGTACGCGTGCCCAGGGCTCCCCGAGGGAGCCCTGGTGTCGCGCGGATGTGAGTATGGCGGCGGGACGTTCCGGGGGACCCGGCGGACCCGGTGAGGAGAGGGGGAAGCCCCGATCGGCGGGCCTCTCCTCCGAGGCTTCGGCGCGCGCCCAGCACCCTCCGGCGCGCGCCAGGTTACTGCTGCCGCCGAGAACGGGCAAATGCTCGAATAAACTCGGCCGCAGCAGTATGGCACAGATTTTGTCTTTCCTGAGAGAGCAGCACTAGCCATCTGGTTACAAAGTATTTAACAGTAGTCACAGTATACAGTAGTTACAGTATAGACTAGTTTGACAGTACTAACTGCATACTGTAGTCCAATATGGAGTAGCTATACAGTACACAATGCCATAATACAGTATGCACATACCTGCACTAATTTTTTCTTTTCTTGTCTTTTCAGAAAAAAAGGATGGACTGGGGGAGAGGGGGAGTATCATGTGTAAATTTTGTGAATTGTGTGTACAGTTAAGTGTATCCAATCTGCAGTCATGATTTACATAAAACCTCCCCTCTCTCAATGAACTACACAGAATGAGGAAGAAGATAAAGATGGGAAATTTTAAATTATTATATATATTATTATATATTATATATTATATATTATTAATTAATATTATTATCAATGTGCATTATTCATGATTATCCACTGGCCCTCAATTTTCAACTGACAGAAGAACTGAATAAAGACTGCATTTTGTATTATTCGTGACTATTTGTATATTTGTATTTTTTTGTTCCTGATATAATAAAAAAATTATTTCTTTACATTCATGATAATCATAATCATTGACAACCCCCCCTACACCAAAGAAGAAGAAAGAATGACAAAAAGTGGTAATTTACTGCATCAAAAACATGAATGAGATTATGTTGTTTTAACTCTCAATTTCACAGTGCTGTGCAAATCCGATTTACATATCAAATTCGAGAAGGGATTATAACAAACGTTACCGTAAACAAAGCCTCAAAGGGTTAGGGGTGGATGGGTGAGTCATGCGCAGAAATCATCAGCTAGCTCCCTTCCCAAAGAGGATTACAGAGAGGTGACTCAAAGCCAACAATAGGAAAATTAATGAATGGTTTTGAGGATTACACGAAGGCGCAGAGAGGTGATGCTCGGCTAGGGACGATTAAAAGCACAATGACAAGCTTTAGAAACGGAATGGTTCTGGAGAGGTGTCGATAAGAGGTTCAAATCCTTGAGCGAGCCTTGTATGTGTGTGCGTGGGGGAGGGGGGTACAGGGTACAGCTGCATGAAGGATTAGCTTTACTGTAGTTCAAAGAAATGGCATATTTTCAAAAGGCAGGTCATCATAATAATTTGATCCCCACACCCCCAAATACATAAAAAGCACACAAATCAACCATGTGCAGTCAAACGCACAGTGTCGCAGTCAAAAGCTACAGCACAGATTGAATATCGTAATATCAAGATGGTTTAGGCAGGCTTGTGGAGAAAATAAAAATAAAAAATGTCAAGAAAAAAAAAATATATATATATTTTGTCACTCACTATTGAACATCGCAAGCAAGCAGTGGTGAAGTTATAGACGCATGCGCAGTAATCATCAGCTATGTAGCTCCCATCCAAAAGAGGATTACACGCAGGCGCAGAGAGGTGATGCTCGGCTTGGGACGATAAATATCACAATGACAAGCTTAAGAGAGGAATGGTTCTGGAGAGGTGTCGATAGAGGTTCAAATCCTTGAGCGAGCCTTGTGTGTGTGTGTGCGTGGGGGAGGGGGGTACAGGGTACAGCTGCATGAAGGATTAGCTGTAGTGTAGTTCAAAGACATGACATATTTTCAACAGACAGGTCATAATAATAATTTGATCCCCACACCCCCAAACACATAGAAAGCACACAAATCAACCATGTGCAGTCAAACGCACAGTGTCGCAGTCAAAAGCTACAGCACAGATTGAATATCGTAAAATCAAGATGTTTTTTTTTTTTTTTCTGGTCATTCACTCTTGAACTTTGCAAGCATGCAGTGGTGAAGTTATAGACGCATGCACAGTAATCATCAGCTATCAAGCAGGAATGTGATTGAACCAGAAAGACACACATTCAAAGGAATGGTGTGAGAGAGGTGTACTGTACTGTAGATAAGATAAGAAGTTGAAATACTGCAGTGCAGTAAATTAGCCTGTGTGTGTGCGGGGGCGAGCGAGGGGAGAGCGTTGTATATGCCGAAATGTGATACTGTTACAGTACACGCCTATGTGTTTCAACAATGTTCAAATGAGACATACAGCACTGCACATCCATGTATAACTATGCAAATTTTATAGTTCAGTATATTTATATAACTACAGTATATAATACAGTATATCTATTATTGTTTATATTGCTACATATTAATAGAACTATATAGTATAGAACTATCTAATTTTATAGTTATTTCTGTATATTTATATAACTACCGTATATAATACAGTATATCTATTGTTTATATTGCTGCATATTAATAGAACTATATAGTATAGATCTATCTAATTTTATAGTTATTTCGGTATATTTATATAACTAAACGGTATATAATACAGTATATCTATTATTGTTTATATTGCTGCATATTAATATAACTATATAGTATAGATCTATCTAATTTTATACTATTTTTACTGTAAATTATGTGCTGTACTTGTGGCCTAATGGACTGTAACTTACCGGATTGTTGATTTTCTGTACACTGTAGGGAGACAACTCTTCTGGTCGACAAAATAAGTGAAGAGAATGATGAGACGAGTGCCTTAAGGGTCAAATATACTCTGCTGCAAAATCACAATCTCACTGTATCTGAGACCAGCATAAAGAAGATGAGATGCAGATTTGGTTAGTACTGGACAGTACAGGAGGTTAAAGTGTTGTTTAAGAAACTGTGCTGTACCTATAAAATTATTCCTTGTCATTACAGAGCGTACCCTATGATAAGGGACGTTAACAAGATCAAGAGAGTGGTCCAGGCCCAGGCATGGATCGACAGTGGAGAAACTTTCAAGGAGTGCATCTTCACTGACGAGTTTACTCTATCACTGGAGAGATTTGCCACCTTTGCACTCCACAAAGAAGGTCGCATATCTATGAAGCCGCGTCCAAAACACCCAGTGAAGATGCATGTGTGGGGTGCCATCTCTAGGCGTGGACCAGAATGCATTGTCATCTTTGAAGGTAAAATAAGTCACACGCTTTTGCATTATGCACTGTACTGTACTAGTGTGCAGTTTTTTGAGCACATTTCTTTTCTTGTTATAGGAATCATGAATAAAGCTTTTTTCCAAGAGCAAATTGTGCCTGAGATTGTGGAATACATCACACGTGAGTTCCCATATGGTCACCATTTCTACCAGGACAACTATCCGAAGCACACCACGTCAACAGCGCATATTCTTGAGCGCGGTATCAACTGGGTGAAGATGCCAGCGGTGTAAATGCGGTAACCGTGTCTCATTTGTCCCCACTGTTTTTACTGTGTACTGTATCTCTTTAACTAATTGTCCTTTTTTTCCCCCTCCAATGACAGATCGCCAGACTTCAATCTTATCGAAATGGTCTGGTATCAGCTGAAGGACCATATCCGAAAAGTCGTGAAACCCTCCAAAAAGGATGAGTTGGCGCAAGGCATAATGAGTTTTTGGAACGCTGTACTCACAGCGGAACGATGCTATAAATATATTGACCATATTGCGACTGTGTTGCCCATTGTGATCGCGCGTAATGGGCAAGCATCAGGAAGGTAGTATGGTATAGTACTGTACTGTAGTATGGTAAGTACAGGCACACCAAGTACAGTACTGTATGATACAGGTAAGTACACAGGCGGCATACTTTATTTGAGTACGGCTCATTCCCTCAGCGTGCCGCGCATCACCGATGCGCGGTCACGCGTCATCGGGTGCCTGTGCCGCCTGTACGCGTGCCCAGGGCTCCCCAAGGGAGCCCTGGTGTCACGCAGATGTGAGGATGGCGGCGGGACGTTCCGGGGGACCCGGCGGACCCGGTGAGGAGAGGGGGAAGCCCCGATCGGCGGGCCTCTCCTCCGAGGCTTTTGCGCGCGCCCGGCACCCTCCGGCGCGCGCCGAGGTTACTGCTGAGGCCGAGAACGGGCAAATGCTCGAATAAACTCGGCCGCAGCAGTATGGCACAGATTTTGTCTTTCCTGAGAGAGCAGCACTAGCCATCTGGTTACAAAGTATTTAACAGTAGTCACAGTATACAGTAGTTACAGTATAGACTAGTTTGACATACTGTAGTCCAATATGGAGTAGCTATACAGTACACAATGCCATAATACAGTATGCACATACCTGCACTAATTTTTTCTTTTCTTGTCTTTTCAGAAAAAAAGGATGGACTGGGGAGAGGGGGAGTATCATGTGTAAATTTTGTGAATTGTGTGTACAGTTAAGTGTATCCAATCTGCAGTCATGATTTACATAAAACCTCCCCTCTCTCAATGAACTACACAGAATGAGGAAGAAGATAAAGATGGGAAATTTTAAATTATTATATATATTATTATATATTATATATTATTAATTAATATTATTATCAATGTGCATTATTCATGATTATCCACTGGCCCTCAATTTTCAACTGACAGAAGAACTGAATAAAGACTGCATTTTGTATTATTCGTGACTATTTGTATATTTGTATTTTTTTGTTCCTGATATAATAAAAAAATTATTTCTTTACATTCATGATAATCATAATCATTGACAACCCCCCCTACACCAAAGAAGAAGAAAGAATGACAAAAAGTGGTAATTTACTGCATCAAAAACATGAATGAGATTATGTTGTTTTAACTCTCAATTTCACAGTGCTGTGCAAATCCGATTTACATATCAAATTTGAGAAGGGATTATAACAAACGTTACCGTAAACAAAGCCTCAAAGGGTTAGGGGTGGATGGGTGAGTCATGCGCAGAAATCATCAGCTAGCTCCCTTCCCAAAGAGGATTACAGAGAGGTGACTCAAAGCCAACAATAGGAAAATTAATGAATGGTTTTGAGGATTACACGAAGGCGCAGAGAGGTGATGCTCGGCTAGGGACGATTAAAAGCACAATGACAAGCTTTAGAAACGGAATGGTTCTGGAGAGGTGTCGATAAGAGGTTCAAATCCTTGAGCGAGCCTTGTGTGTGTGTGCGTGGGGGAGGGGGGTACAGGGTACAGCTGCATGAAGGATTAGCTTTACTGTAGTTCAAAGAAATGGCATATTTTCAAAAGGCAGGTCATAATAATAATTTGATCCCCACACCCCCAAATACATAAAAAGCACACAAATCAACCATGTGCAGTCAAACGCACAGTGTCGCAGTCAAAAGCTACAGCACAGATTGAATATCGTAATATCCAGATGGTTTAGGCAGGCTTGTGGAGAAAATAAAAATAAAAAATGTCAAGAAAAAAAAAATATATATATATTTTGTCACTCACTATTGAACATCGCAAGCAAGCAGTGGTGAAGTTATAGACGCATGCGCAGTAATCATCAGCTATGTAGCTCCCATCCAAAAGAGGATTACACGCAGGCGCAGAGAGGTGATGCTCGGCTTGGGACGATAAAAATCACCATGACAAGCTTAAGAGAGGAATGGTTCTGGAGAGGTGTCGATAGAGGTTCAAATCCTTGAGCGAGCCTTGTGTGTGTGTGTGTGCGTGGGGGAGGGGGGTACAGGGTACAGCTGCATGAAGGATTAGCTGTAGTGTAGTTCAAAGACATGACATATTTTCAACAGACAGGTCATAATAATAATTTGATCCCCACACCCCCAAACACATAGAAAGCACACAAATCAACCATGTGCAGTCAAACGCACAGTGTCGCAGTCAAAAGCTACAGCACAGATTGAATATCGTAAAATCAAGATGTTTTTTTTTTTTTCCTGGTCATTCACTCTTGAACTTTGCAAGCATGCAGTGGTGAAGTTATAGACGCATGCACAGTAATCATCAGCTATCAAGCAGGAATGTGATTGAACCAGAAAGACACACATTCAAAGGAATGGTGTGAGAGAGGTGTACTGTACTGTAGATAAGATAAGAAGTTGAAATACTGCAGTGCAGTAAATTAGCCTGTGTGTGTGCGGGGGCGAGCGAGGGGAGAGCGTTGTATATGCCAAAATGTGATACTGTTACAGTACACGCCTATGTGTTTCAACAATGTTCAAATGAGACATACAGCACTGCACATCCATGTATAACTATGCAAATTTACAATTACTGCGCGCGCACACGCAGACTGTGTACTTACGTACTGTAGGTTGAACTGCTAAAGTATTAGACTTTGAAGTAAAAAAGAGAGATACCGGCGCCTAATGAGTCCAAAAATAATGGAATCCTGGATATCCAGTAGAAATAGTTCCAGTCCCAAGGAAATCAACAGTCATGAGTGGATCCCCCACACGCGTTCACCAGCCTCCATTGGTACTATGCGAATTACCAGCAGCCGTCCTTCTTATTTGAATACCCCAGGATACAGAGACTGTTGATTTCCTTGGGACTGGAACTATTTCTACTGAATATCCAGGATTCCATTATTTTTGGACTCATTAGGCGCCGGTATCTCTCTTTTTTATTTGCTGTTTATTCTGATTGTACTGTCAGGTTACCACCAGGCTGCCTTGCGACCATAGGGCTCACCCTTAGAGTAGGGTCAATTGTATGTAATCCCCATTAGCGCTATTATACATCACTTCCCCTTTCCTATTAGACTTTGAAGACAACAGCTCGCGAACGCCCCCCTGAGTTTTTAGATGGTATTGCAGTATTGCAGACAGCGCTAATAAAATGCTAATATTACGAGCGCTAAAATACCGGAACATATTCCGGAAAAATAAAAATACTGCATCTGCCCGCGGTTATCAGAGTTGCGCCGCTACGGCCGCACTAGGATAAAGGCGGCCGAAACTGTATATAGTTCTATTAATATGCAGCAAAATAAACAATAATAGATATACTGTATTATATACGGTAGTTATATAAATATACCGAAATAACTATAAAATTAGATAGATCTATACTATATAGTTCAATTAATATGCAGCAATATAAACAATAATAGATATAGGGGCCTATGCAGAGAGCAGCGAATTTTAAAATTGGCGAATTTATTAAAAAGTAGCTTTTTTGGAGAGTTTTAATCTCCATATGCAGAAAAGTGCGAATTCTGCTATGTTTAACATGGATGCGTGTGGCGAGTTTAAATTGGCGAGATGCGCGCTTCAGAAATGTGTTAAAACAAATTCGCGCCTTTTTTTTTCCCTTTGCAATGGCCGCGAGCGGCAGTTTTTTTTGGCGAGGCAAAACGGAGACAATCGCGCCATTTTATTGGCGCGAACAGCCGCTAGATGCCGTTCGCGCCTCTCTGCATACGGATATTTTTTAAACTGGCGAGATTGCGATTCTCGCCAGCCGCGAGGCGAGTTTTACAAATAGAAAAGAAAAATTGGCGCGTTTTTCGGAAATCTCCATTTTCTGCTGTTTTCTGCGCGATTATCTCCAAAAAATGGCGAATTTCGAAAATTCGCTGCTCTCTGCATAGGCCCCATACTGTATTATATACTGTAGTTATATAAATATACCGAAATAACTATAAAATTAGATAGATCTATTTTGTATAGTTATATTAATATGCAGCAATATAAACAATAATAGATATACTGTATTATATACTGTAGTTATATTTAAAACCAGAGACAGAACATAAAACACAGACAGAGCTCAGTGCACGTCCAGTGAAACTCATACACGGTACAGTGCCTAAATATATATGTATAAATATCTATTAAATAAAATGTTTTTTTAGTTTAACATTTTGGCCAAATTGTTGTAGCCCCTGAGCATATACATATATATTTAGGCACTGTACCGTGTATGAGTTTCACTTGACGTGCACTGAGCTCTGTCTGTGTTTTATGTTCTGTCTCTGGTTTTAAATATATATTGCCATGCTCAGTAGCACTCCTCTGTGACACTCATATGCTTATATATATGTTGTGGTTATTTTGGGGGTTCAATAGGAGCTTGTTAGGTGTCCAGTATGTTTTGCAATTCTTGTTCAGCTAGTCTTAGCTGATTGGAGTGTGGCAACCTCCTACCTAATTGGAGCTTACCCCCTCCCACATTTAAATGATTAAAAGCTCACTCCATAGCATCTCCCACTCTCAGGGGAACTTGCTTGCTTGCAGTAGGATTGTGACAAATCTAATACAGAGTGCTTGTCCTGGTAATGTACAGGTTAATAAAAGCTTCAATCAGACTTAGAACTTTCTATATCAGACTTAGAACTTTGCAACTAATATTGACAGATTTAGTATAAATCATTCTTCCTGGTATTGCACAGGTTATTAAGAATTTATATTAGTGTTAGGGACCCCTAAAGAATGTGGTCTGCCATGCAGTGGCTCAGGGGCTTACAACAATTTGGCCACAATGTTAAACTAAAAGACCATTTTATTTAATAGATATTTATACATATTGTGACATAGTCCAAAGATGTTAGGCAGCTTTCTGCCCCGTTTTAAGTCAGAAAGTGCAGGAATAGTTAAAAATGATCCATTCCACAGCTTCACATTTACTCGGGCTGGTGGATGGAAAATCCAGACCAAAGTTTACAATGTGTCTAGTTCTCCCTCACCTGCCCTCCTATTCACTAGCATAGGTATTTAGAGCAGAGAGGTTTGCTTTTCAGTCTCTCTTCTTGGAGCCTGGAGACTGGGGCTTTCGCTGCTCCCCTGCATCCAGTTTGGGGTGGACGGCCCCTTCAAGTATCACAGTACCAGAGGATTTGCCTGGACACTTGGTACCGAGTTCCCACCACGAACAGATAAGACAAACAAATCTTTATTGCTGTATCTAAAAGACTATGCTTTATCTAGTGGCCCTAAATGAGAGGGCATTCTTTTAAACTGTGGAACCAGGTTAGTTGGCCCAGCAGCAGTTAGAGAGGCTGATGCTGCGGTGTAGTTAGATCCCTGAATGGGATAGGATTTTGTTTATTTGATTTGGTTTGGTTCTGAAAAGTGACACTATGTGAAATGCTGTAACACTGATATGAGTAAACCGCTGAAGGTTAATGTCTAAATGCCTCCTGCCTACACATGTTAAAGCTACATAAAGCTGCAGTCCCTTATTTGGATGAAAATAAAGCAGGCAGAAGCCTGAGTTAAGCAACGTAATACTTTGCATGATCCTGTTTGTTGTATAATTAACCCTAGAAGACGGTGTCGGGAAGACCCCAGACAGACGTCAGCACTACAAAAGAGGGGCATTTGTCACAATATATATTTAGGCACTGTACCGTGTATGAGTTTCACTGGACGTGCACTGAGCTCTGTCTGTGTTTTATGTTCTGTCTCTGGTTTTAAATATTTATTGCCATGCTCAGTAGCACTCCTCTGTGACACTCATATGCTTCTCTATATGTTGTGGTTATTTTGGGGGTTCAATAGGAGCTTGTTAGGGGTCCAGTAAGTTATACTGTAGTTATATAAATATCCCGAAATAACTATAAAATTAGATAGATCTACACAATATATAGTTCTATTAATATGCAGCAATACAAACAATAATAGATACACTGTATTATATAGTTATATAAATATACTTACATGTTAGTTACCGTTGCTATCATCGTGCGTTGTTTGGTTTGATGGCACAACCCTTGTTATGAAAGGGTATTTAAACACTGCTCCCACTAAGCTCCCCTACCCCCTGAGGAAGTGACGCAGAGTCACGAAACGCGTAGGGAGGAGGAGCTTAGTGTTTGAGCCGGTCCAGCCACCATAGTCCACTGATGCTGTGAGAGCGCCCTGCACCGTCCTGTCGCTGAAGTCATCGGTTGGGAGTTGCAGAGAACGCCATGCAGGAGGGCTCCCAAGTGTGCATCAGGCTGTAGACAAGTCGCGGACGGCATTCGTGAGTCTTATTGTCATCCCCCTTATATTGTAAGTGAGGGTGAATTGTGTTTTAAAGTTTTTTATTAAAGTGTGTACGTATTACACCATTGTGTCATCTCTCTGTTCCTGCATGGACGACATGCCTTGCTTGCATCCCCTGTGAGTGCTGTTTGCTGCATGGAATAGGAAATCACTGCTGCCGGTCACGTGGGATCCGTGAACTACTGAGGCGGAGTAAAGACACAGTTACAGATTCTCTCCCTTGAATATACAAGATAATATCTTGTAAGTAGGGTTTCTTTGTCCGTTGGTTCAGAGTGGGGTCAAGAGTAGTTGCATACTGCGCAATTGGTGTGTATCTCTTCTGTTTCCCCAGAATCACTGCAGACATCGCTAAAGGGATTTAACAACACCCTAGGACTCTGTGTATAATCCTATACCATCCATCAGAAACCTTCATCTGGGACTTTCATTTGGATCACGGTATCTTGGATATTTATAGCGCCGGGACTTATATTTTGTATTTGCATTTGTTTCACAGGTTGGGAAAATCTGTTTATTAGTCCCCTTGGCAGCTTATACACCACTTAGAAGTGGTGTTCACTTGTATTGAGTGTTCACATTCATATCACTTATTGCTTTTTCACATTATGGTGATTTAATTGCACATTGTAGATTAGCGCTTGTTAAGGGTTATCATTGTTGTTTGTATAATGGATGGAGAAGATGAATCCACGGATGGAGAAGATGGATCAACGGAGGGAGAAGATATAGACTGACATAGAAGGGATACATAATTTGCTCGGTGTTCATGCCCCTGTATCCCCAACGCCGGAGCAGGAGGGTGGCATGGATGTGATGAATGGGACCTTCGACCACCTTCCAACACCAAGCGCACCCCCTCCACCAGAAGAATTTGTGTACATGTGTGCCATTGAGGAGGAGGATAACATGACAACCCCGTCAAGACTACGCCAGGAGACAACACGGCAACCAAGACAGGAGGAAAGCTTCCTCCCAGACAACCTACCCTCGTCCGCCGCCACAAGCACACCCACTCCCAGAAGCACACCCGCTCCCAGAATCCAACCTGCATATGCTTGCATTGATACGGTGCCCGACATCATCCTGCACGAGCTGCCTCCGGCATTCAGGGAGAAGTATAGGGTGATGAGTGCTGGTTTACCTCAGAAGTATGGTATGTTAATTTTTAAGCACCACGTGTCCTACTTGGTGTAACGCGGGTGGACCAAAAATTTAAACTACGAAGGAAATCGCAAAAAAAGGGCGCTTCCTGAAAATTTAAGAAGGACTATTGTGGAGGAATTGCGGCGCTATTTTTCAATTTCAGATCCTTTAATGAAAATTGTTTGAGAATCCATTAATTGCATTTTGAGTCATACAAGGCATCAGCCCTGGAAGGACAATCTGGTGGGAATCGAATTTGCGTGACTGTTCAACTGTTGTTTATTTTTTGACTTCTTGCGTGTTTTAACTTGTATTAATAAAGAAATGTTTTTACTTACACAAGACCTGCACAATTCCAGTCCTGGAGGACCGCAAACAGGCCCGGTTTTCAGGATAAAAACGGGCCTGTTTGCGGCCCTCGAGGACTGGAGTTGTGCAGGTCTGACTGACTGTTCTGTACACCATCCTACTGTAAATATTTTTACTTTCTGTACTTTAATAAAGGTGATGTTGTGTGTTTTAACTTGTATTTATAAATAAATATTTTGCCCTCGAGGACTGGAGTTGTGCAGGCCTGACTGACAATTCTGTACACATCCTACTGTAAATGTTTTGACTTTCTGTACATAAATGTTTTCACTAGCAGTAAACCATACACCTGTTAATGTTTTGAATTGCTGTACACTTTAAATGTTTTTAAATTGTATTTGTAAATAAATGTTTTTGTACTTACTCCACCAATAAAAGAAAATGTTGATTTGTTTGAAATTGTTCCATTGTCTCCTTTTAAACTCCAACAAAATACAGTGTTTCTAGAACATATACTACTGTCCAGGCATACTGAACATTACTGTACTGTATACTGTAGGCATGCTCAGTACTGTACATCACAAGGGTATTAAAACAATACATGCTGTACGGGTATAGAATACACATATGTACTGGAATACATGTAGAATAAATGCATACTTTTTTATTTTTCGGGTTTATTATACAGTATATATAAAAAAGTATTGTATACTGTTTCAGGTTTTCTATGAAGCTCTCAGTTACAGTATTCTATCCTAATCAATAACAACAGCCACTAAACTGTAGACTCCGGTACGTGGTTTTTTAAACACGATTCAGCAATATGCAAGCATTGTTACACAAAGCGATATTATCCATCAAAATCCCTCCATTTGCCGTTTTCCGCATGAGGAAAAACAAAAGTACAAGTTTTACTGTTATTATTTATTTATAAAATATTTTACTAGGAAGTAATACGTTGAGAGTTATGGTCAGTCAGTCCCCTAAAGAAGTTCCCACAGTCAGTCCCACCAATAATTTTCTCGGGGGGCGCCTCCTGTTCACATGCGCATGTGCCTACTGTCGATGTGATGACACGCATATGCATTTCAAGAAGGTTCCAATGCGCATGCGCCTAGCTTTCCACCAAATGTTCAGTATCTACTGTAGAAGCTGCTCAGCCAATGATATTGCTAACAGGAGATATTGCTAACAGGAGAATCGCTTGACTGTGCATTGAATTGATATTTCAAAAACAGAATAAAATACGGCAACATTACTCACCATAGACTTTGCCAATCAGCTGGCGCCGAGCCACTGCCAGTCCCGTATTCTTGATTATACACGTAGTTGACAAGTGACAGCGGGACTAGTACACCTGTAGTCAGCTGTTGAGGCTGGAAATCGCTTAGGTACATGCAAGCTTGCTCGAATCTGTACGCGAAATCCGGCTCAGGCTGCAGGTATCTGGGCGGGGACAGACAGCAAGGGTTGCCGGTCATCAGGTTTTCTCTGACGGTCGGACCGTTATTAGAAGCTGGCGCATTGCTTGCCAGCGACTGACGTTTCATAGTTGGTTTTAACATGACCTTTCGCCTTTTGAAGTCTCCATGATCATAGATATGGGAAAAATTCGGTGATACACACCAATGCCCTCCAATAACACCGGGATCAATACGAAAAAACACGAATGGATACATAACTTTTTCCTTATTGCACGCTTCCACACATGAGCATCTGGTGAAAATTTGTAAAAGTCATAGGGGGCTATGCACTAAGCTCCATTAAGTCACCTTTAGAGCACAAAGTGCTCTTAGAACGTGCATGCACGCTCAACCCGATGCACTAAGCAACGCAAACAGGAACTTTGCGCTCTAAAAATGACTTTTTTCAGGATTTTTTTTAGGAAGTTCAACTTTGCTCGTTCGCAACCATGTTTGCGTTAAATTCTGCCCTTAAGCGGGATGCACTAAGCAACGCAACCTTAGCATACGCGAAAGTTGCATTGATCAGAACACGTCAGGTCAGAGTAGACGCAAAGAAATCTGGATTTAGAAAAAATTATTGCTTTTCATCTTTGCATGCGCAAAACCCATACAACAGGCCAGCGGGTGTCCCCGGCTGACCCCGCGGGGGTCCCCGAGGGAGCCCGGGTGTCCCCGGCTGACCCCGCGGGGGTCCCCGAGGGAGCCCGGGTGTCCCCGGCTGACCCCACAGGAGTCCGGGGGTCCCCAGCTCACCAAGCGGGGGTCCCCGCGGCCATCCCTGGGTACCCGCGGGCCTGCGGTACCAATGTTAGACATCCAAAAATAATAAACAATTTCTAAAACTAAATACACCCCCCTAACACATACTATACAGTAATGGGCAAAATTACAATTATCCACATATGGATAATAATGCATTTGTCCATTTAAAATACATATAACGTTCAATAAATACAGTATAATCATATTCCACTTACCTTTAACAGGCACCCACGATGAAGGCCATCTTCATCCTCATCTTCCTCCTGCCCATGCCCCCTCCGATGCTGCAAGACATACACAAGAATAAAAACAGCCAATGTAATGTCCCCTAACCCCTTAATCACCATAGCGGTTATTAACCGCTACAAGCATTAAGGGGTTAACCCACACTCACCCACCACTCAGGAGGCCTATATACCCTCCCCCACTAAGCCCCCCACCCCATGAGGCCTAACCACCCTCATCCACTACCCAGACGGGGGTCCTACCCACATACCCTTGGGGCCAATACCCCCCACCCCCAGTACCCACAATAAAAACAACACACAGCCCCACAATAAGCATCATTCTATTTATTAAATACATTACCCACCCCTTGTGCCCCCCCATAAATACATGATTTATTCTTTTACATACAGGGTTCATATCCCAGCCCCACGCGAGTCCCCGGTGGGCCCGGCGGGTCACCTGACAGAGCTACAGGTTACCAGCAACTTGTTTCATACAGGTTCTGGAGGCCTGTTGGTGGGTCCTGCCAAGCGCCATGACCCTCAGGTAGTCTCCGCGGGTCACCGTGGGCCACAATTGGGTCCCTGCGGTAGGCCCGCAGATGTCTGGGAGCCCCGGGTCAGACCCACATGTGTCTGAGGGGCCTCGGTTGCTCCCACAGGGGTCTGGAGACCCATGGGTGCTCACTATGGGTCCACGGTGCCCCCACGGATGTGGGGCCACCGGTTCTTCCCCGCACACTACGGGTCCGCGGTGCCCCCACAGATGCAATTAATCTGTGCATCATGTAACACTATGCAAAATATATGTAACAATAAAATACAATATGAACAATGTCCCCTAACCAGCAATGCCATCATGAAAATCAAATATAAACTAAGCAACATCAATACAATTAGCATCAATCAATTAATCCATTTCCTCAAACAATTACTATACAATACAAAACAATTATACAATTCCCTATTCAATTCCTAAAGCCAAACCATTGCCAAAACAATTCTAATTTAAAGTAACCCGTAGTGAGCACCTGTGGGTCTCCAGACACCCGTGGGAACCACCCGAGGCCCATCAGACACCTGTGGGTCTGACCCGGGGCTCCCAGACATCCGCGGGCCTACCGTGGGGACCCAATTGTGGTCCACAGTGACCCGCGGATACCACCTGGTGGGCCAAGGCGCCTGGCGGGACCCACCAACAGGCCTCCAGAACTTGTCTGAAACAAGTTGCTGGTAACCTGTAGGTCTGTCAGGTGACCCACCGGGCCCACTGGGGACTCGCGTGGGGCTGGGGTATGAACCCTGCATGTAAAAGAATAAATCATGTATTTATGGGGGGGCACAAGGGGTGGGTAATGTATTTAATGTATTTAATAAATAGAATGATGCTTATTGTGGGGCTGTGTGTTGTTTTTATTGTGGGTACTGGGGGTGGAGGGAGGGGGTATTGGCCCCAAGGGTATGTGGGTAGGCGTCCCTTGTGGGTAGTGGGTGAGGGTGGTTAGGCCTCACGGGATGGGGGGTTAGTGGGGGAGGGTATGTAGGCCTCCCGAGTGGTGGGTGAGGGTGGGTTAACCCCTTAATGACTGTAGCGGTTATTAACCTCTATTGTGATTAAGGGGATTACATTGGCTGTTTCATTCTTGTGTATGTCTTGCAGCATCGGAGGGGGGATGGGCAGGATGAAGATGAGGATGAAGACGGCCTTCATCGTGGGTGCCTGTAAAAGGTAATTGTCATATATATTGCCTGTATTTATTGTAATTTATATGTATTTAAAATGGGCAAATGCATTATTATCCATATGTGGATAATAGTAATTTTGCATATTACAGTACTGTATGTGTTAGGGGGTGGGGGGGATGTGTGTTGTTTATTGGGGGCAATTGTCCCAATAAACATGCTAATGTGCCTTAACACCTTCATTGCCTTAGCGGCTATCCGCTAAGGTAATGAAGCTGCATTAATGTAAATTTTAATAATAGTGTGCAGGAGCAGGGGGTCCCCTGAGCTGAACCGCATTGATTTCTACCTCAGAGACCCCCTGCTTCCCGAGTTACAGGCCCCGGTTTGGGGCATCGGTGCCAGTGTGGACGCCATCTTTATAGAGCCCACGTCGCGTCTTGGACGCTATAAAGATGGCGGCGGCACTGGCACCCGATGCTCCATACCGGGGCCTGTAACTCGGGAAGCAGGGGGTCTCTGAGGCAGAAATCAATGCGGTTCAGCTCAGGTGACCCCCTGCTCCCGCACAATATTATTAAAAATACATTAATGCAGCTTCATTACCATAGCGAATAACTGCTACGGTAATGAATTATTGTTTATTGTTATGTGTATTTTAACACTGGTGCAGATGTGCAGGGGGTCTCTTGAGCTGAACCGCATTAGTTTCAGCCTCGGGGACCCCCTACTTCAGGAGATATAGGCCCCTTTATGGGGTGCCGGTATCCCCTGCAGAATTTAAATGTCCCGGTCATGTGACGCGGGAGCTTTAAAGTGCAGGGGATACCGGCACCCCATAACAGGGCCTATATCTCCTGAAGTAGGGGGTCCTCGGACCTGAAACCAATGCGGTTCAGCTCAAGAGACCCCCTGCTCATGTACACTATTATTAAAATGTATTTATTTAGTGTACGATTGCCTGTAAAAGCCTTGGCAAATCTCCATGCAAATGTTACATGCAGC
Source organism: Ascaphus truei (assembly GCF_040206685.1). Taxonomy (NCBI): domain Eukaryota; kingdom Metazoa; phylum Chordata; class Amphibia; order Anura; family Ascaphidae; genus Ascaphus; species Ascaphus truei. The sequence continues at coordinate 308,499,446 of NC_134484.1, read as the reverse complement.
TTTTTTTTCTATCAGCTAGCGTACGTGAAGTTTTTTTTTTTTGTAACTTAATTTTATTGCATTTTTCCAAACAAGTGATACAGAATACAGTATACATTACATTCATTTTTAGTGTTAATCTCCGCTATAGACAATACCGTATGTCAGCTTGTGAGACATATCCCGGTTTTTCGGGCCCTACTCGACCGGATTGTTTTGGGTAGACTAGCAATAAAGATAATAACATAATTCACATAGTACGATTGATTCAAATTGACAAACACAAAATCAATAAAGAAAAAAAAAAAAAAAAAAAAAAAAAAAAAAAAATTTAATAAAAAAAAAAAAAAAAGGAGGCGGGTAGGAAGGGGGTAAAGGGGGGGGCGTGGCCGGAAGAGGAGCATCGACTCGTGCTAGGTCTCTTCACCGCTCCTAGTAAGGTTCTTTGTGGGTTGCGTCCTCTCCAGTTTAACACCTCTGTAGGCGTTCTGTCTATTTGTCTGTGTAGTCGTCGTGAGCTGAGTTTCCGCTCCTAAAGGAGAACGCACCTTCATCTATCACAGCCAGATTGTGTTCCTCTCAACCCCGGGGATATCCGTCTGCGCCAGCCAAGGCGTCCATACTTTGAGATAATTGGTGCCAGTGTCGTTAACTAGACTCGTCAACTTTTCCATCTGGCAGATAAACCACAATCGATTTCGAATCTTTGGGATACTTGGAATTTCGGGGCGTTTCCATAGTGCTGCTATCTCGCTCCGTGTGGCTATTGCAAAATGTGCTATTAGTTTATTGTTTGCTTTGGACAGGCCCGTTAGTGGTCTATTCAAGAGGAATAGCCATGGGTCTGGGGGAATAGTGAGGTCGAAGACTCTCTGTATCCAATGTCTAATTTCTTCCCATAGTGGGGAGATACGCGGGCAAGACCACAGCATATGTAACAGATCGGCCGATCCTCCGCACTGCCGGGGGCATAGTGAGGAGGATCCAGGCACGAATTTGGCTAATTTCATTGGGGTGAGGTACCACCGCATTAGGACCTTATATGCGTTCTCCTTTAGTGTGGTACATATGGAGCTTTTTGCCGTGGCCATATATATAGCGTTCCACTCGTCATCTTCTAATGTCTCTCCCAGGTCTCTTTCCCATTGGGTTCTAAATGACGGTGACTGCTGTCTAAAGCTCGCAGAATCAACTACTTCCTTGTACAATTGTGATGTGAGTCCCTTTGTGTCGGTCTCGGCCAGACAGAGCTTTTCGAATGACGTCAGGGGGGGGTATGGGGCAAATTTGTTATAAAATGCTCGAAGCTGGAGGTACCTAAAAAATTCTGAGTGGGGTATATCTTTTTCTTCTCTGACGTGATCAAACGTTTTAATCTTGCTATTGTAACCCTCCAGATCTTTAATTCGTATATAACCTTTATGTTTCCAAATTGATGCATCTCCCTCCAGAAGGCCAGGAGCGAACTTGGGATTGTTCCAAATTGGGGACATCGAAGAATTACTCGTTGTGAGAGAGTATTTAGTCTTATTAGCCTCCCAGATAGACAACGAGTTGGTCATTGAGGAAAGCGGCATGTTAGCAGATCGTCGTGCTGTTTTAGGTAGCCAAATCAAGTTGCGTATTTTTAAAGGAGCGCAGGCAGCACTCTCTAATTCCACCCACCGTTTTAAATGTGGACTGGATTGCCATTGAACAATTTGGCTTAATTGAGCCGCTTTGTAATATGAGAGCAGGCAGGGTACCGCTAGGCCCCCTGCTAGGACAGATCTTTTCATATTTAATTTGTTGACTCTCGGTTTTTTCCCTCCCCAGATAAATTTAGAGATTGCAGACTGAAGTGAGAGCAAATCCTTCAGTCTGAGTGGCACTGGTAACGTCTGGAAAAGGTATAGGATACGGGGGAGTAGGTTCATTTTGACGCTATGTATCCTACCTATCCAGGATATTCGTATAGAGGACCATTTATGGAGGTCAGCTATCAACGTCCGAATTAGGTTGGGGTAATTTGCATTGTAGATGTCTTTGGTGTTCTTGGCTATGTGGACTCCTAGATATTTTATGTATTTCTGTTGCCAGTGGAAGTTAAAATTCAGTTGCAATAACTTCTCTACGTGTCTAGGGAGATTGATGTTGAGGGCTTCAGATTTAGCTTGATTTATTTTAAATCCCGAAATGCTCGAGAATCTGTCCAATAAATCCAACAGGTTTGGCAAGGAGGTGAGGGGCTTTGAAATAATTAGTAGGATATCATCTGCGTACAGGGCCGCTTTATGTGTTTGAGAATATACGTTTAACCCTGAGATGTCCGGGTTGCCTCTAATTTGCGCCGCCAGTGGTTCTATACATAGAGCGAACAGGAGAGGGGATAATGGGCATCCCTGTCTCGTGCCACTCTTAATTTGAAAGGGGAGGGATGGAAAGCCCTGGTGTATTACCCTGGCGGTAGGTCCTGAGTACAGCGAGAGAATCGCTCTACTCACCTGATCCCCAAAGCCAAATGCCGCAAGCGTCTCCTTCAGGTAAGGCCAGTCTATCCTATCAAAAGCTTTTTCTGCATCCAGACTTAACAGCATACTTTGTGTGTTATTTTTAGTGGCCAATTCTACCAGATCAATAAATCGCCGGGTATTGTCCGCTGCCTGTCTGCCTTTAATGAATCCGACCTGATCTGGGTGTATAAGTCTGGGTAGGATTAGACATAATCTATTGGCCAATAGTTTAGCGTATATTTTAATATCAGTATTGATTAGGGATATGGGCCTATAACTTTTGCAGTCCAGCGGATCTTTACCTGGTTTATGGATTAATGATATAGACGCCTGTAACATCTCTCTGGGGATGGGGGCTCCTGCTAATATTGCATTGAACACGTGGAGCAACCTAGGGGCTAGTACTTTGGCAAATTTCTTATAGTATAGCCCCGAGAAGCCATCTGGCCCTGGGGCTTTTGAGGGTTTGAGTTCCTTAATGGCTTGTGACACCTCCTCTATAGTGAAATCAGCGCCCATGGCCTCTCTCTCTGCCTCTGTCAATCTCCCTAGTTTTGAGCTGGCTAAGAAATCTCTCAGCTTCTCGCTCGTTTTAGCGTTATGTGCCACTTTCTCTCCATTATATAGTGTTTCATAGAACGAACCAAATTCTTCTACTATTTTCTTAGGGTTGGCCGTGGGGGTACCTGATTTTAAGCGTATAGCTTGGATATTAAACTTCACTTGTCTGTCTCTTAACGCTCGAGCCAGCATAGTATCCGGCCTGTTCGCTTTTTCGTAAAATTTCCTCTTAGACCAACTCAGCGCGTTATCTGCCCTGGAGGTCAACAACATGTTTAGTTCAATTTTGGTATCTTTCAATTCTTGTAGGGTTTGCGGGTCTGGGTTACTCTTATGGAGTGATGTAAGGGAATGTAATCTCGATTGAAGCTTCATAATTTTTGAGTCCCTTTCCCGTTTTCTCCTAGCTGTGGTGCTAATTAGTATGCCCCTCAGCGTCGCTTTGTGAGCCTCCCATAATACAAACTGGGAATCTACAGAGCCTGTGTTTGTGTGGAAGAATTGAACTATTTCTTCCTTTATTGTCTCATAAATCTCAGGAATTTTTAGGATTGATTCGTTGAGCTTCCAGTTCGCTCCTGGTCTGCCTGTTCGGATGTGCTCGCACCTTAGCTCTATCGGTGCATGGTCAGACCATGAAATATCATGAATCCCAGCTCGGGAGACCATAGGAACCAGTTGGCAAGAGACGAAAAAATAATCAATTCTGCTGTAGGAGCCGTGTGGGTGGGAATAGAACGTATAGTCCCTATCAGTCGGGTGTAGTTCTCTCCATATGTCAGTCAGTTGGTTGTCTTTGAGGCCCTTGCGTAAAGAGGTCCCCACTTTTTTATGTACTGTGCCCGTATTCCCTGATCTGTCTAGATTTGGTTGCATGACCATGTTGATATCCCCTGCGAGTATTACGCCGCCCCTTGCGACGGTGCGTAGAGTCCGAAAAAAGTCTTCAAAGAAGACTGCGTCCTGCTCGCAGGGGGCATAGATTGTGGCTATTGTGATGCATTGCTCCCGTATCGTGCCCACTAGTATAATAAAGCGTCCCTCTGTGTCTCTTTTAATAGTTTGGGCTACAAATGGGATTTTATTATGGAACAAGATGGCCACTCCACGTTTTTTAACCGGTGCGGAGGAAAGGTAGAACTGGGCATAGTCTTTGTCTAGGAATTTAGGCGCGTTGGTCTTGCTAAAATGAGTCTCCTGTAACATTAGGACATCTGCGTGTTTTCGTTTATAGTCAGTGAAAGCTATTTTTCTCTTGGTTGGGCTATTAAAGCCCTTAACGTTATGTGATATAAGGGTTAACGCCATCACTTAATGTGTGAGAAGTGTAACAAACTAACGTTTGATGACTCACCCTGTCCACTTTGTCCCTTGTTCAACTGGCGGACGTTTTTGGTGTTACCATCCGGCAAAGTTCTTGAGTTCTGTCTAGGTCGGCATCCTCCCCGGCCGGGTGGGGAAAGGATTGGGAGGGGTAGGGAGGGAGGAGACAGTACAAGGGAAAACACATAAGGGGTAAAGCAAAATTGGAAACATAAGTTAAACCGCTTTGTAATAATGAAAAAAAATAAAAGAAAAACCAGAGCTCCCCTCGGGGTCCCCCGAGTGGGAGTCTGACGCCCAATGGGCAGGTCGGTATGCCTGACCTTCCAAAATGGCCGGCTTTCCCTTCCCGGGACCGACCCCCCTGGGACTTGTTTGAGGTCCTGATTCGTCAGGGACCTATATGAGGAACACATGTACGACATCGTGGGTGAATCCCACCGGCGCAAAACTGATAACTAACTTAACCTTAAACTGTAGCGTGATTTTTAACTTTATAACGACTTACAGCAGTACCTAAGTTATAGTGAGTGCATATCCATATATATACATGCATATACCCAGCATTTGAATGAACCCAATTATTTAATGAACATATTTAACATATTTAACCCATTAACCCTATATAACATATGAACCATAAATAACATATATAACCTACAACATATACAACAGAAGCAACAGATATTCTATACCATCTAACATACATATAACATAAAATACAGAGCCTCATTGAAACTTTATTGGGAAGGGCTCCGCGTCAGATGGTGACAAGTGAATTGAATCTTTCTTTACCCTCTTTCGTTATCCCCCCCCATCCTCCTCCATTTTCATCTTATTCCTCCCCCTCCTTTCATCCTCATCCTCCCCCCCTTCATCTTCACCCCCCCTTTCATCTTCATCCCCCCCCTTTCATCCTCATCCCCCCCCCTTCATCCTCGTCCTCCCCCCCTTTCATCCTCGTCCTCCCCCCCTTTCATCCTCGTCCTCCCCCCCCTTCATCTTCATCCCCCCCTTCATCTTCATCCCCCCCCTTTCATCCTCCCCCTCCCCTTTCATCCTCCCCCTCCCCTTTCATCCTCCCCCTCCCCTTTCATCCTCCCCCTCCCCTTTCATCCTCCCCCTCCTCTTTCATCCTCCCCCTCCCCTTTCATCCTCCTCCCCCCTTTCATCCTCCTCTCATCCCCCGATCTCAGCCCCCACCTCTATCCATTCTCCCCCCCCCCCCCCGTGTCCCCGGCCCCTGCGCTATCGCGGACCGTCCCCCTCTGCATCTTGGGCAGAGTCTCCCTGCAATGTGCGCAGTCACGTGGGGCCGCGCCGTCCTCTCGCGAGAGAGCGGCCCCTGGCTCGTCGCCTGGCAGTGACGTCAGCGGCAAAGCCCGCGAAAACCGGAGCCGCTCCCGCGGAGCACAGGGAGGGATAGAGGCAATATGGCTGCCCTCCAAAAGTCAGCGACGGACCCGCTCGCGACCAGGAGGGCAGCCGCAGGTCCAGGAGAGCAGCCGCAGGTCTGGAAGGGCATCCGCAAGTGCGGAAGGGCATCCGCAAGTGCGGGGGGGCATCCGCAAGTGCGGGGGGGCATCCGCAAGTGCGGGGGGGCATCCGCAAGTGCGGGGGGGCATCCGCAAGTGCGGGGGGGCATCCGCAGTAGTGGGGTGGGTAGCTGCAGTAGTGGGTTGGGGGGGGCTTAGCTGCAGTAGTGGGGTGGGGAGGCTGGTAGCTGCAGTAGTGGGGTGGGGAGGCTGGTAGCTGCAGTAGTGGGGTGGGGTGGGGGGGGGGGTAGCTGCAGTAGTGGGGTGGGGGGGGGTAGCTGCAGTAGTGGGGTGGGGGGGGGTAGCTGCAGTAGTGGGGTGGGGGGGGGGTAGCTGCAGTAGTGGGGTGGGGTGGGGGGGGGGTAGCTGCAGTAGTGGGGTGGGGGGGTGGTAGCTGCAGTAGTGGGGTGGGGGGGGGGTAGCCGCAGGAGTAGGGGGGGGGGGGTAGTCGCAGGAGCAGGGGGGGTAGCTGGGTCACCGGAGGACGCGCTTACGATGCCTCCCTCCGGGTGAAGCAAGACACTGCAGCTGAAACACCCCAGCTGGAAGGTAAAACGAAAAGGCAAAATGACATGATGAAGGTTCTGAACACCAAAAGGGATCCCTTTTATATGATTATTTCTTTGCTTGAGCACTTCCAAATTTCATGGGGTGAGAACTCAGTTATGGGCCGCTGCTGATCCCGTTGCTCCTGCCGCCGACCGCGGAGCCCCCGCTTTGCTCCACGTGGGTAAGGGTACGTCTGCGTCTCCTGCTTCTGCTCGTGGGGACGCCCGCAAGACCTCCGCCGCTCCCCCTGCGCCCAGCTTGCCGAGGAATCCCTTGCCGTCTTCCAGGCGTCTCAAGGTATGTGCTACCCCATTCCGCAGCACCATTACTGCACATGGGAATAGCCACCGGTATCTAATCTGCTGGTCCCTCAGAATTCTTGTAATGGGGGCTAGGGATTTTCTTTTGGCCAGCGTGGCAGGGGACAGGTCTTGGAACACCTGGAATCTCACTTTATCAAACTCCATATGTTTAGTGTCCCGTGATATCTTGCATACCTCTTCTTTTGTGCGGTAATGGTGGAACCTGATAACAATGTCTCTTGGGGGGTCCCCTGCCTGAGGTCTTCCTCTCAGGGCGCGATGACATCTGTCTAACAGGAGCTCACGGTCCGTCTTGTCAGGGAAGAGTTGTTCTAGCCACTTGGTGGCAAAATCCTCTGGGTCGGTGACAGTCTCAGGGACCCCCCTTAGACGGATATTACTTCTTCTGTCCCTGTTTTCAGAGTCCTCAATCTTTTCCTCTAGGAATCTGACCTGGTCCCTCAGCTTAGTTACTTGTTTCTGAGTTTGTGCCAGTGCAGTAACGGTCTCATCAGACTTAACCTCTAGGGAGTTTGTTCGCTCACCTATGGCATCCATATCTTTCCTGAGAGCCCAAAGTTCTGTTGTAAAAAATTGCTTCATTTCAGCGCAGAAAGCTTTCATATCCTTGCGCCTCATTACATCCATGTCGTCCGATGCAGCACTTGCATTTTCTCCCTCATGGTCTGTCATGGTGGGTTGTGCAGGGGATTCAGGCCTGTCTCCCTGTGCTGTCTCTCCTTTTTTGAAATAAGTAGAGACTGTCTGGGTTTTTCTTCGAACTGTTTTGTTAGAAGCCATCCTGGTATGTTTAGAGATTCTTTACTGCTGGTTGTGTTGCTGTTGTCGCGATTTTGCTGTAGTTATTGATATAACTAGTGCCGGTGGGAATGGAGCTCAGGTACTAAGCAGCCATTCACCTCCCCGTCGTCACGTGACCTCGTACTGTATCTCTTTAACTAATTTTCCTTTTGAAGTTTAAGAAGTTGAAGTTTAAGAACGCTAGCAGGGGGGGGAAAAGCAATACATACACTGACTGTTTTGAGCTATTTTGAGCAGGTACGTTAAAAAATGGCCTCAAGGTCTTAGTGAATCGCGTCCCCGGCTTCACTTTTTAACGAACCTGTTTTTTGGCCAAATCAGAATGCAAAGCCATTGAGCTTAGTGCATAGCCCCTATAGTTTTCAATAAAATACTGATACATTTGACCAACTGTTGCCATCTTATCATCTGTTGCATTAATTCCGGCCCATATCAAATAAGCGTACGTTCTGTCAGATTTTTGGAACACGGACTGCAGTTGTGCACTCATGTCGGGACACTCTGGACAATAAAACACCAGACACTGTGCATGTATTTTTTAATATGAAAAGCCTAAATTGATACATTATTGTAACTTCTTCAGTACCAAGGCCAATTTACAATGAACCACTGTTGTATTCTTTTAAACACCTGCAAGTCGACACATTACTGAAGCGCATGCGCATTACAATAAATGAATATCTGCCATCTGGCGGATATGCGAAGAATTGAACCAATTAAATCCGAACCATTATCAATAAACACATCAACCGCGGGTGTGAATGTCACATGAATGCGGTATGAATGCGGCATGAACGTGGTGAAGTGAGTGGCATTCGGAAAAAATCCCCGAAAAAATTCTGAGATGTTGGAGAATAAACGGGGCCACGGCTGTATTATCATTATTTGATGTTATGTTATGCTCTATATTTAGATTATGTAGTTTAAATATTAATTTATAATCTTATATTTATATAATCACCATTAGTTCTAGTTCATATTGTATTTAGTAATTGTTATTGATTACATTTTAGTACATGAATTGTCTAGTGTTAAGCTTTCTTAATGTATTTTAGATATTTTTGCTTATTCTTCAATTACACATTGTGTATATTACAATTAAATAGATATACTGAATAACAATTGATGTAGCCCATCTTGGCTGCTATTTAACAATTTAACATTCGTATATGTATTATGTGGTGTGTATTAATGACACATTCATATTCCTTTTTGTTTTTATGTTTGTCGATTTTTATTGTGCATGATATTAGTATTCTGCTAACTAGTTGGAAGGCTATGTGTACCATCCCCCAGATAAGAAATACCAGGTTTCCATTGGTTAGCTGGCTGTACTTAGTGAGCACCAATGACTGATGTGGCTATTCCCTGATGAAGTGTCCCACTTGACACGAAACGCGTAGGAGAGCCAGTGGATGCTGGGCATTGCGTGACAACGTCAAACGCCCAACAGTGCATACACCAGTGCAGGAGACACCACGCGGAGATGCCGGTCTAGGAACTTTTCCCTCAGCACAAGACATCTGCAATCTGGAGAGGGGAATTAACCTGAACTACGGACATTCCTGCTGTGTTGTTATACTGTCCGGTGTACTTTGATCTATGTGATATTTTACATCTTTATAAATTGATATATTTTGCTATATTTTGCTATATTTAGCTATATTTTGCTATATACTGATGATCTCTTTTTTTTGCGCCCCAACCCCTTTATGTTTATATGTTATGTGAGTGTTCTCTAGCCCCGCTGATCACGGGAGACAGGGAGCAGCATTGAGGAGATTTTCTAAAAGGATATTCGTGGCAGTCAGCGCGCACTTAACATTGTACTTCCCAAATTTAGGATCCACATTTTCCCGACATTGACCGGTATAATCAGTATATTCCCACTATCTTCACTCGTTTCTCATCTGAACCTCAGCCCAGGCTAACCACCAACTTTTGTTTTCTTTAGCATCAGCAGTTTAAGTTCCATATACCCATACTAGCTCAAGATGAGGGAGTTACTTATGTTAGCTATAACATCGTTGGTTTACTATGGCTATAAATTAAACTTATACATAATCAAAACACTAATACATATACTTATGACTAACACATTTCCTTGGATCTTGTGAATGAGTGGCTATAACAACATTACTAACCTTGAAGATCCATAACAAAACCCACACAGAGATAAAACCCCCATTCATTCTCAATATTTGAGCTTATTCTTTTCCGCAGGGATGAGACCAGTAATCAGAATGAGATATTAGATGACCATGGCCCTGAGGAGCACGGGAGAGAAAGATGGGGGAGCGGGAGATGGGGGGGGGAGATGGGGAAAGGAGAGGCTGGGATAAGCAGGGGGTGGTGGGGGGAAAGGGGCTAGGGGAAGGGAGGGAGTGGTTGAGGAGGGGTGGGGGGGACAAGGGTTGGGGGGGAAAGGAGGGAGGGGGTGGGGGGGATGGGTGTGTCCCAGAGGGATGGGGGGCGGGGGAGAAGGGTGGGTGGTGGGGGTAGGAGGGAGGGGGGTTGGGGTGCATAGAGGGGGAAGAGAGAGGGCAGGTTGCAATGACGGGACCAAACAGGGGCAGGAGACAGTCCCAACTCATGTCTAGTTACATATGCTTGTTCTATCTTACTTTTAATAACATTCTATTTCTCTTTGCTACCCCCTAACGTGCATCAAGATTTCTTGCGAGACCTTATTATGGATAACCAGGTCTCATCTATACTCATTTTACACCAATAGACCATTATATTTATATAGGAGGTTTAACATAGGCAAAGCCTTCAACTCTAACTGATTTGAGGGGCTGGGATTTACATTTATTCAATGGGAGGGGAGGGGTGACTGAGAGGGGTGGAGAGCAATCATATAGGGAATGAAGACCTGGGGAGAGGAACAGAGGGATAGGGGAGGGACTTAACACAAGGGAGAGATGTCTCAGCCATCTATCTAAGCATATACATATTATTTACACTAAAGCACTTATATCTATGAACCTGTACATAAACATATCCTTATAATCCTTTTAGGAAAGAAAAAAAAACTGGGGGGGGCGTGGAGGGGTAGGGGAAACATCAGATCGGGAGGGAATCAGCAGGACTTTATTCCGAAGTCTGGTTAGGGGAGGGGAGAGATCAGAATGTTTTGAATGACCCCCTCGGTCTTGATGTGTGACCTGGGGGATAGACCCATCATGGATGTGTGTCCAAACCTGAGCAGGAGTCCCGGTCTTCAGAAAATATCCCGTGGTCATTCGGCAAGCTCCCCGGTACAGGGATCCAGAGCAAATCAACCGATGGAGACCATGAAGACTGTGGGGAGTCCCAGGGGTCCGGCAACGCGATTTTGCTCCTCCAGTGACCCACCCCTCCTGCACCGACCCCCGGCGCAGAGAGGCCAGATCCGTCAGCACACAGGGTGGAACCCGGCTGCATCGGGAAGTCACGGACCTTCGGAACCCCATCGGGTGCCACATCCCCGTGGCCTCCCCTCACCCCCCGAGCGAGGGGGGGGGTGGAGAAAACAGCCAGCTCATTCCGTTTCGCCCCAGAGAAGTCAAGGAGCGATGGAGGTCCAATAAAGAAATGAAGGTAAGGGGAGTGAGAGGGGGATGCTAGAGGGTGATGGGGGGATACTGGCGGGGGTTCGGGGGGATGCTAGAGTTGGATGGAGGGGAGCAAGAGAGGGATGGAGGGGGGAGAGAGGTATGGTGGGGAGAGAGGAATGGGGGTGGGGCCATCAACTTGCAGGTGGAGCACAACTGCGTTGGGTAGTGGGGGGATCAACGGAACCCCACCCTGCACCATATCACCTGTCACGGGAGACTCCTGTGGTGGGTAGGATCTCGGTGGCCGGAACAGCACGAGCGTAGTAGGGGTCACAAGCAGGGGTGCGAGGCATGCGGCAGGTAGCGAAGTCAGGTAACAAGCAGAGGTCCGAGGCAGGCGGCAGGTAGCGAAGTCAGGTAACAAGCAGAGGTCGGCAAACAAGGAGACTGGGACAGGACAGGGGAGCAAGGACAGGTCTGGGGGCAGGGACTGAGAACAGGAACAAACAGGGACAAGCCAGATTACCAGCAAGGGCTTTTACTGTGAACAGACTTCTATAATACAGGTACAGGTACAGAAACAGATCAGGATCAGAAGCATGTGCATAAGGAGTCTGACTTCAAGCAAAGGCAAACACAACAGACAGGAAGCAAGCTATAAAGGACAGAGACAGGAGCAACAAGAAGACAGACAGACAGAGGAACCCAGAGCCAACAGAAGGCAGCAGCACACCCAGTGGACAAGGAAGCTATGGCTAGACAGGAGGTCTAGGCGATCCTGACATTACTCCCCCCTCTCAAGAGCGTTCTCCGGACGATCCTCCAGGCTCTTCCCGGAGGCCTTGATGAAAAGTGGACTCAAGGTGACCCACCTCTGGTGGTTTGTCAGCGGGCAGAGAGTACTCCACAGGTACAGACTTACAAAGTCCATCAGAAAGCTGACAGAGGAATTCAATTCTCTCTCGGAACAGTTGAATGTCAGGATGCATCAACACAAACGCCAGAGAATCTGTGAGCAGTAAGCTTGACTTTGCAGAGTAGGTCACAGGCTCAGCAGAGGACGCATCAGATATTCGTAGATAAACGGAAGAACCTGCGCTTGTCTTCACAGCAGGAGCAGAGGAGCCAGTAGATCCTCCTGAAAACCCTCCAGGTTTAGCAAGATGTCCCTGATGGAAGGCCGACTCACGATGGCCTTCGGACAACACTCCATGTTTTGCAGGAACATAGGGATCAGCAACAACTCCGGACAACCCTCCAGGCTCTTCAGGGAAATCTTGATGGGAGGCCAACTTAATGTGTACGTCAAGTGCTGATGGGAAATCTGTGAGAGGTGCATTTATCCTCATCGCAAGAGCGTTGGCATCAGCATCAAGAATATTAGGCATAGCAAGGAACTTCACCAGGGATCCGTCTAACGTCATAGCAGGGGCATCGGGAACAGATACATCAGGCTCTTCACATGTGGCAGAGGGGACATATTCACTTTCCGTGGTCTCTTTTAGCGACTGCCGTTTTGTGGCATCACCCAACGAAAAAACAGCTATTCAAGTTTTCAGCTCTTCCTCCAGCGAGGCTCTGGTTATGCTCAGTGTGACCTTCAGCTCCTCATGCTGTTCTTTGGGGACACACTGGGTACTCAAATAATCTTGCAGCATCTTTATTTTGTTGGCAGTCTGGAAACTTTCTTCCTGCAGAACTCGCTGCTTTTCTTCAGCATTCACCCATTTCTCCTTGGTGTCCTGCACGCAGGTGTACGCAGTCCCCGCAGCTGACTCTGCAGCATATTTTCTGCTTGTGTGCGCCGCTCCAGGGAGACACATTCTTCTTGCAGCACTCTCTCTGCATTCTGCAGTGCTGTCTGCACATCTAACTTTTCCTGGGCCAACTGTTTCTTCTCCTCTCCTAATTTATGGAGTTTCTTATCTCCTTCACTGACTTGGACATAGAGATTCTTGCACTCTTGTGTTACAGTTTCAAAACTGATATTTAACCCTTCGAAGATTTCTCTCAATGAACCTAGTTCTGTGTTGAAGTGGCAACTCTTCTCCTTAGAGGCTTCCAGCTCTGTAGTAAGCCTGTGAACCTCTTTCTGAGATGCTTCCAGTGCTGCGTCAACTTGAGCCATGAAAGTCTTGTACTGGGCAGAATCAGCGTTGGCCTTCTCCAGCTTACTTGACAAGATCAACCTGTCATTCTCCAACTGATATTTTTCTTTTTCCCAGTCACCCTCTGCTTTTTCCAGCGCTAATTGCATCCTTGACTTTTCTTCTATCAATAGTCTCTTCTCCTCTTCTGATTCATGGACTCTTTTATCTCCTTCACTGGCTTGGACAGAGAAGTTCTTACTCATTTGGTTTATAATTTCAAACCTACTATTTAACTCTTCGGAGGCGTCTCTCATAGAACGTATCTCTGTTTTCAATTAGCATCTCTCCTCCCGAACGACTTCCATCTCTTTTTTGAAGTAGCAAACCTCCTCCTGGGAGACTTTAAGCTCTGTATTAAGCCTGTCAATTTCCTTCATAGAGATTTCCAGGAATTCGTTACTTTTAGAAGCGAGGCGCCGATTCTCAGCAGCATCAGTATATGCCTTCTCCAGCTCAGCTGAAATGCCATCCAGGTCACTCTCCAACTGCTCTTTTTCTTTCTCCTGTAGAACACACTTAGCAATTGCTGAGGATAGACAGTTTTGTAGTGCAGAATTAGCTTCTTGCTCCTTATCTAAACGTCCATAAAGACAATCAATTGCTTTCTGTGCAGCTTGAAGCGTTTGAGTAGGAGCATCTTTCTTCTCTTCCACTATTCTTGGGATACGTCTGTGAGTTGCCTTAAGCTGCAGCATATCTCTTTCATCAAATGCAGACTCTGAGGTTAAATTTTCATTCTTAATTCCTTCTGCAACTTCCACAGTAATGCCTCCCTTCTTTTTCTTCTTCTTCCTTGCTTTGAGAAGTTCTGAAGAATCAGTGGTACTGTGTTCACATTTACTGCTTAAGACTGTTTGAGTGGGAGCCATAATTAAACCACACTTCCCAAGAAACCAGTAAAGAGGAAATGTGTTTTTAAAACAGAAGCATTAGAATGAACAACAGGAATATTAGACACAGAGAGACACAAGATAGGAGAGCTGACCCTTTGAGACTTTAGCATCAGTCACAGAGATTTATAAATGCAAGGAAAAAACATAGACAGAGAAACCTGTAGTATATCTGAATCTTTAAGCATCAGGTGTAGGGATATCATATAGACAGAGAGAACCTGCAGTTACATCTGAATCTTTAGGCATCAGGCGTAGGGATATCATATAGACAGAGAGAACCTGCAGTTACATCTGAATCTTTAGGCATCAGGCGTAGGGATATCATATAGACAGAAAGAACCTGCAGTTACATCTGAATCTTTAGGCATCAGGCATAGGGATATCATATAGACAAAGAAAACCTGCAGTTGAATCTGAAACTTTAGATATCAGGCATAGAAATATCATAGACAGCAGGAAACTAATACAGAGAAAACTTGTAGTTAGATCTGAAACTTTTGACATCGGACATAGGAATATCAGAGAACCCTGCAGTCAAATCTGAAACCTTTGATATCAGGCGTAGGGATATCATATGTTGCAGAGAAACAAACTTTAGGTGAACTTGCAGGTAAACCTGAAACCTTAGAACCAATCATATGAAAAACTATAGATGCAAGAAAATCAAAGCATGCAGCAACAAAATAATGGGAGCACTTTTGTCTTTTGAAATGGGGACCCTGTGAACAGCAGTGGTCCAACCAGGGAAAGCAGTAAATCAACGTAACCATCTTAAATAGAAATGTGAGTCTGAAAATCTGCAGTGGCCCACCCACAATGCAGAGACAATTCTTGTCCAGGTAATGAAAGTCTGAAAATGGCAAAAACAGGTACTGCAGGGAGGGTTTTTTTTTTTTTTTTGTAAAAGGGAATTCTTCTCAGGGAGAAAGTGGCACAAAAAACCCTGCAGAAACCTTTGCAGCAACAAAACCTTCAGGATCACAACTGGGATTTAAAAAAAAAAAAAAAAAAGTACTTATCTTCCTCCAAGCGGATGGGGTCTGCTGAAGCAGGAAGGCAGAGAATCTGTTCCAGCGAGATCCAGAAGTGGCCTTTGCTTTCTGTCACGGGAGACTCCTGTGGCGGGTAGGATCTCGGTGGCCGGAACAGCACGAGCGTAGTAGGGGTCACAAGCAGGGGTCCGAGGCAGGTGGCAGGTAGCGAAGTCAGGTAACAAGCAGAGGTCCGAGGCAGGCGGCAGGTAGCGGAGTCAGGTAACAAGCAGAGGTCGGCAACAAGGAGACTGGAACAGGACAGGGGAGCAAGGACAGGTCTGGGGGCAGGGACTGAGAACAGGAACAAACAGGGACAAGCCAGATTACCAGCAAGGGCTTTTACTGTGAACAGACTTCTATAATACAGGTACAGGTACAGAAACAGATCAGGATCAGAAGCATGTGCATAAGGAGTCTGACTTCAAGCAAAGGCAAACACAACAGACAGGAAGCAAGCTATAAAGGACAGAGACAGGAGCAACAAGAAGACAGAGAGACAGAGGAACCCAGAGCCAACAGAAGGCAGCAGCACACCCAGTGGACAAGGAAGCTATGGCTAGGCAGGAGGTCTAGGCGATCCTGACATCACCCCTGTTTGTATTAGTAGTAGATCCTCTCAGTCTCCAGCTCTTGGGTTCTTCTGGGTCGCGATCCTCTCAGAGATTCTTGGGGCTCTTGGAGGAGTAGGTGAGCACCTCCTGTTCCCCGAGTCCTCACCGTCGCCCAGAGGAAGGAGATTCAGTGACTTCAGAAACCGGTTGATATCCTCAGCGTATGAGATGGAGGAAAACTTTCCATTAGACTGGACCACCAATTTAAAAGGGAATCCCCATTTGTATCGGATCCCGTTTTTCCTCAGGAGTTCAGTGAGGGGTCTCATTTATTTTCTTCATTCGATTGTGGCTCTGGATAAATCACTGAAGATCTGTATTGGTTCATTTTTAAACTGCAGGAGTCCTCGCTATCTGCTGGCAGTTAGCACCTTTTCTTTAATAGAATAAGAGTGGAATCTTATGAGGACGTCTCTTATTCTTTTAGGGTCTGTTTATTTTGTGCCCGGAGGTCTGTGCGCTCGGTCCACCTCTACCTCCTCCTGGGCAAGCTCCGGGACCAGATATATGAATAGGTCTTTCAGGTAGGGTCTTAGCGAGTCAGTGTCTACTGACTCAGGGATATTGGCACCCTCAGGTTTTGGCGCCGGTCCCTGTTCTCCTGGTCTTCTATTCTCTCCCTGAGGGCCCTGATATCATTACTCATTCTGCCCATTTCCTCTTCGGTCGAGGATTAAGCTATTTTGATCTCTTCAACTTTATTTTCTAAAGTGCCTGCTCTCTGCGAGAGGGAGTTCAGCTCTGTTTTTAAGCCGTCGATCGCCAAGGCGACATCTTCCTGGAATCCTTTCCGCATCCTCAGGAACAGCCGTTCCCTGGTATCTCTGGATCTGCAGCTGCCCGGCTTCCCTCTGTTTCCTCGGGGGCACACATGCCGGCGCCATTTTGGGAGGTCTCTCAGATGGTCAAGGAGCATGGGTTCGGGGAGAAGAAGGTAGATACACTTTGCAGGGCAGGTTTTGTTAGATTATTTGACATCCTGAGGCTGTAATTAGGGTTATTAGCATTTTTGGGAACTTTCTGTTTCGTTTTTAGCACTTTGCAGCTGGTGGGGTTCTGGAGCAGTTCTCCAAGGCAGCCATCCTCGTCAGCGTCACCGGACGTCTGATCACCTCTATTCTAATGACACACATTTACTTTTCTACCCCTGACCTTACACCTTCTGTACAGACTAAAGTTTCTGAATGCCTCTCTGTTATATCATCCTGGATTGACCTCCACCAATTTAACATGGGAAAAACAGTGCTCCTCATACTTCCTCCCAAACCTGGCCCTATTTCCTCCTTCCACATTACTGTTGGAAGTACTATCATTCACCCAGTAGCCCAAGCACACTACCTAGGTGTCACACTCGACTCCTCTCTCACATTCTCTTTTCACTTTCAAAAGGTAGCGAAAAAACTGTAGTTTCATCCACAATATTACCAAGATACGCCCTTTCCTCTGTTGATCGACTGCAAAAACTCTGACACTGACCCTCATTCTCTCCTGTCTCGATTATTGTAACCTCCTGCTGTCTGGCCTTCCTGCCTCTCACCTGTCTCCCCTACAATCTATCCTAAATGCTGCTGCCAGAATCACTCTACTCTTTCCTAAATCTGTCTCAGTGCCTCCCCTGCTGAAATCCCTCTCCTGGCTTCCTATCAAATCCCATATCACACACTCAATTCTCCTCCTCACTTTTAGAGCTTTACACTCGTCTGCTCCTCCTTACATCTCAGCCCTAATTTCTCGCTTTGCACAATCCTAACTCTTGCATTCTGCTCAAGGATGTATTCTCTTTACACCTTTTTGTATCTAAAGCCTTCTCCCACCTTAAGCCTTTCTCCCTGACTGCCCCACACCTCTGGAACGCCCTTTCCCTCAATATCCGACTAGCACCCTTTCTATCCTCCTTTAAGACCCACCTTAAAACACACTTGCTTAAGGAAGCATATGAGTAGCTCCATGGCTGATAATATACACCCCATACATTAACCTTGGCCCCTTGCTGATGCACTTACCAGAACGTCCTCCTACTGTCTCTGTACGTTTCTACCAAAAAAATGCAATTGTAAGCTCTTCGGAGCAGGGACTCCTTTTCCTAAATGTTACTTTTATGTCTGAAGCACTTCTCCCCTTTATGTGTTATATTTATTATTTATATGATTGTCACGAATATTACTGCTGTGAAACGCTATGTACATTAATGGCGCTATATAAAGACATATACATTTATTCGGCATAAATTCGCTAACACACAATAATATACAAAATATAGACAAAAACACACACTTACTTTAGGACTGGGCTTGAAAACTAGACTTTCTTAGGTGCAGGAAATGCTATACACTGGCGACACACTTTATTCGAGCTCGGCTAGTCCCACGAATTCGGGTATACCCGGGTGTATTGAGGTTTGTGACTGTTTTCTGCCCGAGTGCATTGAGGTATTTTCCAAGCAGGGATTGAAGCATTTTATTCCTGCAGGCTGCAATACTGCACAGTATATATATATATACTGCATTACAATTCATGAATTTATGCCATCTGGTAGACACGCGAAGCATTGCAGCCTATTAAATCCTAATCATTATCATTTAACAGATCAGCCGCCCGTCAGCCAGGCATGAACCCAGGCTGGGAAGGCAAACGCAACGGGGCTTGTCAGAGGTGAGGAGCGGCGCATTCCAGGTATCTGCCAGGTACATACTGGGTATTTGCTCGAATAAAGTGTGTCGGTGCAGTAGGTGAGTTTTATGGAAGGAATTCCTATGAAGAGACATATGGGTGAGTTTTACCCTGACCAGGACTTAGCCCAAATCTGCATGAAATTCCACACGCCACTGGTACGTTCTCTTCTGAGAACTTTGTCCCCCCTGACCGCGAGTCAGCCCAAATCTCCTGGAACTCAAATCAGCATAAAATCCCAGCTGCATCCGAAACAATCGTTTCCGAGAACTTGAGCGCAATAGTCGTGACAGACTCTGGCGGTTAGGCTTTTCAGGCTCAAAATCGAAGCTGGTTGCTCTGCTATTTTCAGACAAGAAACTTTGAAAAGTCTGCTCGCTCTCGTACTACTGGGGAACTAGAATCTGATTGGCTCACAGATTCTTATAGTATTCTCAGTTTCATTCACAAAACTCAGCAGCCAATCAATGCGTGAGAAAATTCACAAGCAACCAATCAGAGCCAAGCTGGCTTGAAAAGCCGGGTCAGTGGGAAAACTGAAATAGCCAAGGGACATACATAAGTTTGCCACCTTTCTCCCTAGCAATCTCAATGACACCCGCTTGGACAGGCTCACCAGGTCTGGCAGAGCAAGTACCATCCCAGATGACTGCTATTGATGTCTGGACCTGGTACTCCGCCTTTTCCTGCTGACCAAATTCTATTCTCACCTCTGGGCATCCTCTGACTGCTTTGAACTCCGATGTCCAGCAGACTTACCGGCGCCTATGGGTTAACTTGGGCAGCCTGTTTGGACATCGATGCCAAATGTAAAGAGCACATTATTAAAGTATATTGTACTATACTTCTGAGTCTTGGGGAACAGGGGACAGACCAGGAAATATGTTGTAGTCGTATTTCTATCTGCCTTATTCCCCACACACTTTCTCTTAGACTCTGGACTCAGAGTCCCCCCCTCAACCTTATATATGTTTGGGGTACCCACAAACACTACACTGGTTGTGGGTCACCTGGGTACTAGCTGGGGTACTCCCCTTAACCAAGGGATTCCCTCAGCTACAGGAATAGATGTTTTATCTGTGTGCCCCATTCTCCTTTCTGGGCTGTGCTGAAGCAGGGTCTCCTAATGTTGAGTCGCGCTTGCATTTTCAAGGGGGGATATTGCCGGGGCAATGTGCCTACATGTATTCGAGAATCAGGAATGATTCCCGGGTATATTTATGGGGGAACCAACAACTCTGGACACCAAACTCTTAGGCACATTTTGTCAATGGATCCTACGCAAAAACCCCCTTGAAACTCATACCCTAGCAATCCCACCAATTTGAACGTCTGCAAGAGAGTGACTCCACCCACCCCACCTGCATGCATAGGACTGATCTCCTTTAAAATCCTTTATGCAACTGACATGCAATGCTGACGGCTACAAAGACGGACTGGCATCACTGATTGAGTGTCAAGTATGGCCCATACTTCACTTCATTTAAGTGGTTTAGTTGCTTTCTTGATCAATAATGCTTTTTGACATTATTCATGGGGGCTTTTATCCTAGACTTTTCCCTTAACATTGGGCCGGCTCATCATAGGGTTACTCATAACCTAAGAGGTCATACAAAGAGAGTACTCTGTGGTTTATTCTGTTCCTACTTCTACCAACCCCCACCCCTTTTTTGGGACCTCTCACTGGTCATGTGTTAGCAATTGTGCAGATTAACATTACTAATATACTTATGTACCATATACACTGCAGCGGTGTATTACCTGTGACTTAGTTCTCACATCAGTAATTTCCCAGCATTGGCCGTACATATGGTGTATTGATTCCATTATTTGTACGGAGGGAGACCTATGTGGTTTGGGTTAAAGGGAAGTAGCATGGTTTCCTCTTGAGGATCTGTGAGAACGGGCATCCTGCCTCGAAACGTTGCCCCCCTTATTCCACTACGTCGGCTCCTTTTTGCCCTTTTTGGCATTTCCCCTATTTTTGTTTTTCTCCCCTTTGTTTCCCCTTTTCCCCACTCCCCTCCCTCCCCCACATGCCAATTAGGCTTATATCTGTTTGTATACTTAGATCCCTAGACGTTTGTATTAGTCTAGCATCTGTCACTGTATATATTTCGTACAAGGGTTTCATTACAATTTCAATTTTTTTTAAATATTTCAGTGTTGAATTATTATTTTTACATTTATTTTCTCTTTGTGTGCTGGTAACACCCACCAATTCTCTGTATTGGTTTTGGAAAGGTCCAGGATCCCTCCCTTTGTTCTTGTGCACCTTACGTATTTTATCTTTAGTTTAATTTTGGAGTGCTGCCTATAACACCATACTTTAGGTAAACAAGTTCTTCCCATTAGTTCCAATAGGCCCAAGAGCAGGGAAAATACAAATGGGGCGGACATTTTTTGCTGCCCTCAAATTTTCACACCTTAGGCCCGGAACTAATGGGAAATCTGACACTGGTTATGGGGAAATAGCAAGAGGTCATGGAGGTTGAATGAGGGCAAGTGCAAATTTGGCAAGCAGGGACCCACCCATATTAAATACAGATAATACTAGAAAACTTCTAAAGATTAAACCCAATGGTGTAGAAAGGTAGGAACAGATAAAATAATAGTACGGACTGAAAAAACCTTAAATGCATGCTTGCTAATGCAAGAAGCTTGACATACAATGGGGGAGCTGGAATTAATAGCTACAAGGGAGCAGTATTATATCATTTTCATTACTGAAACATGGTGAGATGAAACAAATGACTGGGCAGTTAATTTAGAGGGTCATTTCCTTTTTCGAAAGGCTAGAGCAAATAGAACAAGAGGTAGAGTATGTTTATATCTTAAACCAAAACCTATTTTAAGGAAAGATGTTTATGAAGGAAATGATGAAAATGTTGAGACCTTGTGGATAGAAATTAGCAGTGATGGTAAAAGCACAAAGAAAATGTTTGTAGGGGTATGCTATAAACCACCAAATATCTGTGAGATTGAGGAAGCTAAAATAATTTTGCAAATGGAGAAGGCATCAAAAGTTGGTGATGTTTACATAATATATGATTTTAATTATCCAGGCATAGGGGGCTATTCTAGTAGCTTCAATAAAATCACTGCTAAATTGAACGGTTTGTCATGATCCTACCTCATGGTCTGACATTTGCGTTATTGTGGTATTCAGAAAGAATTATTGCAAGTCAGAAACCATGAGGTAGGAAAATGCCAATACCGCACAGGATAGCCTTTTCTAAGTGGCCAATGTCTGACATCACATGGTTTACTAGAACCAATAGGATGACCCCCCAATCCTATTGGTTTTAGTAAACCATGTGATGCCAGGCATTCTGGGTTCTGTGACATCATTTTAAAGGGAAATGTAGCTGAGCCTCTCTGATTGGCTGCCTTCACTCCCTTTTGATGACGTCACATCAAAAAAAAAGCACATGGTTATCCCAGCCAATCATGGCGTGGGAACCATTTCCCTCTCAAATGTGATGTCACAGGCCTATAAAAGCCTGTGTAGTCTCATTTGAAGCCACAGAGCTGATGGAGCAACATCTCCCTATTGGATTAACAGATGGAGATGAAGATAAAGAACAGATGAGGAAGAAGAACCATGAAAGGGTTACAAGTACAGATGAAGATAAAGAAGACACCAAAAATGGATTACAAAATAAAGGCAAAGAAAAGACAAATAATTTTTTACCTGTGGACAGTGGCTGTTGAGGATCATTGCATCGTGGATATGGAGTTGATGCTGGTGTTGCTGTTGGAGTCGGATTTGTGGGTGAAGACATCATGCATGCATGGCATAGTGGCAGCTCATGCCCAGGTGGCATGGGAGTGCCACCATGCCAGTCAATTGTTTTTTTGGCTTTTTTAAGATAAAAACATTTTTTTAATGTGGGGAAACAGGGGGTGGGTGGGTTGTGTATTAGTGGGTGGGTATTACAGTACATATTGTAATGTAATCTGCTACAGTACTGGGCCTTAACCCCTTCATTGCATTATCGGAAATTGCATGGTAGCTAAGGTAATGAAGCTGCTTACATTTTTATTTTTATTTATTGTGTGTGAGAGCAAGGGGTCTTCTGAGCTGAACAAAGTTTATTTCAGCCTTGGGGACCCCCTACTTTCCAAGATACAGTTCACGGTATGGGGTGCTGGGATCCCTTTGCTTTGTTTACAGCCCACCGGGCCTGTAACTCAGGAAGTAGGGTGTCCCGAGGCTGAAATCAACTTTGTTCAGCTTAGGAGACCCCGAGACCCCCTGAGCACGCACACTATGAATAAAAATAAAATGTAAGCAGCTTCATTACTTTAGCAGCTGCCCGCTAATGATTTTTTATTGGGGTTTGTTTGATATTAGTGTGAGCAGAGGGTCTCCTGAGTTGAACAAAGTTTATTTCAGCCTCTGGGACCCCATACTTCCTGAGATACAGGCCCCGTTATATGGTGCCGGTATCCCTCTTCTTTGTTTACATCTAACGGTCACGTGACTCACAGGATTTTAACATGGGGATACCGGCACCCCTGCATCTCCCTGCACAGCTCTTACAGGTGATCACACAAAAATTTTTTAAATTGTAATAGACGGTATTGTATTTAAATTGTAATACACAGTATGGAAGCAGGGGCACTCCGGAGCTGAACCACATAAATTTCAGCCTCAGGGAACCCCTTCTTCCCGAGTTATAAGCCCCGGAATGGGAAGCCGGTATCTGCTGTATGTTTAAATCTCTGGGTCATGTGACGTGGGACACATAAACAATGCTTGGAGATACCGGCACCCTATACCAGGACGAGTAACTCGGGAAGCAGGTTGTCCCCAAGGAAGAAATGAATGTTTACCCTGAAAGGGGCATAGATAAGCACATTGCCAGTCAATGGGCAACCTAAAAAAAAAATGCAATTAAATAAGAGCCAATGAATGTCTTTCTTACCTTTGCCATAGTTGCCCACGTCCTACTCCAGAACCAACTCTTGACCCTCGACCAAATGCACAACAGACTGATGTGCAGAAGTCCATTTTACTCTGTTGATTGAAGAGATGTCTCCATCTGATGCAGCGTTGGGTAAAAAAAAATATCTGAAACCTTAAGTGTATTTTTTACAAAGCAAAAGATACATTAAACCAGAGGAATATTGAGGTAGAACCCTCAATTGCTAGTGCTGCAGAGCATTTAACCCACTTGTGAAAATGAATGAATACTGCATCCGGATCACTTGTTGTTATAAAAAGCTGTGTGGAGCTGTGTGTATTAACCCCTAGTTGGAACACTGTCTGGCTTGGATAAAAAAGGGATGTCTGGGGGAAGTCCTGAGACCCACCCAGACCCCTTAAAAAATCCAGCAACTATGTGATCTAGTGAACCTGGGGAAGCTCTGTAAGGAATCTGGTGTCTAAGCGCCGTCAGCGCGACCATTACTTGTCTGCCACTGGCACTCTGGCTCCTCGCCATCACAGGATTGCACCAACCGAAGAGGTGCCTGTTGAACCGCAGCCTCTGCGTGTGTTGTTGAACCGCAGCCTCTGCGTGTGTCCCCAGCTCCGCACTCTATGCGCACACGTGCGTCTGTCTCTGACCCCATGCGCATATGTGCGTCAGTCACCGAATCCACACGCACACGCACGCCAGCTCCAGACGTTATGTGCATGCATTCCCAGCTTACAGAGCACACGCCTAACAGAGCACTTTTAACTGCTCCTGCAGTGAGGCGTCGCCCCCAAGCATCACACAGTCCCATGCAAATCAATAACTACACTCAGCTGGGCTGTAACACCTCCCTCCTATCAGGGAAGACTCTTTGCAGTCCTCCAGGCCTGCCCCCTCTTCCCATTGGCCTGTCCAGCTTTATTATGCCTGTGCTTCCCATCACTCGTCGCTCGACATAGTTCTGTATGGAAGCATTGGTATACTCTCTCAGTGACTCCTCAGGTATTGACGCGGATTGGACGACTACCCCCTCTGGCTCTCGACTTCGGCTCTACCTGGACTTCGTGACTTCTGGCGTCCCTGTAACACGGCTTGTACCTTTGACCATCCGCAACTCTCTAATCCCTGATCTTGGCAACGGCAAATACTACTCCTCCTCTACTACCGGTACTGGCAAGTATTGTCTTCATTACTATACCTGGCCTGGCAACACTAACACCACACTCCGGACGCGCTCCCTTTGTTGCGGGTGCGTGTATCCCTACGTCCCACCTCAGCACAGGGGACGGGTCTGGTCTGCGGGCAGCACCGGCGTAACAAGCTCCCACTTTCAAATGATAATCATGATGTACTCACATAAGTCCATTTTCCATCCGGATCTGTGTGCTCCTTGCTGTATATGAATGCAAACAAAATCACCCTTGCCGAGGGGGAAGGTGGATCAGCAGGCACGACTGTGCAGGAAAGGGTTGCAAAAGGCTGGACTGGGCTATAAAAATACTTTATTGAAACATGGATTTAAAAACCAAGAGGAGGGGAACAGACCCCTGCGCCTCTAACACGTTTCACCCAGTATGGGCTTTCTCAAAGAGTAGCGTTACTCGTGCGCAATCCCCTAAAATACCAGAAGTAAACCGGATGTGACGTCACTCATCCAATGGGATGCAAGTACTCCCGAGATGGTATGACAGGAGACTGCACTCATGGCTAGCGCGTACTCGTGCGGGATACTCCGGCATTAGGGACATGCGCAATGAAAACAATTGCAATGCAAATTAAAAACTAGTGGTGCTCAATTACCATTAATGTTAAATATAGTTAATCTAAACCGCAAGTCTTGGTTTGAGTGACAGATGTTAATGAAATGTACAGAAAATGTGTACAAAGTCACTCACTCCTAAGACTGCAGTTAATGAAGATACAATATAGTAAAAAAAATGCAATATAGTGCAATATAAATTTTAAAAACAAGTAAAGTCAGGGGTGTGAGGATTTTCAATCAATTATTAACATAAATTCATTACTTTCACATGTATAGTGTGCATAGTTCAAAAGTGTATAGTAGTCATAATTATAAATTAAAGTGATAGTAATGTGTGACAATATTACCAATATAATGAAGCATACATAGTAACACACATTTTGTTTGGTATACACAATGGCAACAATAAATTTCAATTTTTTAACATATAAAAGAGTTTGCAATTTGTGAAAAAGACAGAGGGAGGGGGGGGGGGATCAGGTGCCAGAGGAAGTGCCACAGCAGGTGCAGGAAGTAGTGCGACAGCAGCAGGTGAAGCCACAGAAGGTGGAGGAGCCACAGCAGCAGGAGAAGATGCCACAGCAGGAGCAGGAGTTGCCATAGCTGGATCTTCCACCTCAGTCAAATTTAAAATATACAGTAAAGGTGATGTGGTGCTCAAGCATGAAATCCCATCAGGTATGATGTAAGAGGTACAATTCTGGGACATAAATACTGTTTCAAACCTTAAAAAAGGGCTCCAGTTACCCTGAAGGCAGGGGTAGATGCACAAAGACACCCTCCCCTAACCTCATTGGGCTGGCCCCAGGTATGTACTCACGAATGATTGTCACCAGAGATCCTCTCAGTCTGCGTGCTGTTGCCAATAGGGAGAAATCCAGTGCAGTGTTAGTTGATGCTTCTTGCTGTGCGTTGCACCAACTAACACTGCACTAAATTTAAAATATAGAACTCTTCATTTTCTGCTTCAGAAGTGTCAAGCTGGGCAATATCTCCCTCTGAGGCCGGAGCTTGTGCTGGGAGTAAGGGAGATTGGCCTATATATGACGAACAAAAATAGCTTATTAGAAATCTCTGCCAGAATAAATATATAATAAAGGCCCAGAGTCTCAAAAGGGTGCGAAGTTTCAGCACATTTTTATTACGATTCATATGAATGAGACAAAAGGTGTGATAAAATTATTTGTGAAGTAGTCCTACTGTACATTATAAAATTTGCAGATAAATACATTTTTTGAAACATGTCTAATTTTTAACAATTGATACATTTACTGAAATGTGGTATACAACAGTGAAGTGAATACCGATCAGTATATAGACTAATGCTACATACAGTGGTGTCAACAAAAATAATAATCAAGTAACAAAAGAACCTTTAAAAAAATATATATAAATTGGTATGCATATTTTAGAAAGCCCATAATGATAGAAAGCAAGATAAGGTTTCTTATACGTATGTTTGTTAATTAGTCCATGCTTACTTTACAAGGTCCATATCATTTTAACAATGTTAAGTAATTGAATTATGTTTAACATGTGTGGGGATTATTTGAACACAGTGAATTTTTTAGATTAGATTATTCATGACTATTTTAAGATCACTTACCAGCTTCCTCCTGTTGTAGGTCAGAACTATCTACAAGAGTGGGCAAACCGACCACCTGAGAGGTAGAAATCACCTCCATCATCCTGCGCTAATACTGCTCATGGTGGAGCTCCATAGATGGACCACCTCCTGTCCTTTTAGCAGCCTTTGCATGGTCAGATAGTTTTTGTTTCCTTTTCCATTTTTCTGTCTGAACATATTTCTTTTTCAACATGTCAGTGATTCTAGCAGCATGACCTAAGCTATTGATTGCCTCCACAATATTACTCCAGGTGACTGTAAGGATCCGCGCTGCGGGTACACCCGCTTCCAGCACCTCCTTACCTTTATTAATGTCCGTCCGGGCTCCCCAGCGGCATCCCTCGCCACTGTAGGCTGCCCCTGCACATCCCGGTCGCGCGCGTCACCCCTACGGGCGCGCGCGGACCCAGGCTGCCATTAATTGGCACCGGGCATCAGACTCCACCTCCTCTGATGCGGCACACGCACCTTATGTGTCTCTGCCCTTGCCCCGCCAGCTCCGCCTCCCAGGTCCCTCTTCTCCACCTGACCCTTCCCCTGTCCATCCCTCTGCTCCTCCCTTTGCTCAGACTACTCCCAAATCCTCCGGTACGTCTCTCCCACTCTCCTCCTCCTCTGACACGGCGCACGTACCTTGCACGCCCCCCATCAGCTACGCCTCCCAGGTCCTCCTTCCCTTTCTGTTCCTTCCCTTGTCCGTCCCTCCGCTCTTCCCCTTACTCAGACCACTTATAAAGCCTCTGGTAATTCTCTCCTATCTGGGTCTTACTCTGGCCGCTCCGCTGTCCCTTCCCCTCACTCTGATTGGTCCCAAACTCTCACACTCTGCTCTCCTATCAGGTCCTTCTTCGGGCCGCTCCTCTGTCACTCCCCTTCCCCTGATTGGTCCCAGCCCCCTATTTAGTCCCCCTTCACCATTTCCTCTTTGCTCTGCATAGCTTCTGTACCTTGGTGCTGTCTGCTGTTGCCTGGCCTCTCTTGTCTTACAGTGTCTGTTCCTGTCCCTGGAAATTCTGCTGACCTCCCTGGATTTGATCTTTTGCTTTGGACTCTACTACGCTGCTCTCTGGAACCCTTTGAACTTCACTTTGGACTTTCTATGCTGCAGAGTTCTACAACCCCTGGACACGGCTCACGGACAATCGACTACGCTGCTCTCTCCAATCCGCAACCATTGGCTTACTAACTTCTTTGCCGGAGCTGTCAAGTACGGTATCATTTCTATTTTTGTTTACCCGGACCATCTACGCTACTTCCACACTCCGGCCGTGCCCCCGTTTACTGTCAGGTGTGTGGTATTACTCCTTTCCACCTCAGTCCCGGGGTCTCGTCTGGCTTGTGGGCAGGCCGAGCATTACAGTGACATTTTTCTCTGAGCTTCTTGTCCGATAGCACTGCTCTCTAAACAACTTTGCATAGCTATCCACTATGCCAATGATTATTATGTCAAGCTCCTCTGACATGACCCTGACCATCTTTATCCTACCTGAATATATTATATAATATATTATATAAATAATAATACATAGTAAAACATTAAACATACTTTACCCTCTTTATTAGATTAGTGGCTAACCACTAAGTTAATGAAGGGGTTATCCCCTCCAGCTATCCTCCTGAGAGGGCAAACCACCCAACCCAGGGCAACTACCCCTTCGCCCACCCACCTACTCTACCCGCAACAACCCCCCCTACCCACATCCTTCACCACAGTAATGGGAAATAGCCCTATAAGCTAAATATGGTTAATTAATTTGATATGCATGGACCCAATTCTTCCGGAAATATAGACCTCAATAGGGGCCACCGGTATTCCCTATGGGGGTTTACATTTCAAGAAACAGGGGGTCCCCGTTGTTGAAATGAATGGGATACACCCTCAGAGACCCCCTGTTTCAAAACAGTATATAGAAATATTAATAATAAAACATATGATCACTGTAATAGCTGCTCAGGAAGACACACGGAGAGGCAGCTTCTCTCTGGGGCTCCTCTTTGCAGCTATTACAGACTGTCTGGCCCTGGACGATAAACACTGCTTTAATCCTCCCGGGCCGCAAAATGTACTGCTTTCGGTGCCAAGAGCTTGTTGTAGATTTTAGCCTGTCGGTCTGTAGCAGCAGAGACAGTAAATATTACTACATAAGTTTATAAAAAAAATATAACTATATATTACAAAAAGGCTAATAAAAACAGTGGCTAATAAAAACCCCTTCAAGTTCTTCTTTAAGCAAACCTATATGCCATAATGACCTTACATGAATAAACTTCCGACATTTTGTGATCATTTAATTTAATTTAATTAAAGAATGATTTATGTCCTTTACATTTTCTGTTGGAATAATTTAGTATTTTTGCAAAATGAAGTTTGTGTCACAACTTTACATGTGTTTGCAGTAAATTTAACATTTCTCTTTTTATCCATATTTATGGTTTAGGGGGAAAATGCTTCAAATTGAACAAGGCATTCATGCTGCAAATTTACATCTGATTTGTACCTCCAATTGTCTTCCAGCGAACAGTGTAATATGTACTGTAATACTATACCAGGTTTTATAAATCAAAACAAAGCCTGACAGTGCATGCAAAGCATCAATGATGTAATACCACTTTGGTTGTCACTACAAAATACTGAGCTCTTGTACAAACCCTGAAATTCCTTACATTCTTCCAATTGTAATTATTATTTTGTGTTTTTCATTAGCTACTGTATCAACATTTTGATGCCAGGCAGTATTTTGCTTTTTGGGAACTGCTAAATAAGCCCCCCCCCACAGCCCCACTGGTTAAAGGAAAAGAAAAACAATCACAGACAAACACAAATTGCCAGAAATAATAATATTGTTAATACATCAACATACATCAAATGTAAACATGTACAGCTTGGAGGAGAGAAGTGAGAGTGGGATATAATTGAAACCTTCAAATATACATCTGCAGCCGCCTTTACCCTAGTGCGGCCGTAGCGGCGCAACTCTTATAACCGCAGGCAGATGCAGTATGTTTGTTTTTTTTCCAGAGTGTATTGCGGTATTTTAGCGCTCGTAATATTAGCATTTTATTAGCGCTGTCTGCAATACTGCAATACCATCTAAAAACTCAGGGGGGCGTTCGCGAGCTGTTGTCTTGGATGTCTAATACTTTAGCAGTTCAACCTACGTCAGTACACAGTCTGCGTGTGAGCGCGCAGTAATTGTAAATTTGCATATTTATACATGCATTTGCAGTGCTGTATGTCTCATTTGAAAATTGTTGAAACGCATAGGCGTGTGCTGTAACAGTATCACATTTCGGCATATACAGCACTCTCCCCTCGCTCGCCCCCGCAAACACAGGATAATTTACTGCACTGCAGTATTTTCAACTTCTTACTGTATCTTATCTACAATACAGTACACCTCTCCCACACCATTCCTTTGAATGTGTGTCTTTCTGGTTTCAATCACATTCCTGCTTGATAGCTGATGATTACTGCACATGTTCTGTCAGTTCACCACTGCTTGCTTGAGAAGTTCAAGAGTGAGTGACCAAAAAAAAAATATATATATATTTTTTCCTCATTTTTTATTTTTATTTTCTCCACAAGCCTGCCTAAACCATCTTGATATTACGATATTCAGTCTGATATTCAATTTGACTGCACATGGTTGATTTGTGTGCTTTTTATGTATTTGGGGGTGTAGAGATCAAATTATTATGATGACCTGCCTTTTGAAAATATGCCATTTCTAGCTAATTCTTCATGCAGCTGTACCCTGTACCCCCCTCCCCCACGCACACACACAAGGCTCACTCAAGGATTTGAACCTCTTATCTCCAGACACCTCTCCAGAGCCATTCCGTTTCTAAAGCTTGCCATTGTGTTTTTAATCGTCCGTCCCTAGCCGAGCATCACCTCTCTGCGCCTGCGTGCCTAATTTTCCTATTGTTGCCTTAGAGTCACCACTCTGTAATCCTCTTTGGGAAGGGTGCCAGCTGATGATTACTGCGCATTACTTACCCATCCACCCCCAACACTTTGAGGCTTTGTTTACGGTAACGCTTTTGATAATCCCTTCTCGAATTTGATATATAAATCTGATTTGCACAACACTGTGAAATTGAGAGTTAAAAAAAACATTATCTGATTAATGTTGTTGATGCAGTAAATTACCACTTTTTGTCATTCTTTCTTTTTCTTTGGGGTAGGTGTGGGGGGGGGGAGCGGTTGTCAAAGATTATGATTATCATGAATGTAAAGAAATATTTATTTTATTTTATCAGGAACAAAAACACAAATATAAAAATAATCATGAATAATACAAAATGCAATCTTTATTCAGTTCTTCTGTCAGATGAAAATTGAGGGCCGGTGGATAATCATGAATAATGCACATTGATAATAATATTAATTAATAATATATAATAAAATATATATAATAATATAATTTTTTCCGTCTTTATCTTCTTCCTCATTCTGTGTACAGTACAGTAGTTCATTGAGAGAGGAGAGGTTTTGTGTACATCATGACTGCCGTTTAGATACTGGACACTTAACTGTACAAACTGTTCATAAACTTTACACGATACCGCCCCTCTCCCCAGTCCATCCTTTTTTTCTGAAAAGACAAGAAAACAAAAAATTAGTGCAGTAATGTGCATACTGTATTATGGCATTGTGTGCTGTATAGTACTGTCAAACTAGTCTATACTGGAACTACTGTATACTGTGACTACTGTTAAATACTTTGTAACCAGATGGCTGGTGCTGCTCTCTCTGGAAAGAAAATAATTGAGCAGTTAAGTGCATACTGTATTATGGCATTGTGTACTGTATAGTTACTCCATATTGGACAACAGTATGCAGTTAGTACTGTCAAACTAGTCTATAATGGAACTTCTGTATACTGTGACTACTGTTAAATACTTTGTAACCAGATGGCTGGTGCTGCTCTCTCTGGAAAGAAAATAATTGAGCAGTTAGGTGCATACTGTATTATGGCTTTCTGTACTGTATAGCTACTCCATATTGGACAACAGTATGCAGTTAGTACTGTCAAACTAGTCTATACTGGAACTACTGTATACTGTGACTACTGTTAAATACTTTGTAACCAGGTGTCTGGTGCTGCTCTCTCAGGGGAAAAAAAATCTGTGCCATACTTACCTGTATCATACTGTACTTACAATACAACAGTACAGTACTATGCCATACTACCTTCCTGATGCTTGCCCATTACGCGCGATCACAGTGGGCAACACAGTCGCAATATGGTCAATATATTTATTGGATTGTTCCAAGGTGAGTACATCGTTATAAAAACTCAGTGTGCCTTAAGCCAACTCATCCTTTTTGGAGGGTTTCACGACTTTTCGGATATGGTGCTTCAGCTCATGCCAGACCATTTCGATAGGATTAAAGTCTGGCGATCTGTCATTGGAGGGGGAAAATAAAGGACAATTAGTTAAAGAGATACAGTACACAGTAAAAACAGTGTGACAAAATGAGACACGGTTACCGCACTTACTCCGCTGGCATCTTCACCCAGTTGATACCATGCTCAAGGATATGCGCTGTTGACGCAGTGTGCTTCGGTTCGTTGTCCTGGTAGAAACGGTGACCATCCGGGAACTCACGTGTGATGTATTCCACAATCTCAGGCACAATTTTCTCTTGGAAGAAAGCTTTATTCATGATTCCTATAACAAGAAAAGAAAAGTGCTCAAAAAACTGCAAACTAGTACAGTACAGTGCGTAAGGCAAAAGCGTGTGACATACATTTTACTGTACCTTCAAAGATGACGATGCATCCTGGTCCACGCCTAGAGATGGCACCCCACACATGCATCTTCACTGGGTGTTTTGGACGCGGCTTCATAGATATGCGACCTTTTTTGTGGAATGCAAAGGTAGCAAATCTCTCCAGCGAAACAGTAGACTCGTCAGTGAAGATGCAATCCTGGAAAGTTTCTCCACTGTCGATCCATGCCTGGGCCTGGACCACTCTCTTGATCTTGTTAACGTCCCTTATCATAGGGTACGCTCTGTAATGACAAGGAATAATTTTATAGGTACAGTACCTTAAACAACACTTTAACCTCCTGTACTGTCCAGTACTAACCTCACACATCCATATTTCCATCCAATTCTGCATCTCATCTTCTTTATGCTGGTCTCGGATACAGTGAGATGGTGATATTGCTGCAGAGTGTATTTGACCCTTAAGGCACTCTTCTCATGATTCTCTTCATTTATTTTGTCGACCAGAAGAGTTGTCTCCCTACAGTGTACAGAAAAAAAACAATCCGGTAAGTTACAGTGCAGTAGGCCACAAGTACAGCACATCATTTGCAGTAAAAATAGTATAAAATGAGAGATCTCCACATAATATATAGTTCTATTAATATGCAGCAATATAAATAATAGATATACTGTAGTTATATATACCGAAATAACTATAAAATTAGATAGATCTACACAATATATAATTCTATTAATATGCAGCAATATAAACAATATATATATATATTTATATACTGTAGTTATATAAATATACCGAAATAACTATAAAATTAGATAGATCTACACAATATATAGTTCTATTAATATGCAGCAATATAAACAATAATATATATACTGTATTATTTAGTTATATAAATATACTTACGTGTTAGTTACTGTTGGTGTCCTCGTGCATTGTTTGGTTTTTACGTGTGCATGATAGCACACAGTGGTTGATGGCACAACGAGGCCAGAAGCAGCTAACCAGCGTTGGATATCTGCAATTCGGTGTCCGCTCGTGTACATCTCCTTAATTCTCATGCTGAGATCCTTTGAAATCTTTTTAACAAGCATTGCTGCGAGTAGAAAGAAATACAAACACAAGAATGTATATTCGATGTTTAGTCGATGTGTATTCAATGTGCAGTGAATCCACAAAATGGATGGTGTATTTATACATTAATGACTCACATTAGAGTACGCCCACTTTCAACACCTGTACCTCGTCGCCATGCATAAAAGGTTACACACTATGCATAGCCTCCCACTTGATGATCTGTATTTGAACTTGCCCTTGTCCAGATACTGCATTGTGCCATCTGCTTCCATGGATCAACCCCGATTCTACGGACGCAGGAAGCCACTCGCCTCTGACGTGCCTGTCACACAGAAAAAGCAAAAGGCGGCAGCCATTTCCAAGCCAAGGCCATAGCGACAGGCTAAGGCCAATAAAGAAAACCTTCTGCTGACCCCAAAGGCTAAGGGTTTTAATACATGTAAGCCTTATTATGTCAGGAAGAAATTCGGTGATGTACACACAACGCAAAACAAATGGCAGCAAACCCATTGAACCCGCAGGACACTTCCTCGTTTATGCTTCGACAACTCTGCCGCAGCTCTCACGTAAATCTACAGCCCATCTTCTCCACTAGTCGTCCACGATGTTGCCGCCGCTCTCCCGGAAACCCACAGTCCATATTCGCCACTGCTCTTCGACGACGCTGCTGCTGGTGCTCCTGAAATCCACGGGTCACTTTCTCCATTACGCTTAGACGACTCTGCCGCTTCTCGCCCGGAAATCCACAGGTCGCTTTCTCCATCCCTCATCGACGACGCTGCTGCTTCGCTCCCGGAAATCCACAGGTCACCTCCTCCATCCTTCTTCGACAACGCTGCCGCTTCTCTCCATGGAACCCCCATCTCATCCTCCGTAGCACCCATCCACCCAGATGTCCACAGCACGCCATGCACAAGAACCAGCTCGTCAGACCGCATGCTTAATGGGTTAAGTGTGGATATCCCCGGGAACTCTACTGTGCTGGTAAAGATAGATCTGCTTTTAGAGAACATGCTAAAAATGGATCAACGCATGCAGAAGATGGATCAACGGATGGAGAAGATGGATCAACGGATGTTGAAGATGGATCGACGGATGGAGAAGATAGAGACTGACATAGCGGGGATACATAATTTGCTCGGTGTTCATGCCCCTGTATCCCCGACGCCGGAGCAGGAGGATGGCATGGTTGTGATTAATGGGACCTTCGACCGCCTTCCAACACCAAGCGCACCCCCCCACCAGAAGATTTTGTGTACATATATGCCGTTGAGGAGGTGGATAACATGACAACCCCGTCAAGACCACGCCAGGAGACAACAAGGCAACCAAGACAGGAGGAAAGCTTCCTCCCAGACAACCTATCCTCACCCGCCGCCACAAGCACACACGCTCACAGAAGAACACCTGCTTCCAGAACCCAACCTACATACGCTTGCATCGATACAGTGCCCGACATCATCCTGCGGGAGCTGCCACCGGCACTCCGGGAGAAGAATAGGGTGATGAGTGCTGGTTTACCCCAGAAGTTTGCCATGTTCATTTTTAAGCACCACGTGTCCTACTTGGTGTGCTGCGGGTGGGCCTACAATGTGAACTATGATGGAAATCGCGAAAAAAGGGCGCTTCCTAAAAATTTAAGAAGGACTATTGTGGAGGAATTGTGGCGCTATTTTTCAATTACAGATCCTTTAATGAAAATCGTTCGGGACTCCATTAATGGCATTTTGCGCCATACAAGGCATCGGCCCTGGAAGGACAATCTGGTGGGGATCGAATTTGCGTGACTGTTCAACTGTTGTTTATTTTTTGTAAATGTTTTTGTAAATGTTTTGACTTTCTGTACTTTAATAAAGGAGATGTTGCGTGTTTTAACTTGTATTAATAAAGAAATGTTTTTCCTTAATGTACACAGGACCTGCACAATTCCAGTCCCAGAGGTCCGCAAACAGGCCCGGTTTTCAAGGTTATCCTGAAAACTGAGCCTGTTTGCGGCCCTCGAGGACTGGAGTTGTGCAGGCCTGACTGACTGTTCTGAACACCATCCTACTGTAAATGTTTTGACTTTCTGTACTTTAATAAAAGAGATGTTGGTTTTTTTAAATTTTATGAATAAAGAATTTTTTTTAATAACACCATGTTGTTGTGCTGTACATGTTTTGACTTTCTGTACTTTAGTAAAGAAGATGTTGCGTGTTTTAACTTGTATTAATAAAGAAATGTTTTTCCTTACTATACACAGGACCTGCACAATTCCAGTCCTCGAGGGCCGCAAACAGGCCCGGTTTTCAAGGTTATCCTGAAAACTGGGCCTGTTTGCGGTCCTCGAGGACTGGAGTTTTGCAGGCCTGACTGTAAATGTTTTGACTTTATGTACATAAATGTTTTCACTAGCAGTATACCATACACCTGTTGATGTTTTTGAATTGCTGTACACTTAAAATGTTTTTACATTGTATTTGTAAATAAATGTTTTTGTACTTACTCCACCAATAAAAGAAAATATTGATATGTTTTAAATTGGTCCATTGTCTACTTTTATACTGTAACAAAATACAGTGTTTCTAGAACATTCTGTACAGTACTGTCCAGTCATACTGTAGGCATGCTCGGTACTGTACATCACAACAGTATTACAACAATACATGATGTACTGGTATAGAATACACATATGTACTGGAATACATGTAGAATAAATGCATACTTTTTATTTTTTTGGTTTATTATACAGTATATATAAAAAAAAGTATTGTATACGGTCTGAAAACAACAGCATACTGTTTCCCGTTTTCTATGAAGCTCTCAGTTACAGTATTCTATCCTAATCTATAACAACGGCCACTAAACTGTAAACTCCGTTTTTTTTAATCAGATTCAGAAAATGTGCAGGCATTGTAACACAAAGCGATATAATTCATCGAAATCCCTCCATTTGCCGTTTTCCGCATGAGATGACAAAGTTTTCTTCTCTGAGGAACAAAAAAAAAGTACAAGTTTTACTGTAATAGTCAGTCAGTCAGTCCCCTAAAGAAGTTCCCACAGTCAGTCCCACCAATAATTTTCTCAGGGGGGCTTCTCCTATTCATTTGCGCATGTGCCCACCGTCGATGTGATGACACGCATATGCGTTTCAAGAAGGTTCCAATGCGCATGCGCCTAGCATTTCACCAATTGTGCAGTTTCTACTGTAGAAGCTGCTCAGCCAATGATATTGCTTACAGGAGAATCGCTTGACTTTTGAATCGCATTGATATTGATATTTTCAAAATAAAAAAACAGAATAAAATATGGCAACATTACTCACCATAGACTTTCCCAATCAGCTGGTGCCGAGCCACTGCCAGTCCCATATTCTTGATCATACACGTCGTTGACAGGTGACAGTGGGACTACTACACCTGTAATCAGCTGATGAGGCTGGAAATCGCTTAGGTACATGCAAGCTTGCTCGAATCTGTACGCGAAATCTGGCTCAGGCTGCAGGTATCCGGGCGGGGACAGACAGCAAGGGTTGCCGGTCTTCAGGGTTTCACTGACGGTCGGACCGTTATTGGAAGCAGCCGCTGTCGCTGTCGCATTGCTTGCCAGCGACTGACATTTCTTAGTTGGTTTAAAGATGACCTTTCGCCTTTTGCAGTCTCCATGATCACAGATACGGGAAAAACCCGGTGATACACACCAATACCCTCCAATAACATCGGGATCAACATGAAAAAAACATGATCGCTACATAACTTTTTCCTTATTGCACGTTTCCACACATGAGCATCTGGCGAAAATTTGTAAAAGTCATAGTTTTCAATAAAATACTGATAAATTTGAACAACTATTGCCTTCTTATCATCTGTTTCATTGATCGCGGCCCATAGAATTTTCGCATATTTAATATCGGGTTTTTGGAACACGGACTGCAGTTGTGCACTCATGGCGGGACTCTCAGGACAATAAACAGACCAGAAACTGTGCTTGTCTTTTTTAATATGAAAAGCCTAAATTGATACATTATTGTAACTTCTTCCTTCAGTCCCAAGGCCAATTTACAATGGACCACAGTGGTATTTTTTTTAAACACCTGCAAGTCGACATATTACTGAAGCGCATGCGCATTACAAATCATGAATATCTGCCGTCTGGAGGATATGCGAAGAATTGCAACCAATTAAATCCGAACCATTATCAATAAACACATCAACCGCGCATCAACCGCGGGTGTGAATGCGGTATAAATGCGGTCAGAATGTGGCATGAACATGGTGAAGTGCAGTGAAGTGCGTGGCATTCGGAAAAAAATCCCGGAAAAATTCGGAGATGTTGGAGAATAAAGGGGGCCGCGGCTGTATCAGTTTTTTTTTAACAGGGTACAGAATATAAGTACTGTATACTGTATTTCTGAGAAAAAGTGAGAGATACAGGGGCCTATTCTAGTAGCCTCGAACGCCCACTTATCGAGGCTTTTTAAAAGTCATTTGCTAAAAAAAGGCTACAGCTATTCAAAAAGCCTTGATAAGTGCGTGCCGAAAGCATTTTATCACCATTTTTGGCTTTCGACCAAATGCCGCGAGCTGTGCAGCGATAAGCCCCTAATCGCCAGTTTTTGAAAATTGTTCCATTCTAGTAGCCTCGATTATGTTATCGAGGCTTTAGAATGGTGATTTTATCCCAAATTCGTCTCACCAGAAAAAGTTGTCGTGAAGCTGCGAGAGAGGGAGTTAGGGAAAAAAAGGGATGTTTTCTAGATAGGATTTAAGCCGGGAGTCTTTGGAGAGGACCCGGCTTGGCGGATTGCTTTCTAGTTGTGAGTCTGTGGTCTTGAAAAGTAGGGGTTCAAATAAATATTGTGAAGAAGAAGAATCAGGCACACGGTCTTAATCATCAATGAAAAGGGGGGTTTATTGTGCCAAGGAATCCAACATTTCGGCAGTATTACTGCCTTTCTCAAGGTGTAGGTGAATATAAATTTTCCATGCTGCATACTCCCATAGGGCATTTTAAATTTAGTATCTCTGAAACGTCATAGGGGTAGGTTTAAATGCTCATCTGCTTTACATAGCAGTTACTGAGCCCCTACCAATTTTCCAATTAGTGCAGGTATATTACACCCCAGTGTCAGTCTGGACATCACCCTCCATTGAATAGTAAGTGAATGTGTAAGGCTGACAGAGAGATATATATGTGTAAGTTGTTTTATATTCACACAAGGGAATTTGTGCACCCTGATTACCTTTATAGCAAAGGTAAGTATGATACTGGCTTTAGCCAGATTTTAATTGCACTACTCATAAGCTCATGCTTTATTTAACCCCTTCAGGGATTTAACACTTCTTTCACTAGTCCATGGGACAATTATTACATATATATACAGTATAGTCTAGGTACCTGCATTAAACGGGTTGCCTTGACGTGGCATGCAGGCTTACAAATGCTTTGGCCAAAGGGTTTAACCAAATACCCTTTTTCATGAGAATATTATTTTATCTTAGCCTAATTGGTAGGAGCGCAGGAATCATTCTTTCTGTTGCTGTGAGTGCGAGTGGTGTTGCTGTGAGTGTGAGTGGTGTTGCTGTGAGTGCGAGTGCTGGTGGTGTTGGGGTGTCTGGTGGTGGGGTGTCTGGTGGTGGTGTGTCTGGTGGTGGTGGTGGTGGTGGTGGAGTGCTTGTTGGTGGTCCGCTTTTGAAGTCTCTTCCATTGGAAGAAGGAGAGTCCAGTCAGCAGCAGCCAAGCTCTGTGGCTGGACGTGGTCGGAAGAAACGTGTGGAGCGGCCACGTAATCCTCATTTCAATGAAGAGGAAAACACAGTTCTTGTGACAGGGATTTTGGAGCGCTATGACCATCTGTATGGCCATTTATTAGGTAAGTCAATCTTTGCATTGATTGTTCACAAACTTTTTCTCCTATCTGATGTAGCATGTGTTAATAGAGAACTAATAATATGTTATATCTATCAATTATAGTAGATTGTTATACACATAACCCTTCATAGTTTACACCGAACCTAATAATCCTTAAAATGTGATTTAATAGGTTCATACAACATTCACGCAAGCTTCCTTAGCTTTGTATGTCTCCACATAAATGTAATACTCATGTGCCACACATATTCAAACTAAACCAGCATGTTATCTATCTTTTTCAACAGTTAGCACATTTTGTATGCATTGGTCATTAAATTAAATATTCACTTAACATAATTGTTATGTATTTCAAGGACGGACAAGTTCAGATGTGAAGAAAGAAATGTGGGACCAAATTACAATGGCTGTGTCTGCTTGTGGGAATCGTGTCAGGAGCCAGACGAATTGTAGGAAGAGATTTGATGATATCAAGTCGAATCTAAAAAAAAAAAATCCAAGCACAAAGGATGCATGCTTCTGGCACTGGAGGCGGCCGCCAGCACCATCTCTAACGTTAACCCCATTGGAGGAGCAGATGCGTGAAAAATTTCTTCCTGTCATCATGGAGGGTTTGCCAGGGGACTGGGATATCGGAATTTACGAACATGAATATTTATTAATACAAAACCTCTCTCTCTGTGTATATATATGTGTATATATATGCTGTGTATATATATGTCAGCTTGGTGATGATACTTCATATATTTATATAGATATAGATATAGATATCGCTTGATATTATATAGATAGATATTATATGTGTATGCTCATTTGCATGTATTGGCTCTGCAATCCTGCCTTACAACTTCTTGAAATCGCACACACCACTTGAACAGCAGGAAGGGATTATGTGTAATGATATTGAAAATAGCACACACTGGCATCTTTTATTTTACAAACCATTCCTGATCTTTCACGTATAGGTGTAAGCTTCAAGTATGGTCACAGCTTCGATCACACACAGGGTTTACATGCATACCCACTAAACACACCCGTCGTCATCGTTTATTAAAATCATTCGTGTCATCACTGTGTTCTTGGTAATAGTGTGTATGTGATCCAAACAACATCATTCACTTTTTGATGTATCTGTCGATCTATTTATTTATATAATCTATGTATATATTTGTGTATCTATGTAATGTCTCTAAACAGGCCCGTACTGCATATTAAAGTTCTGCCTGGAATATTCTCAAGTGAAAGGCGAACATTATGAAATTTCACACGCACATTCCCTAATTGGTAATTAATGCTCTGTTTGTCGTTCATGTTGCCTCATGTGAGCATAAATACCAACATGTACCATATAGAATGAAATTGTGTTCATATATACATCACTTTATATTGTAATTACGCT
The DNA here is from genome assembly GCF_040206685.1 of Ascaphus truei. Taxonomy (NCBI): domain Eukaryota; kingdom Metazoa; phylum Chordata; class Amphibia; order Anura; family Ascaphidae; genus Ascaphus; species Ascaphus truei. The sequence continues at coordinate 308,458,605 of NC_134484.1, read as the reverse complement.
CATGTACCTGTGTGTTAAACAACTTCAACTAATATGTAATCATAGCATAGAGGTGAACAGAGGGGGTTGTGGGAGGAAAAGAGGCAGCTCATGGGGTCATGGTGGGGTGAAGTGTTGGGGGAGGGGGTAGAACTGGTAGAAGCTGACAATGTGAAGCAAAGTTCATGACACTAAGTTTAAATGCTAATTATATCACTCCTTTCACCAAACATGACACTATATATTACAACGTAGCTTAGTCATTAGTGTTGAAATAACTATTGTAACGTTACTGATACGCCACCTTCTCACACCAGTAGCATCTATGAGTGACACACTGCATGTGGTACTGAGTGTCACCCACATTCCGCGGCACCCCTGCTTCTCCTACATTGTGATACTCATTTGTAATAAATATCGTACAATGTTAAACAATTATGTTAAGAATTGTAAGCATAGAGTATTGTTTAAATTCATGTCAGTGATGTCACTTATTGTGGCTGTAATAATGGCTAACATATGCAGTGTATGTAGAACACACCAGTGAATAGTAGGACACATACCTTCATACATATTTTCATTAACATTCTATGTAAGTAGTATGCTTTACAAAATATGTATCTTCATCATGTTAACATTTGGTTTAAGATGGATAATGTACAGATCCACCTAAGCATTTGATTCTTGTATCGTTCATTAATGATGCTATTTTAACATCGCTTCTCCCACTACAGATACTGTCATGTGTACATAATTAACATTAAGTAACTTTCTTTTGTTTTTAAAATATATAGTTGCTCCGCCAGCTCCTGTGTCACCTGTGCCAGCTCCTGTGTCACCTGTGCCAGCTCCTGGGTCACCTGTGCCAACTCCTGTGTCACATGTGCCAGCTCAGACAGAACACGTGTCCTCACCTGGCTCATCAATGTCATCATCAAGAATGGAAGGTGAGTGTTTGACGTACACACCATTTAATGTGTACATTGCCATGGCTAATTACATTGTTTCAAAGATGTGAGTTTCACATGTGATGAACTTATGAATAGTTAATGACACAGAGGAGATGTACGGTTTCATTATACAACATGTATTTTGTGCGTTTTCAAGTAGCAACTCGGAGTTGTGATGTCACAACAATCTTTCATTTATTCATCATTCTCACTGATTGAACACGTAATTGTGGGCGAAAGATTACAAATTTTATTGTACATAAATTTAACATATGTCAACATTTAATGTGTTCCACTATCAGAACAACTATCATTATAGCATAAAACAATGTTAATGTTCCATGTGAGTTGCTCATTTATGTTTTTATTTTTAGAACCAAATGTTTCCGATCACGGAGAAATTGACTCAAGTGACCATGAAGTTGTTGACACTCCTGGATTAACACAGCATTCAAGTCCTCCTGCTCGTGACACTTTCTCAGCAATTGCAGCTTTGGAAGAATGAATCTTGGGTGAAGAAAATCATCGCCATTCACAAATTATGTCAATGAAAGGATGATGTCACTGCAGGAAAGGATGCATGAAAGGATGATATCAGAAATGACACAATTAAAAAATATCATCATACAAGTTCCTAAAGAAATCCAAAATCTATACCACACGTTACAAGCACTAGTTCTGAATGTAAGCCAAGCCAATCAGTTTAGGAGTACAGCAAGAGAGCAGGAATTCCAGTATAACCCATCAGAGGATGGATCTTTACGTGGTGGTATTTTTTCTCCAGACCCATCAGTACTTCATTCACCACTTCAGGATGGTTCTGGTACACTTCATATCACTTCTGTGCAGGTCCTTGTCAACATCCAACCGTTACATCATCTGTTCCAAATATTGAACCGACACCTACAAATGAGCCACGCAAAAGAAAGATTGGTCAACAATTACAAATCACAAGAAAGTGCTTCGCCAGTGTTGCAATGTATCTTAAGTGCTGAACCATTGCCACAGCCCACAACAAGTGCCCCTGAACCAGTGCCACAGCCCACAAGTGCCCCTGAACCAGTGCCACAGCCCAGAACAAGTGCCCCTGAACCAGTGCCACAGCCCAAAACAAGTGCCCCTGAACCAGTGCCACAGCCCACAACAAGTGCCACAGTGAAGCCGAGAGTACTTGGCACAGGGAGAAGAAAATCAAAACAGGCAACAAGCAGGCCTGTGACTCACTCTCAAAAGCCAATAACTAAATAAATAACAACCTTCACTAAAGTATTTTGTGATGTTGTGGTGTTTAATGCATACTCTTTCATGCATAGTGTATGTATGATCATGTAGAGATGGTTGCAAACATATAAGTATGTCCTTGTACACATATGAATGTTTCCAAATGCTCATTCACTGAATAATTTAAGGCATGTTTCATAACATATTATTAATCAGTTGGTTACTGATAAGACATTAGGCCCAAACTTGCATTTAAATGTAATATGACATTCACTTAGGTAAGTTAAGTGTAAGATTTAACACCTTGAGTATTGTAATGTTTAGTGTCATGTTATAAGAGTGTTTTATATACAACATTATTACATTAACCATTTCACATTAACTACTGTTTCATGTAATGTGTTATTGTGTATTGGGCCTCTTAAGAAATCTACTTACCATAATCTTCATTCATACTTCATCATGTTTACATGTTATCATGTATGAAATTATGTAAGAGCTCTTAATATATAAGTGTGTATGAATATATATTTTGTCTGTGTGTGTATGTATATATCTATAGATCGATATATGTACACACATACTCTCCCTGTATCTCTATATCTGTGTGTGTGTGTGTGTGTGTGTGTGTGTGTGTGTGTGTGTGTGTGTGTGTGTGTGTGTGTGTGTGTGTGTGTGTGTGTGTGTGTGTGTGTGTGTGTGTGTGTGTGTGTGTGTGTGTGTGTGTGTGTGTGTGTGTGTGTGTGTGTGTGTGTGTGTGTGTGTGTGTGTGTGTGTGAATACTGAGATCTCCCTCTCTCTCTCTCTATAGAGATGACATAGATTTACAGATTAGATAGATAGATAGATAGATAGATAGATAGATAGATAGATAGATAGATAGATACAGTGAGAGACAGTGTATGTAAGTATCTCTGAGGCCTGTAGAACTCCAGGCCTTGATGCCTGAAAACAGGCCTTGTTTTCAATATATCCACACTTCAGCACAGCTGGCTCAATTATTTGCTCAGTATGACTGAGCCACTAAATGTGCCAGCTGTGTTGAAGTTGGCACTTCCTGAAAACAAGGCCTGTTAGCAGCCATCAAGGCCTGGGGTTCTGAAGGCCTGATAGATACTTACATACAGTGTCTCTCACTGTATCTATCATGCCTGCACAACTCCAGGCCTTGATGGCTGCTAACAGGCCTTGTTTTCAGGATATTCCAAGCTCAACACAGCTCGCACATTTAGTGGCTTAGTCATACTGAGCAAATAAATGCGCCTGCTGTGCTGATGTGGGGATATCTTGAAAACAAGGCCTGTTTGTGGCAATCAAGGCCTGGAGTTGTGCAGGCCAAATATATATTTACATTCAGTTTCTCACACTGTGTATATATAGGTATAAGTGTGTGTGTGTGTGTGTGTGTGTGTGTGTGTGTGTGTGTGTGTGTGTGTGTGTGTGTGTGTGTGTGTGTGTGTGTGTGTGTGTGTGTGTGTGTGTGTGTGTGTGTGTGTGTGTGTGTGTGTGTGTGTGTGTGTGTGTGTATATATATATATATAGCTATACAACAGGTGTATATATATATATATATATATACATAGTTATATATATGTAGACGTGTGTGTATACAGTACATATATGTGAGAGTGTGAGAGAGGAATGGAGAGGGAGGGAGAGGGAGGGAGAGGGAGGGAGAGGGAGGGAGAGGGAGAGGGAGGGAGAGGGAGGGAGAGGGAGGGGGAGGGAGGGAGGGAGAGGGAGATTAAATGTTTTTAGATCTTATCAATGTTGATGAGTTAATACACATTGTTATTGTAATTCAATGAAGCAAAATGGTTTTGTCATTATCATTGAATCAGCATAAACTACAGTTTTGTTTCATGTGAAAATACGGTATCTTAAAATTTTTATCTCACCCAATTATTACAACTATTTTCTTGTGGGAGATGAAGCAGCTGTATAAATGCTCGCTTGTATCGTAACCTTGAAAAATACCGCAAAGATAAAACTTTTCAATTCTCACATTCATCTAACATCCTTATGCGTTACACTTCCACACTGTTCACTCGAAAGGAGAAGAAGACATGGCACTTTCATCTACATTGCAGAGCAATCCACGAAAATCTTACAAGTTTATGATTTATGAAGCCATCGAGTCAAAAATAAATAAAAATGCTACAGTCAGTGAAATCTATGCCTTTATCAGGGAAACATATCCAGACTTCAAAGAAGCAGCCAATCAAAGAAATTGGAAACTTCTGTCTGTTTCACTTTATAGGCAAATGAATGTTTTCAGCGTGTACCACACAGACAAGGTGAATGATATAGCTGCTGGCATGTTGCTCCCTCATTTAAAATTACCATGGAACATGGAACATGGAACATATCTTCTGCTAAATAGCCTATTCTTGCCTACTTGCAGTAACATTGAACGCTCACTGACTGTGACGTCTGCTGACATACCTGCACCGTCCCTTCAACAAGACGAGATGCAAGATGGACATAACTTCTACGGTATTTGTCCTAACTTACAGGCACAATACGAGTGTTTGGATGAAAACAAAGAAGATTTGTATCTACCTCCGCCCGTCTTGTTTCAACAACCCACTGCGGATCCATATGACGATGTCACGGAGATGTGTCTTAATCAGGATCCCACGATTGATTCAACAATGGCTGATGCGCCTGTGTCTGACTGGAGCAATGTGTTGGAGCAAATGGATGTCTACAATAATGGTAAATACAAATTTAATTATGCTTTAACATTAATAATATATGTTAAAAATATTACAGCATCATCTGCATAATATACACAATTTTGTAGCCAAATTACTGGATAAAGCGCTATATAGCTGACATGCTTACATATATACAGTAGCTAAAAATAATAAGTCTTATTTCAAATGACTACTTTAACATCCATGACTACACATTGGTGCCGGAGTCATTATGAACTCATTATAATGGTGTTACAATCTAATGTTAGAACTGTTACAGTAACTGTAACACAAACACACATACACACACACTTCATTGTTGAACATTCAACATATGAAAACAATGTACTTGTCGCCGACATGTGACGTAGGTACGTGCTCATGTCCCAATGCGTCCCGATGCGCCGCCTCCCCCACCTGACGTGCGCGCGTGTCACAGTATTGGCTGTGACCGTAGCTTATTGTTACGGTCAGTGCAGTCTGTCATGCGCGCACGCTGGTAGGGCGGTGCGTGCACAGTGTTGTAGGCCAATGTTCATTCAGTGGGAGTGGTGTTTGCGTGACTTTCATAGTGCGTGAACATGATCTCACGCGTCTTGTTTACGCTCATTGGGTGAGCGTCCATTTTGGGCATGGACACACGTCAGTTGACAACGTTAATATATGTACGTCTGTATAAGTGCATTTGTTTTTTTCCATATATGTAGCTTACGCGATCATATGCGTATTGCTAGCAGCAGCAGCATGGAGGGACATGTCTTGTACACACAGCGTACACATCGTCTTGCGCATGCGCTAATAGTTAGTCCACACTAACGCACGTTTTGAGCCCATTTTATTATGTATTCAGGACCCGGAAGTCACATATCAGTAGTAATGCGAACAACGGCTTTTTAAACATAAAATTCTTCTGGCTGATGACATTTATCCTTGCTGTTGAAACATATATGTAACTTCAGCGTGAATATCACCAATCATATTCATATGTGTTAAGCGTTATGATAATGCAAGATAGATATATGTGCAATGTTAAAACATAATGTGTTTGCTTTATTTCACAGATGTCGGTTATGAATACATGGGACCAATGTATGATTAGAAATGGAACAATCATAATATTACCTAAGTGTGACGCGTCTAGACAATCAATTATAATCAATATGTAGCAATGCTTCAGAACACTTTTGCGCTGATTACAAATATACAATTTAAGTAGCCTTGTGTGGATTTTGTAACTAAGCACTAAATGTTCATTATTATGTTGATAACCAATTAACCAAAAAATTAGATTTACATATGTCTTTAATATTTGATAAAGGGAGGGGGGAGAGGGAGGGGAGATTCCTGCTCAGCTATGGAGCCTCTTAGTGAGGATACAAAGCGCAGTTGCGCAAAACGATCGTCAGTTGTTGATGACATCACACTCGTGACGTCAGCAGTGAGCGCGGAGCAGGGAGGAGTGTTTGAGTAGCAGAGGCCACGCAAATCAGGTTGTATACTGCTGAGTTCTACATGAAATTGAGCTTTGAGAGTGCTCATACTGCAGAGCTGTCCTGCTGACATCATAACAGATGTATCTATGATACTTTGTATCCTCACTAAGAGGCTTGTGTGCCGGGACGGTGTGCTTTCATGTGGGGGGAGCCTATAATTGGATATTGAAGTCAAGAGACCCCATACATATCCCCTGTGTGAAATAGCAGTAACAGTGTGCCTCTGCATATTCATGAATCCTGGCAGATACACACTCTAGCCATAACTACACTTTAGCACATACCCCCTAAGGGAGGGACATCACGTGTTAACTCCTGATACAATATTAATGGTGGACGTGTTACAAGTCCTTTTTGTGCTTGGGCTTCTGTGGTGTAAAGACAGTACACAAAGTGTGCCTGTCTGTGTGCACACTGCTATAATCTATGCATAGGTTTTATCAATAGGAATGAGAGTTGTTTAACTGTGTGCATACTGTGCACCACTCAGAATTACACTGCTCATTCCACTCCCTGCACCCACCCCCTGTTTCTTTTAATAATTGTAGAAGTCTTTGCATATATGTTGAATAAAGTGGTTTTATATATATCTTTTTCACTGAATGGCGTATGGGTGCTTCACCCAGGGATTGAATTCTTCTCAGCCATTTTATAGTATAAGGGAGTGCAAATAGGATCTCTTTTGGGTTATCTACTGACCCTCCTCCGTGCTGACATGTTCTGGGAAACTACCAGTCTGCGCAATTACCTTACAAAAGGTTTTATACCGCGTGGTTTAAGAATTAACACATTTCCAGCGTTCGCAGTTCAAGATGAAACATTTATTAAAAAGTGGGAAAATGCACTTTTTACATGTTCAAATGAATTAATTACATTATTGGTTCAATTTGAGTCTACGAAGCTGGAAGAAGCAACTGTAGAGCTAGACTTAGAGCTCGCATTGACAGATAAGTGGTCTAAGGAATCTGATTACTTGGAGTTAGAACTAAAATTAAAGAAAAATATTGATAAATTCACAAAAGAAATAAAGCAACGTAAACATAAGAAATTTCTGCGAGACGCCAATGACTTTAAAACAGGCAATATCTATAAACCACATAAGAACCAACATAAAGAATATCACGAATCGTCCACGGAGTGGGAAAACTCCGATATTGAGGAAAATATTACCAATCCAGACAATACAGCTAATACCAACCCCAAGTCTTTTTTAGAGATACAACGGGGGAGGAGTGGACGAGGTGGGGATCAAAGAGGAGGGGGCAAAAAAACAGACGAGGCAAGGGAAAAACTAAGAAACAGGGAGATATGGGGATACAGGGGCAGAGGGAGGAATTGGAGGAGGCGCCATCGCCAACCCCAGGAAAAGATCAAAATGAATTACAAGTGATCAATTGAACAACTACCACCCTCACACCCCTACAAGAACAGGTCCTGAAAAAAGGCCTATCATTCACCCCATCGTGTAATTTTGATGTATTCAATTGGGTCAAAGATATGAATCTCTTTGGCAGGAAATTAGCCCTTAAGAAATTCCATAAAAGAAGGGAAACATTAACACTACCCCAGGAATTTATAGACCTAGCGGATGACCAAGATTGTGAAAACCTAAGAATCCTCGTGTCCCTAGAAGAGGACAGCAACAAAGTACCTGGCCTCGGCCCCTTTACCACCCTCAGACCGAAAAGTCGATTTACACCTTCAATAAGCTCAGACACGAATATTAACATGTTTCTCAAACTAGTAACAAGGGATTTACAAAAAATGCCCTCAAGAGGGGGACAGGAAAATATGACGAAAAATGAAAAAAATGCTCTAAAAGAACTAACAGATTTAAAAGGGATTATAATGAAACCCCCAGATAAGGGGGGGAACATTGTCATTATGGAGGAGGATAGGTATGTTCTAGAAAATTTTAGGCTACTGCTGCGACCACGTTTATCCTAAAACATACCCGAAAATTTTCGGCATGTTTGCCGATGGTCACGGGCCTTCTCCGTGAGGCCGAAAGCGGGCCGAAAACAGCTGCTAACAGCTGATAGCGCTTATAGCGCTAGACAAAGAAAGCACTTAGCGCTAAACAATGGCGCACAATGGCAATGCCCGCAGGCGCACAAAACATCCAGGAAACGGCTGTGAACAGGCCGCGTCATCCGACGATTTGACCCGATTTGCCCGTGATTTTTAAAATCGCAGGGGAAAGACCGCATAAGAATAAAAGCGGCCGCCAGTGTATTCAGTGATAAAAGCTGTTATGAAGTCTTACCACATGATCCAACTATTACTTACCTTAAAGACCTTCGAAAAATCTTACAGGAAGGCCTAGATAGTAAAGTAATATCAGAACAGGAATATAAGTACATGTTGGTTGAGAAGCCAAAAGTAGCCACTTTCTATAGCATACCGAAGCTCCATAAAAACGCGAAGAATCTCCCAGGAAGACCAATTATTTCCGGGATTGAATCTCTTAGTGAGCATGCCAGCACTTACTTGGATCAAGTTTTAAGACCATATGTGACCAGTCTTCCTTCCCACACCATAGATACAACAGATATCTTAAGGAAAATAGATGGTATACAAATCTCTAAGAACACATTTCTAGCATCATTAGATGTTGAATCTTTGAATACTAGCTTAGAACATCCAGTGGGGATTGGAGGGGTGTCACATTTCCTAAGAGCAAGAAGTTCAGAGTATCAAAAACACAATCAATTCATACTCGAACTCTTGAATTTCGTGTTGAAACATAATTATTTTCTATTTAAGGGCACTTTTTACCACCAATTACAAGGGACAGCGATGGGCACGATGTGTGCGCTCACGTATGCCAACATTTACCTTGGATGGTGGGAGGAAACTAAGGTTTTTACTCAAGAGATGCATACACACACACAGCACGTCAAATTGTGGTCTCGCTATATTGACGACATGCTGTGTGTGTGGAATGGAACAGTGGAAGAGTTCAATAACTTCGTAAAGGCTATGAACCAAAATGAGCAAAACTTGCGACTAACCAGTGAAATTAACCAGAACAGAATAACCTTTCTGGATCTGGAAATCTACAAAGATGAACAAGGTTTACTGCAGTCCACGGTTCATAGTAAAACCACAGCCACGAATAATCTATTACTGTTCTCTAGCCATTATCCAAAACCTCTGGTTGAAGGAATCCCTGTTGGACAGTTTCTAAGAGTCAAAAGAAACTGTTCAACTAATCAAGATTTTGAGAAACAGTCTGATGTGATGAGGAGAAAATTCCTAAATAGGGGTTACAGCAAAAGTTGCATCAATAAGGCATACAAACGCGCCAAACAGTCTGACAGAAACACCTTACTGTACGGTAAAAAAATGATAGATAATCAACCTAGTCCAATTAGAATTATTGGCACGTACAGTAAACAGTGGAGGGAAATTAAAAGAGTGATCAGAAAGCACTGGCATATCCTCTTAGAGGATGAAACATACAGGACAGTGCTTTTTGACACCCTCTCTATTACATTTAGAAGATCCAAAAATCTGTCGGACTCTTTGGTACATAGCCATTACAAAACACCTGCAATGACAACATGGCTGACTAATACCACAACAGGCACCTTCAAGTGTGGAGCCTGTAAAGCCTGCAACCTCATCAACCCCCAAAAAACTTTTCACAATGTTTATGGTTCAAAAACATATAGAATAAATAATTTTTTAACTGTAAAACATGTGGCATTGTTTATCTAGCAACTTGTAAATGTGGCCTGATGTATGTTGGTAAAACGTCACGCCAACTGCGTCACCGCATTTTAGAACACACCAGTACCATTAGGAATAGTGCGGACACTCCCTTAGCACAACATGTAAATTTGTTACACCAGGTGGACATTATATCTGTCCATTTCCAGGGCATTGAACATGTTTCTCTGGGACTTCGTGGAGGGGACATTGACAATGCCCTATTAAGAAAAGAGGCTAGATGGATCTTTAACCTGGGAACACAATTCCCCAATGGGTTAAATGAGGACTTCAACTACTCTGTGTTCTTATAGTAACATCTAGAGTGTCACTTTCCTATGATAATGCAATAAAATATGAAGCTGTATTGTAACATGATGTTGCCCAATTAAAAATTTGACACAAGCTAAGATAATGACCTAGATCATATGCTGTGTTAACAATAACACACACTGCAGTCTGGTATTGCGCTATGGGATGTGTACATTGGTCATGATACATAATGGTGGCATTCAACCCAATGCAGCAATATGCCAGATATAAATATAAGTTATTAACATATAATTATATAATACAAATAATACATAATACAATAATACAAATTATAAGTTATTAATAGTGTTATACACTGTACTGCTGCGACACACTTTATTCGAGCAAATACCCAGTTTGTACCTGGCAGATACCTGGAATGCGCCGCTCCTCACTTCTGACAAGCCGCGTTGCGTTTGCCTTCCCAGCCACGGTTCATGCCTGGCTGACGGGCGATTGATCTGTTAAATGATAATGATCAGGATTTAATAGGCTGCAATGCTTCGTGTGTCCACCAGATGGCATAAATTCATGAATTGTAATGCAGTATATATATACAGTACTGTATATACACAGTATATATATATATACTGTATATATATATACTGTATAACAACAACCCCTATAACCCCTAACATACAGTACTGTACACATACAGTACTGTATATGCACATACATAAATGATACTATGGGCCGGCGGGGGCGAGATGTGTTTGCAGCAGAGAGAGATCCGCTGCTCTCTCCCTGCGCAAACATCGGCACATTAAAAATTATTTTAAATACATTTTTATTTATAGTGTAGATGTGCAGGGGGTCTCGGGAACTGAACCGCACTGGTTTCTGGTTCGGGGACCCCCTGCTTCCCGAGATACAGCCCCCTTTATGAGGTGCCGGTATCCCTCTGCGTTTAAAGGTCCCGATCACGTGATCGCGGCCTGTTAAACCAAGCAGAGGGATACCGGCACCCCCAAAAGGGGCCTGTATCTCGGGGAGCAGGGGGTCCCCGGACCTGAAACCAAAATGTTTCTGCTCCGGAGACCCTCTGCACATGTACAGTATAAATAAAACACATATATAAATAAACACTCGTTCTTTATCTTAGCGGCTATGCGCTATGGTAACGAAGCAGCATTTCTGTATTTTTAATAATATTGTACAGTGAGCAGGGGGTTCCCTGAGCCAGAAATCTAAACTCAGGGGGCCCCCTGATCCTGCTCAATATTATTAAAAATACAGAAATGCTGCTTCATTACCATAGCGTATAGCCGCTAAGGCATTGAAGGGGTTAACCCACCGTGCCCGCTTTATTGTGGGTAGCGGGGGTGGGTGAAGGGGTATTTGGCCCTTGGTGTGAGTTTAGGACTTGCGGGGGGGTTGCGGGTGCACTTAACCCCTTCACGACCGTAGCAGTTAATACCGCTATGTTCATGAAGGAGATAACCACTACGGCGACCCCCCCCCCCCCGCGAGCCCAAAAATACCACCGTTGGGGATAATACCCCCTTCACCCACCCCCACTACCCACAATAAAAAATAATCACACACAGCATCCCCGCAATACATAAATAAATAAATAAATACAAATAAATACATTTGAAATACATTTTTATTCCTAGTGTACATGTGCAGGGGGTCTCGGGAGCTGAACCGCGTTGGTTTCAGGACCGGGGACCCCTTGCCCCCCGAGATACAGACCTCTTTATGAGGTGCCGGTATCCCTCTGCGTTTAAAGGTCCCGATCACGTGACCGCGTCCTGTTAAACCAAGCAGAGGGATACCGGCACCCCATAAAGGGGCCTGTATCTCGGGGAGCAGGGGGTCCCCGGACCTGAAACCAAAACGTTTCTGCTCCGGAGACCCTCTACACATGTACAGTATGAATAAAACACATATATAAATAAACACTCGTTCTTTACCTTAGCGGCTATGTGCTATGGTAACGAAGCAGCATTTCTGTATTTTAATAATATTGTACAGTGAGCAGGGGGTTCCCTGAGCCAGAAATTAATGCTCAGGGGACCCCCTGCTCCTGCACAATATTATTAAAAATACAGAAATGCTGCTTCATTACCATAGCGGATAGCTGCTAAGGCAATGAAGGGGTTAACTTGCGGGGGGGTTGCGGGTGCACTTAACCCCTTCACGACCGTAGCAGTTAATACCGCTATGGTCATGAAGGGGTTAAGCCCTCCCGCTACCCCCCGCAAGCCCTAAACAAGCACCGTTGGGGCTAATACCTCCTTCACCCACCCCCGCTACCCACAATAAAAAGAAACTCACACACAGCAGCCGCCAAAAAATAAATAAATAAATCTAAATAAATAAATAAATAAATAACTATAAATAAATACATTTGAAATACATTTTTATTTATAGTGTAGATGTGCAGGGGGTCTCCGGAGCTGAACCGCTTTGGTTTCAGGTCAGGGGACCCCCTGCTCCCCGGGATACAGCCCCCTTTATGAGGTGCCGGTATATAAGTACCAACCAGAAAACACAATTTAAAACCAAAGCTAACCCTTACAATACCAAGGATTACATCTATCTAATTGTAAAAAACATTATACATTATACACATATTGAAGCATTGCAATAAACAACATACAGTACAGTACATCCCCTATATCTCCCTGTCTTCAGTGTAATCTGTTTAAAGCCCCCTCCCCCCTAATGTTTCTGTTAAACAGATTACACTGAAGGCAGAGAGATTTAAAGCCCCCTCCCCCCTAATGTTTCTGTTAAACAGATTACACTGAAGGCAGAGAGATTTAAAGCCCCCACCCCCCTAATGTTTCTGTTAAACAGATTACACTGAAGGCAGAGAGATTTAAAGCCCCCTCCCCCCTAATGTTTCTGTTAAATCTCCCTCCCTGCCTGCATTGCTGTGAGTGCAGTGTATGTAAATGTGGGGAGGGGGGACGACCCAATATGCATACTGTGAGGTCTAACCACCCTCACCCCCTACCCACATACCGTTACCCCTCCCCATCCTGGCCATGGCCCCTCCTCTTCTGCAAAACAGACACAAAAATTAAAACATCCAAAGTAATGTCCCCTAACCCCTTAATCACCATAGCGGTTATTAACCGCTACAGTCATTAAGGGGTTAACCCACCCTCACCCATCACTCGGGATGCCTACATACCCTCCCACACTAACCCCCCCCGTGAGGCCTAACCACCCAGTCAGTACCCACAAGGGAGGCCTACCCACATACCGTTGGGGAAACACCCCCCACCCCCACCCCCAGTACCCACAATAAAAATAGTACAATGACCCACAATAAACAGCATTATATTTATTAAATATATTTCCCACCCCCTGTGCCCCCCCATAAATACAAGATTTATTCTTTTACATACAGGGTTCATAACGCAGCCCCACGCGAGTCCCCGGTGGGCTGGCAGGGCACCTGGACAGACCTACAGTTTACCAGCAGCCCTTTTTACACAGGTTCTGGAGGCCTGCTGGTTGATCCTGCCAGCACCATGGCCCCCAGGTGGTCTCCTTGGGTCACCGTGGGCCACAATTGGGTCCCCACAGTAGGCCCAAGGATGTCTGGGAGCCCCGGGTCAGACCCACAGGTGTCTGCGGGGCCTCTGGTGGTTCCCTCGGGGGTCTGGGGAACTCACGGGTGCTCACTACGGGTCCACGGTGCCCCCACAGAAGTGGGACCACACATCATCATCCCCGCACCTACGGGTCGGCGGTGCCCCCACAGAAGTGGGACCATACATCATCATCCCCGCAGACTACGGGTCCGCGGTGCCCCCACAGAAGTGGGACCACACATCATCATCCCCGCATGTGTCACCCGTGGAACCACCAGCCTGATACCCTTGGGATACCCGAGGATACCCACAGGTGGTTCTCCAGAGGTCCCACGCAGAACCACGGAACCAACCCTGAATGTAAAAAAAATAAACCTGGCCTACACATTCAATACATACACCCTCCCCCCAAACACCTACAGTACAATAATGTGCAAAATAACTATTATCCAGATATGGATAATAGATTAATTGGCCATTATTAAAAACATTAACTAGCATATACAAATAAATAAAGTACTTCTGACCTCATCAATACGAAGTGTCCATCGCCAGCGCCTTCTTTCTCTTGCCCACACAAGACATAGCCAATACCAAGCCAATACATTGCAAGTACATTCAGATATCAATTAACCCCTTAAACACCTTATCGGATAATAACCGCAAAGGTGATTAAGGGGTTAAGCCACACAGGCCCGAAACCCACCCTTCACCCATGAATTTGTTCAGTGGCTTCATCATGCAACTATATATATATATACTGTATATATATACAGAGAGAGAGAGATACTGTATATATATATATACACACGATGAACCAATATACAAATAAATGTAGAAGGGTTATCAAAAGCATACTGTCCTACAACCAAACACTTCTCCATACATACACACTAAATTAAAATCAATTTCCTTTAATATTCATAACTGATCTCTCAATCTAAATCATCACTAAACCTCTGAAAAGCCATTTAAACAACTTACATTCCAATATAAATGATGCCTAAATATCTATGCACCATATACATTCTGCAAATTAATCAACCAAGTAAACAAAAATCAATTAGCAATCATTATTTACATCCCTAAACATTTCACACTACATCCCGAACAGTGAAACCATTAACAAATTCACGCCTAGAGCAGAACATATAAGCCTTTGAAAAAATATAAGTACCGACAAAAATACAACCTTTACAACCAAGCCTATCCCTGACCTTCCTCAAACACACAATACAATACCAAGGAATACATCTATCTAATTTAAAAAAAACTTTAAACTCACAATAAAGCATAGCAGCATACACAAAATAATTTAAAACACATCTAATCCAACTTTTAAAACATTATCATTTCTTACCCTGAATGTATACTGTATATCTCTCTAGACATATACTGTATACATACATACATACAGTGGCAAGAAATGATATACCACAAAAAAAAAATACACATGTAAAAAAACCTTTTGAAAAAATTAACAAGTTAAATAAAATAAATTTCTTTAGGTAACTTACCATTACTTGCCCCCACCGATTCCCGTTGCGCAGCTTACTCACGAACCAATCCATGATCAGGAACCCATAAAATAATAAACCATAAAATAATAAACATTAAACTAAAAATCCAAATCAATCCACGGGTCTTCTATCTGTAATCCATCTTCATCTGTGTTCTTCTTTCTTCTATCTCCTTCCAGCGGGGCGGGGCGGGGTCTTCTCCCCGTCTGCGGCAACGCCCTGGTCTTCTTTCTTGCCCGGAGGTCCTTCCCCGCGGCGTCTGGCTTCAAAATGAGACGACATAGGCTTTTAAAGGCCTATGACGTCACATTTTGCGCCATGGTTCCCACGGTCCTGATTGGGCCGTGAAAACCATGTGTTTTGGCCGACAAAAAAAAAATGATGACGTCACTTAAAGGGAATGAAAGCACAGCCAATCAGAATGGCTTTGCTTCAATTGCCTTTAAGATGACGTCATGAATAGGCACATGGCCGCCCTCACATGGTATGGTAGCCAATCAGAGCGTGGGAACTTTATCCCTACTCTGATTGGCTCTGGTATACCATGTGTCAGGGGCTTGGGGGAGAAAGGATGTGACGTCAATGAAAACCTGTCACGTGGTACGGTAGCCAATCAGAGCGTGGGAACTCCATCCCAGATATCCTTGGGCCTACGGTATGTGGGTAGGCCTCCCTTGAGGGTACTGACTGGGTGGTTAGGCCTCACGGGTGGGGGGTTTAGTGTGGGAGGGTATGTAGGCATCCTGAGTGGTGGGTGAGGGTGGGTTAACCCCTTAATGACTGTAGCAGTTAATAACCGCTATGGTGATTAAGGGGTTAGGGGACATTACTTTGGATGTTTTAATTTTTGTGTCTGTTTTGCAGAAGCGGAGGGGCCATGGCCAGGATGGGGGGGGTAACGGTATGTCGGTAGGGGGTGAGGGTGGTTAGACCTCACAGTATGCACATAGGGTTCCCCCCCTCCCCACATTTACATACACTGCACTCACAGCAATGCAGGCAGGGAGGGAGATTTAACAGAAACATTAGGGGGAGGGGGTTTTAAATCTCTCTGCCTTCAGTGTAATCTGTTTAAAGCCCCTCCCCCCTAATGTTTCTGTTAAATCTCTCTGCCTTCAGTGTAATCTGTTTAACAGAAACATTAGGGGGGAGGGGGCTTTAAACAGATTACACTGAAGGCAGGGAGATACAGGGGATGTACTGTACTGTATGTTGTTTATTGCAATGCTTCAATGTGTGTATAATGTATAATGTTTTTTACAATTAGATAGATGTAATCCTTGGTATTGTAAGGGTTAGCTTTGGTTTTAAATTGTGTTTTCTGTTTGGTACTTACCGTATATATTGATTTTTGTTTACTTGATTGGTTAAAATAGTTGACGTGTTTGTATTTACTGGTACAGTAGCTTGCAATGATATTGTTAACATTCATTTGCAGAATGTATATGGTGCATAGATTTTATGCATCATTTATACAATGTAAATGCAATGTACTGTGTGGATTGGAATGTTATGTTTTATATTGTAAGATCAGTTAGGATTATTAAATGGATTATTATTATTGTCTGTATGGTGAAGCGTTATTTGTAGGACAGTATGATTTTGATAACCATTCTACATGTATTTGTATGTTGGTTCATCATGTGTGTGTATATACTGTGTGTGTATATATATATAGGATTACCCTTTGATAAAGTCGCCCGAGAGTGACGAAACGCTTCAGGGAGCGTCATCATGCATCGCGTCACGGACATTGCGTCATCACGTTGCGCATGAACAGGCCAGTTCGTGTGTGTAACAGTCACAGGCCACGCAGCTGAGAGATCTTCAGAGGACTCCATTTAATGCCGGTTCCCTTGCTCCACGCTTGATTTAACATCTTGATGACCAGAGACCGTTTGTATCCTGACAGCAACATCAAAAGACAAGTAAAGACAAGCAAGAGCCGGATGGTGGTGATTTATTCACGACACGCTTTTAACCTTTTTATCCTTGTGAGTGCGATTCCTTTCCCCCCCCTCCCCCCTCCATTTCCTTTATTAAATATACAGTTACACACTATGGGGCGTGCGCTCTCTCTTCTCTCTCCTCTACAGATTTCATAGGATGTTGTTCATCCTTTGAGAGCAGCCGGAGACCCCCTGTATTCAAGCCTAACATCTTTGATGGACTTCAACTTTAAAGGACTGGTTATCCACTTCTTTTTTATATATATATATATTTTCTACTATTTTCTATATATTTTATGGTTAACATTTTTTGTTAATAATATAATATATATAATTTTTATAATAATTTATATTATGTTTATTCACTTTTTGCACATTATAGAATGCGTTGTCTAAGTATTTGTGAATATATGTTTACTAATCACATTACATCACTACTGACACGCAGGCACTGATACTAATTTATATTTTATTATATATATATTTTTTTATTGCTATATATGCCCTTTGGGGCGCTGCTTTTTTCTGTTTGTTTGTTCATATATATATATATATATATATATATATATACAGTATATATACAGTATACACAGTATATATATATACACAGTATATACTGTATATGTATAGGGATTATTATTATATATATACTGTATATATACAGTATATATACAGTATATATTTATTTCTCTTCATGTATTTATTTATTTATTTAGATTTATTTATTAATTGTTTGGGCTGCTGTGCGTGAATTTTTTTTATTGTGGGTAGCGGGGATGGGTGAAGGGGGTGTTTGGCCCTTGGTGTGAGTTTAGGACTTGCGGGGGGGTTGCGGGTGCACTTAACCCCTTCACGACCATAGCAGTTAATACCGCTACGGTCGTGAAGGGGTTAAGTGCACCCGCTACCCCCCGCAAGCCCTAAACAACCACCGATGGGGCTAATACCCCCTTCACCCACCCCCACTACCCACAATAAAAAAAATTCACACACAGCAGCAGCAGCACAATTAATAAATAAATCTAAATAAATAAATAAATAAATGAATATAAATAAATACATTTAAAATACATTTTTATTGATAGTGTAGATGTGCAGAGGGTCTCCGGAGCTGAACCGCTGTGGTTTTAGGTCTGGGGTCCCCCTGCTCCCCGAGATACAGGCCCCTTTAGGGGGTGCCGGTATCCCTCTGCTCTGCTTGGTTTACAGGCCGCGATCATGTGATCGGGCCCTTTAAACGCAGAGGGATACCAGCACCTCATAAAGGGGGCTGTATTTCGGGGAGCAGGGGGTCCCCCGACCTGAAACCAATGCGGTTCAGCTCCGGAGACCCCCTGCACATCTACACTATAAATAAAAATGTATTTCAAATGTATTTATTTATAGTCATTTATTTATTTAGATTTATTTATTTATTTTTTGGCGGCAGCTGTGTGTGAGTTTTTTTTTATTGTGGGTAGCGGGGGTGGGTGAAGGGGGTATTAGCCCCAACGGTGCTTGTTTAGGGCTTGCGGGGGGGTAGCGGGAGGGCTTAACCCCTTCATGACCGTAGCGGTATTAACTGCTACGGTCGTGAAGGGGTTAAGTGCACCCGCAACCCCCCCGCAAGTCCTAAACTCACACCAAGGGCCAAATACCCCCCTCACCCATCCCCGCTACCCACAATAAAGCGGGCACGGTGAGTTAACCCCTTCATTGCCTTAGCGGCTATCCGCTATGGTAATGAAGCAGCATTTCTGTATTTTTAATAATATTGTGCAGGAGCAGGGGGTCCCCTGAGCATTCATTTCTGGCTCAGGGAACCCCCTGCTCACTGTACAATATTATTAAAATACAGAAATGCTGTTTCGTTACCATAGCACATAGCCGCTAAGGTAAGGAACGAGTGTTTATTTATATATGTGTTTTATTCATACTGTATATGTGCAGAGGGTCTCCGGAGCAGAAACGTTTTGGTTTGAGGTCCGGGGACCCCCCCCCCCCGAGATACAGGCCCCTTTAGGGGGTGTCGGTATCCCTCTGCTTAGTTTAACAGGCCGCAGTCTCGTGATCGGGGACTTTAACGCAGAGGGATACCGGCACCTCATAAAGGGGTCTGTATCTCGGGGGGCAGGGGGTCCCCGGTCCTGAAACCAACGTGGTTCAGCTCCCGAGACCCCCTGCACATCTAAACTAGGAATAAAAATGTATTTCAAATGTATTTATTTGTATTTATTTATTTATTTATTTATTTATTTATTTATTTATGTATTGCGGGAATGCTGTGTGTGATTATTTTTTATTGTGGGTAGTGGGGGTGGGTGAAGGGGGTATTAGCCCCAACAGTGGTTGTTTTGGGCTTGCGGGGAGGGGGGGTCGCGGGAGTGGTTAACCCCTTCATGACCGTAGCGGTATTAACTGCTATGGTCGTGAAGGGGTTAAGTGCACCAGCAACCCCCCCGCAAGTCCTAAACTCACACCAAGGGCCAAATACCCCCCTCACCCATCCCCGCTACCCACAATAAAGCGGGCACGGTGAGTTAACCCCTTCATTGCCTTAGCGGCTATACGCTATGTTAATGAAGCAGCATTTCTGTATTTTTAATAATATTGTACAGGAGCAGGGGGTCCCCTGAGCATTAATTTCTAGCTCAGGGAACCCCCTGCTCACTGTACAATATTATTAAAATACAGAAATTCTGCTTCGTTACCATAGCACATAGCCGCTAAGGTAAAGAACGAGTGTTTATTTATATATGTGTTTTATTTATACTGTACATGTGCAGAGGGTCTCCGGAGCAGAAACGTTTTGGTTTCAGGTCCGGGGACCCCCTGCCCCCTGAGATACAGGCCCCTTTAGGGGGTGTCGGTATCCCTCTGCTTAGTTTAACAGGCCGCAGTCACGTGATCGGGGACTTTAACGCAGAGGGATACCGGCACCTCATAAAGGGGTCTGTATCTCGGGGGGCAGGGGGTCCCCGGTCCTGAAACCAACGTGGTTCAGCTCCCGAGACCCCCTGCACATCTAAACTAGGAATAAAAATGTATTTCAAATGTATTTATTTGTATTTATTTATTTATTTATTTATGTATTGCGGGAATGCTGTGTGTGATTATTTTTTATTGTGGGTAGTGGGGGTGGGTGAAGGGGGTATTAGCCCCAACAGTGGTTGTTTTGGGCTTGCGGGGAGGGGGGGTCGCGGGAGTGGTTAACCCCTTCATGACCGTAGCGGTATTAACTGTTACGGTCGTGAAGGGGTTAAGTGCACCCACAACCCCCCCGCAAGTCCTAAACTCACACCAAGGGCCAAATACCCCCTTCACCCACCCCCGCTACCCACAATAAAGCGGGCACGGTGGGTTAACCCCTTCATTGCCTTAGCGGCTATACGCTATGGTAATGAAGCAGCATTTCTGTATTTTTAATAATATTGAGCTGGAGCAGGGGGCCCCCTGAGTTTAGATTTCTGGCTCAGGGAACCCCCTGCTCACTGTACAATATTATTAAAAATACAGAAATGCTGCTTCGTTACCATAGCGCATAGCCGCTAAGATAAAGAACGAGTGTTTATTTATATATGTGTTTTATTTATACTGTACATGTGCAGAGGGTCTCCGGAGCAGAAACATTTTGGTTTCAGGTCCGGGGACCCCCTGCTCCCCGAGATACAGGCCCCTTTTGGGGGTGCCGGTATCCCTCTGCTTGGTTTAACAGGCCGCGATCACGTGATCGGGACCTTTAAACGCAGAGGGATACCGGCACCTCATAAAGGGGGCTGTATCTCGGGAAGCAGGGGGTCCCCGAACCAGAAACCAGTGCGGTTCAGTTCCCGAGACCCCCTGCACATCTACACTATAAATAAAAATGTATTTAAAATAATTTTTAATGTGCCGATGTTTGCGCAGGGAGAGAGCAGCGGGTCTCTCTCTGCTGCAAACACATCTCGCCCCCGCCGGCCCATAGTATCATTTATGTATGTGCATATACAGTACTGTATGTGTACAGTACTGTATGTTAGGGGTTATAGGGGCTGTTGTTATACAGTATATATATATATATATATATATATATACAGTATATATACTGCATTACAATTCATTATAGGGGACGGCTTCAAAGAGAACAGATCGCAAGCGCCCCCATGTGTTTTTACATGGCATTGCAGTATTGCAGCCAGCCGGAATAAAATGCTTCAATCCCTGCCGGGAAAATAACGCTATACACTCCGGCAGAAAACGATCACAAACCTCAATATACCGGAGTATACCCCAATTCGCGGGACTAGCCAAGCGAGAATAAAGTGTGTCGCCACTGAATATGGGTTTTGAGCTAATAGATGTGTATTCTAGTTAGGACGCATTATTATGAAATTTTGCCAAATACAGCAACATGCTAGAAATAAAGCCACAGAAATCATTGGTTTCTTTTATATCATTTTAATATAGCACTTACCTTGGTTTTTAGAATATGACATGAGGCAGCATTCATATCACTTTAAATGTTGCTTGCCGATTTGCTATGCACCAGGAAAGGAGTTCACTCCCATTTGGTGATGTCAACACACTACCATGGCAACCGTGAGCTTGAAATAGCAGACCTCTGCAGGGAACCTCCTACCCCCGAAGAAGTTCCGTCCCCTTGGAATGAAACGCGCGTCGGGATGACGTCATAGTGGCGTCAGCTGCGCGACGAACACATGGGTGTTCAGTCTCAAATATCAGTTTAAACTGTGATGTGGGCCACCAACGTGGATACCACTAGCTAGTAAGAGGTGGATTTAGGGTATTTATATACTGTTCAGAAAAGTAGCAGGAGCGAGTGATCACCAGTGAGTACGGTCATATTTATGGTCACTCTACATACCAGATGAGTCTGTGAGCAGATCAATTTATTTATGATTGTTGTCCTCTACTGTGGGGACATTTTCATTAGCTTATGAAACAGCTTACCCTGTATTATGTCTCAGTAAGCTGTATAAACCAGAGCCACTATTGCTGCAGTGGTATAAGATACATTTTGCATAGGATATTGATAATGTGTGTATCAAGGGGGGACTCAATTTTGTTTGCTATTCCATACTAACACTGCCATTTCGTTTAGTCTGATGTTAACTAACCTTTTACCCACTTAATGTTGGCTGAACTTCTGAACTATATATGTTCAGTCATAGTTCCGGAATGAAGAAACAGGAAGTTTTAGCCAAGGAGGCATAGCTGAATTTTAAGTATGGTCTCAGCACTTTAAGCAAGAATTATGATGTACCCCTGTGCCCCAGATTGGCCAAACCATGAGTTCCCAAACTGTAACTTTCCATCTGTCACTTTGAAGATAAGCATGTAATAAGGGAAGTAAGCTTTGCATGTACTGTATACACTTTCGCTCGCTCGCCTATTAAACCTGACTGTAACCATTAATAAACAGGAGAGGTTATTGACAACGCTCACTGGTGTCCGACTCAATTACTTCTCCTCCGAGCTGCTCGTCTTTTCCTGTCCCGCGCCCTAAGAGTGGGAAAAAGGCCTCCCGGGGTGTGATAAATATATCTGAGTATGAGAGACGATTCCTACGTATATGAAGTAGAGAATAAATTTACATTTGGTGTCAGCAGTGTGATAAAGGCGTCAACGGTTGGGTAAGTACAAGATACTTTTTATCTGTATATTATCCTCCCAGTGTCCCTTATCCAGAGCCCTATTATAGTTACCTCCGTACTGGAAGATATAAAATATATGGTAGAATATATGTTAAAATATATGGGAATTTATGGTTACAAATATATGAGTTATGGACTCATTTAAGACAGGGTTACAATCCCTGACTGAGTAAAGTATAAAGCCAGGGTTACAGTCCCTGCTGAGATAAGGAAAGAGATATAAGTGTACAGTATATCTGGTAATATTATAACGGTGGCTGTTGAAAAGTGGGGAAAAAAAATTGGGGATTAATGTATTAATGTGCATGTGTTTATATATATAATATACATATATAGAAGTGCATAAGGACGCTATTTGCTCATATTTTTAATGTACTGTGCTTGCTTGCATATATATATATATATATAAATATATATAAAAGATATTTTAGCTAAGAAGTTATGAGTCCTGTATGTATAATGGGCAAGTAGCAGGTATAGAATCCTGTCTACAAAGCAGATGTTTAAGTCCCCGCTGTAATACAGGGGGTTAAATTATAAAGTTCTGTCTGTATACTGGACTGTCTTTTGGGACCCTATATCAGTATGTTTAGATAAGGTTATATTGCATTAAGATAAGTTTTATTTATAAGCTAATTATGGGTAATAAAGTAAAATATTGTCTGGAAGTGAGCCTGACAAAAATAAATTACAAGACTAACAATAACAACAAGAAATGTGTTAAAACTAATAAGGAATGTGCTGCAGCCTGTGTCAGAATTGCATCTTTTAAGTGCTGCCAACTGAATTTTTTTTATATATATAACTCTCAAAATTCATTTTTGCCCCCTGCCCCTATGGCATCGGGACAATTACCATTTCCATAGGTAGCCCCAATTTACCCCAGTGTCCCTGTTCTAAAAAAAACCTGAGCCCTGAACCTTTCCCAGGTCACAGGCTCTGAGGCAGTCTCCGATAAAGAAGTTCTTATGGCTTCATGGGGAACCCGAAGCAATAGGCTCCCTAGACCACTCCCTATTGATATGCCTGCCAGGCAGATCGGTACGGATGGGGAAGAGACGGACTCTAGGCAGGAATGAACCCCTGCCAGGGACCATTCACGGGACAGGGAAAAGTCACAGGATGAATCAGAATCAGATACTGACACTGTGGCACAGTTTTATGCAGGTCTGTCAAACAATGCACGGGCTCAAAAAAAAAAAAGGAGAGGAAGGGAAAAAAAAGTGTGCTGTATTTATTTTTAACATAACGTAAGTGAATAAGGAAGAAACAGCAAATAAATTTGCCGATAGATTATTGGAAATAATATAGGCATATGGAAGTATTGAGGAAGTAGAGACGAGCACAAGACCATTTATAGTGGCGGCTTTTTTTGAAAGGTTTACATGCAGAAATTGGGACGAGAATAGAGCAAGTGTATTGGTTAGAAGCATAAAATATTGTTAGACATTGCTACTGTGGTAGAGAATGAGGAGAGAGAAAGAAAAAAAAAGAGCAGGGAGCTAAGAAAGCAATGGAAAAGAAAGGACAGGAAGTGTTATAATTGTAAAGAGACAGGATATTTTGCCAGTAATTGCAAACCAGCCCCTAAGAAGAGAACCAGAGAATTTTTGAAGTGAAACTTCTTTAGTGGCACCTCATTCGTGATGGGGCAAAAATGGATTGTGGAGACAGAAATGAAATGGATGTGACGTCAGTGCTGGCAGTTGAGGCCGGGCTGTGTTCTGGCTCAGCCCGACCTCAACACTGACATCACACCCGCTCCACAAATCAGATGCGGCGGCGGCGGCGACAGCCGCCGGCGCCGCTCCTAATGGCCACCACACCCCCCACACAGCCGCTGACATGCGGCGGCGGCGGCGATAGCTGCCGGCGTCGCTCATAACGGCCGCCGTTCCCTGCCCTCTGCCTACTGCCATGCCGCGCATGCGCGATGGCGCCAGTGACTCCTGGCTCCTGCTCGGGTAAAGTGGGAAGCGGGGGGGTTTGAGCGCGCCGCTTCCCACGCATACGGCGGGCCCGGTGCGGCCGCGTCTCAACCTTCCCCCACCCCTCTCCCCCCAATTACTCCCTCTATTCCTCCCCCCAAACCCCCTCCCACCGGCATCATGGTGTTCTTCCCCGGGGGGGGGGGGGCGTCACACTCACATGGGCCTTCTCTCCTCGCCGTATGTGCCATCCTCCCTGCCCTGATCCCCGGCACTGCGGGGCAACACAACCTGTGCCCATCCCTCCTCCTACCACACTGCTCTGCCGCCGTGCTCGCAGGTGCAGGGGGTGATCGGAGGTGCAGGGGGTGAGGGGAGGTGCAGGTGAGGAGGTGAAGGGGGGTGATGTGATGAGGTGAAGGGGGGTGATGTGAGGAGGTGAAGGGGGGTGATGTGAGATGCAGGGGGGTGATGTGAGGTGCAGGGGGGGTGATGTGAGGTGGGGGGGGGTGATGTGAGGTGGAGGGGTGTGATGTGAGGTGCAGGGAGGTGATGTGAGGTGTAGGGGGGTGATGTAAGGTGCAGGGAGGTGATGTGAGGTGCAGGGGGGTGATGTAAGGTGCAGGGAGGTGATGTGAGGTGCAGGGGGGTGAAGGGGGGTGATGTGAGGTGCAGGGGGGTGATGTGAGGTGCAGGGAGATGATGTAAGGTGCAGGGAGGTGCAGGGGGTGATGTGAGGTGCAGGGAGATGATGTGAGGTGCAGGGGGTTGATGTGAGGTGCAGGGGGTTGATGCGAGGTGCAGAAGTTTGATGCGAGGTGCAGGGGGGTTATGCGAGGTGCAGGGGAGTGATGCGAGGTGCAGGAGGGTGATGCGAGGTGCAGGGGGGTGATGCGAGGTGCAGGGGGGATGCGAGGTGCAGGGGGGATGCGAGGTGCAGGGGGGTGATGCGAGTTGCAGGGGCATATGCGAGGTACAGGGGCATATGCAAGGTGCAGGATGGGTGCGCATACATCACACATGCACACACAGTCACATGCGCACACTACACAGTCACACGTACACACACACAGTCACACGCACACACACACACAGTCACACGCACACACACACAGTCACACGCACACACACACAGTCACACGCACACACACACAGTCACACGCGCACACACAGTCACATGCACGAGGAATTCACGCTTAGTGCAAATAGCTAATACAGGGGATGTGAGCCGAGCACGCACATTCTAAGTCCAAATTTATTTGCGTTTTGTCAAAGAAATTGTATTTTGATTTTTAATTAAAACATCACAAACACAATTTCTGTGACAAAAGTCAAAGAAGTTTCACTTACTATGCGCGTGCACAGCACACACAGCTTTTTTTTTAGTAGAATATTTTTGTCTAAATTCAGACAGTCTTTCCCGCCAGTATTGAGAATCTCAAGTATTGTAAATCTCAATGGAAAATATGTTTTGTGTGTAAATTCAAGGTAGGAAAATTAGTTTTTCCCCAGAATGTTTTATTAAATGTTATAAATATGGTAAAAAGGTTGATTGATTTGAGTAATCCCTGTGTGCTTGTATAATCTGAGTGAATCCTAACTTTGTGAAAGTTTTATGTGCATTGAATAATATGAATGTCGGTTTATTGTATATATATATAAAATTATTATCTAGGAATTTGCAAGTGTTTCTAATTTAAGAATATAATTAATTGCTCATGTTGAAGTTTAATTTTTAAAGGTTTATATATAACACAAACTAATCAATAATGGGAAAGGGAGAGTTTGACTGGTTATTGAGAGAAGGACAAACAATGGGCAAATGTGAGAAAAAGAAAAAAAAATTATAATTCAGCCGGTCACTGGTATATTTTGAGGATTTATTCGTTCTGGCCAGACGATGATTTCTTAAAACCAGAAAGACATCCTTTTCCAACTTCTCTATTTCCATGTCAAGAGAGAGAGAGAGAGAATCAGTGTAGCAGCCCAGACAGCCCTCCTTCTCCAGTTGAAAAAAATGTGCGGAGATACATTTGAGAACACGAAAGTAACCGAAGCTCTGTAGCAACAAATTAGGTTTAACTGTAGTTTAGGATATGATAATAAAAGAAAGGGACATTTTTATTAATATAGTTTGCAGGCAGGATCAAACAGTTTTGCATTGCCTTGTCTTGGTAATTTTTGTTGTATTGTTTTTGTTTCGTTTGTGTGTCACATTTTATTGTGTAATCAGGCCGTGTGAGGAGCTGCATTTTTAAGATGTCCCAAATTATATTGCAATGTAATTAACAGTTTTTTTTTCTTATCTGTTTTGTTCCAAGGTTTTGGGAGGATGCCCAGAAAGTTATTTCAAGCTTGTTCCAATCCGGAAAACTAAAAAAGAAAAGTTTTTAAATCTTTGTCTATAATTTCTTATATTACAGAATGTTTCTGTCAGAAGACAATAGCCAATTATATTTATATTCAGTAGTGTTTTGAGGGTTTTTGATACAAATTTTATACCCAAACGTTTCAGGTTAGTTTTGCTACAGATCGAGCAACAATAGTTAGTTATGTTTTGAATGCTGTTATCCTTTCTGTAATATTGTTCACATATAAAAAAATGTATGTGAACAAAAGAGGGGTGTTATTGCTGTTTATCATATAGCTGTCTATGCCCAGAAGTTAGATGGCTTAGTACAAGGGATGAACGAAATCTGAAATTATTATTTTTTTTTTAAGAATAATGCTGAGTGCCTTTTAAAGTTTACTGGACACCTAACAAGCTCCTATTAAACCCCCAAAATACCCACAACATATATATAAGCATATGAGTGTCAGAGGAGTGCTACTGAGCATGGCAATATGCATTAAAACCAGAGACATAACATAAAACACAGACAAAGCTCAGTTTTTAGCACATCTAGTGAGACTCATACACGGTACAGTGCCTAAATATATATGGATAAATATCTAATAAGTAAATGGTCTTTTGGTTTGACATTTTTGGCCAAAATTGTTGTAAGCCCCTGAGCCAACGCCAAGGCAGACCACATATCAGGGGTCCCTAACGCTAATATAAATTCTTAATAACCTGTTTAATAACAGGAAGAATGATTTATAGTAAATCTGTCAATATTAGCTGCAAAGTTCTGTCTGACTGAAGCTTTTATTAACCTGTACATTACCAGGAAAAGCACTCTGTATTAGAGATGTCACAGCCAAACTGCAAGCAGGCAAGTTCCCCTGAGTGGAAGATGCTATGGAGTGAGCCCATAACCATTTAAATGTGGGAGGGGGTGAGCTTAAATTAAGTAGGAGGTTGCCAACCTCCAATCAGCCATGACTAGCTGTGGGTATTTTGGGGGTTTAATAGGAGCTTGTTAGGTGTCCAGTATGTTTTACAATTCTTGTCCAGCTAGTCATGGTTGATTGGAGGTTGGCAACCTCCTACTTAATTTAAGCTCACCCCCTCCCACATTTAAATGGTTATGGGCTCACTCCATAGCATCTTCCACTCAGGGGAACTTGCCTGCTTGCAGTTTGGCTGTGACATCTCTAATACAGAGTGCTTTTCCTGGTAATGTACAGGTTAATAAAAGCTTCAGTCAGACAGAACTTTGCAGCTAATATTGACAGATTTACTATAAATCATTCTTCCTGTTATTAAACAGGTTATTAAGAATTTATATTAGCGTTAGGGACCCCTGATATGTGGTCTGCCTTGGCGTTGGCTCAGGGGCTTACAACAATTTTGGCCAAAAATGTCAAACCAAAAGACCATTTACTTATTAGATATTTATCCATATATATTTAGGCACTGTACCGTGTATGAGTCTCACTAGATGTGCTAAAAACTGAGCTTTGTCTGTGTTTTATGTTATGTCTCTGGTTTTAATGCCTTTTAAAGTTGGCAGTGTGCTCGGCACTTTTCAAACAAATTATATTACAAGTAATTAGTTTGGAGTTCTATACAGAATTATTTTAACCATTTTTCTTTTCTTTTGGTTTGGCAATAGCTGAGGCACCAATTTTAAAGAATTTAGATTGTAGCAAAGTCAAGACCACAGTGACTGTTTAGTAAAACAATTAGTAAGTATTGTTTGCAACTAATATATTTTTGAGTCTCTCTAGGCACATGTCAAAGTTGAAAGTGCACCTACGAGAGACGGGTTAATGGTCAAGCATTTCCTACGCAAGAACGTTCTTCATCCGAGATGA
Organism: Ascaphus truei; assembly: GCF_040206685.1. Lineage (NCBI taxonomy): Eukaryota > Metazoa > Chordata > Amphibia > Anura > Ascaphidae > Ascaphus > Ascaphus truei. The sequence continues at coordinate 308,429,456 of NC_134484.1, read as the reverse complement.
AAAGGCCCTACTACTATTATTAAAAGTACTACTCATCTCCCCCCCCTGACCAAATTCGAGTCCCTCTTTCAAGTAAGAGAGTATCAGAAAGGCCTAATCACAGCAATCTACAGTATAATAGAGAACTCTCTCCCCCCACCCGCCCATTCTTATATGCAAAAATGGTGCACAGACCTCGGCATACCACTAGATCTGGAGGACTGGGAGGACATCTGGGACACAGCCCCATGAACTTCAATTTGCTCCGTTACAAAAGAAAACATATACAAAATACTATTTCAATGGTACCTGACCCCGAGTAGATTGAGCCAGATCTTCCCCGGCGCAATTGACCTATGCTGGAGAGGATGTGGACAAAAGGGCGACATGGCTCACATTTGGTGGACATGTCCTGAGATCCAGCAGTTCTGGACTAGAATTCAAAGACTCCTGGATGAAACCCTGGGCCTGGAGGTTCCCCTGGACCCCCTGACATACGTGCTGGGCAAACCAATAGAAGATCTCCCAGCCCCCGAGGCCAGGCTGACCTCCGCCATACTTACGGCGGCGAGATGCTCGGTCGCGGCGGCCTGGAAGCAACTAAAAGCGCCCTCAAGGAGGACTGTAGTGAATAGGATAAATACAGTAATGACCATGGAAAAATTAACGGCCATGCTAAAACAAACAATGCCACAATTCTATAACACATGGGAGCCCTGGATCAGCTCAGGAACCCTTCCCCCCAACTAGGTCCGAACAATTGACCTATCAACAAAATAGGCGGATAGAGCGGAGTGCGAACCCACTACCTCCCCCCTCCCACCGCCTCTGCCCCCTCTTCTGTCGTCCCCAACTATCGCCCCACCCTGTGTACCCCCTACTTTTCTTGCTCAAAAACCAAGAAAACGATTTATTGAGACCCCAGATTCGTATCGCAGTCAAGTTACGCTATCCTTATCCCTAAATGTACCCCATTGACTGTAATCACTGTTTGTATTTCTTTGTTCTTATGTGTCTCCAATGAAGGAAAAAAAGATTAAAAAAAAAAAAAAAGTACTACTCATCACCATTACAGCAAATAAAGTGCCAGAGGTCTCTTTTTGGATCCATGTTAGGCATATGAAACTTATCCCAGCACCACCCACAGTTGCTTCAATCTACATCATAGCCAAGGTGGAAAAGCCTAGAGACACAGCCAAAATTCCGGACCTCAACACATGAACTTTAAACTTTTTAATAATCTTTTTTTTTCCTTACAGGTTTTGTTATTTTAATTAAAAATGTATAGTCTATTAGGTTTGTGTAAATATTGTGCACACAAAGACAATAGTGTAGGAACAGGTATATTTTGTTTAGTAATTGTTATTTTGTTTTTATTGATTTGTGAATAGCATATATGCACACTTTTTGTCACAGAATGGAATCCTGGTAAACACAGCCCATATTTTATGTATAATGTAACCCAATGTACTATCTATATTCAATAGGTTGCACCCCATGAAAATGAGTGTTATATTTAACCCCTTGAGAAAAGGACAATATGATATAAGTCATTTGTAGAACCATCTAGAAGAAATTGGTTACGAAGGGTGTAGAAATACGAGTTTTCCCTAGGGAAGTTATTGACTCTGTGATAGAAGGACAGATAGAATATTACCTTGCAACTAGAACAGGTCATGTTATTTGGGAAAAGTAGTTCCAGTGTTTAAAGGTAGAGATGACGGATGGGATTTGTTGGGACTTGGTGGTTGGATTAGTTCTCTGGAAGCGAAGCTATTGGATGCTTTTATATGTGTGTCTGTACTACTCATCACTCTCTATGTATGTGTCATATGCAGTAAACTTTGATCCAGAAGTGCGTTGCACCCCCACCGACGCTATGCCTCTTTTCGGTGATGTCGGCAGTCCCCCAGAAGAAGAGACTGAGAAGAAATCAACTGGGCCGATATAATGGCCGAAAAGGAATGACAAGGCACAATTGGACAATCTCCTGGTCCAGCAGGACTATGCAATGGTTAACTGTTCTTTAAATAGACTGTCTCTAAAGAATAAGAGGGGACTAAGAAGATTGGATATGAGGCTATGAGGAAAGTGGGAGGTCACCCAGAGGCGTGTGTCAGCCACAAGGAAAGGATCATAAGTCAGCCATTTTTGACCATAGCAGCCATTTTGCTGTTTTGCCATTCTGAATAAATGCAGTATGAAAGATGCGTGCAAGATGGATATTTGTGCAATCGCTCCCGGTAGAAATTAGCCCCCACCAATTTTCAGAAATTTTAGCCGCCATAATGTGCTAATAGTTATAGAAGAGCAGTGTGAATAGTAATTTAGAAATTGGTAATAGGTTTTGTAGTAATAGTCAACCTGGTAAACAGAAAAGATATTATACCAGCCACACCGATATATATCTCTCTACAAACAAGAACTCCTGTGGCCATATATATATTTTTATTTTCTTCTGACCCCCAAAACCTGCACCACTAGTTCAGTACGACAAAGTATATCAACAATATCAAAAATAATATTGTAGTTGTTAGGTTATGGGCCCATGACAAAATGAGGGAAAGAGAATTGTTATGGGACTGATATTTATCGTATGCATAGTTGTAGTATTAGTTGTTATTATTTCATGCTGCAAATGAATGTGTTCATCTTTATGTAAAATGATTATGCCTTCTGTTAAGTCAGCTAGTCACACGTATGCTTCACTGAACATTAATGCCCCTATTCCCGGTCCCACAACTGTAACATATAACTCTAGAACTACAACCCCCAGTGTCCAGATACCTTTAGTGGATTATGATAATATTCAAATCCAGTACGAGACCCCTGTATCCTAGGGATTGTCATTTTATGACAAAAGGAGGGACTGATAATGTGTGTATCAAGGGGGGACTCCATTTTGTCTGCTATAACCATTCAATACTAACACTGCCATTTCGTTTAGTCTGATGTTAACTAACCTTTTACCCACTTAATGTTGGCTGAACTTCTGAACTATATATGTTCAGACATAGTTCCGGAATGAAGAAACAGGAAGTTTTAGCCAAAATTTATGTATGGTCTCAGCACTTTAAGCAAGAATTATGATGTACCCTTGTGCCCCAGACTGGCCAAACCATGAGTTTTCAAACTGTAACTTTCCATCTGTCACTTTGAAGATAAGCATGTAATAAGGGAAGTAAGCTTTGCACGTATACACTTTCGCTCGCTCGCCTATAAAACCTGACTGTAACCATTAATAAACAGGAGAGGTTTTTGACAACGCTCACTGGTGTCCGACTCAATCACTTCACCTCCGAGCTGCTCGTCTTTTCCTGTCCAGCGCCTTAAGAGTGGGAAAAAGGCCGCCCGGGGGGTGATAAATCTATCCAAGTACGAGAGACGATTCATACGTATATGAAGTAGAGAATAAATTTACAGATATCACTCAGCATTTCAGTACTCTGACTACTATATCAGATAGGATCACTCCTCACTCTTCCCAGTCCCTGTGGGGATTTACCTCCATGATATTGGTGTGTGTACTAATGTCTGCATATTTGGCATTTTGAAATATATTTTTGCCATCTGACAATAGTGAAACCTCACATGGTCTCCTTTAGCGCATCTCTTTAGGTTTTAACTAGTTCAAATATTTACTTATGCCTTAATAAAATTTATTGTTGTATTTATTAGTAGAGTTGAGTGCATCATTTAGGGATCTTTCCTCTCCTATTTACCTCCTTTAATATTTGATAACATAATACGTATTGTAATGTAATGTGATATTTGCAAGCAATATTATCACTATTGTAACACAATTATCTACTATACAGTATATTGTAATCTGTTATGTTAAATGTAAAATCATATACATGAAAGTTAAAACATCTGAAACATTGTATATTTCAAAGTACACTATAACAATAGTGAGCTTATTTATAAAAACATGTGGTTAAAATCTAATATAATGAACTACATTCTAGTGTCCACATAACATGCATTAGGTCATTAATGTTATGTATACATGATTAACACATTAACATTGGAGTTTACATTTAAAACAAACGATGAACAATAGTTTAGTGTTATTAGTACACGTTAAACACATACATAGCTAAGTGAAGGCTAGGATGTTTTGACTCAATAATGTATGTAAATATTGATTGGTTTAAAAATACATGCATTACACATTAACCTTGAAACACATAAACACACACACACACACAAACACATTGAGTTTGGATGAAATGTGTGCGTACCAACATTTGAACGTCATGAATGTTACTATGTTTACACTTGTTCTAAAGGATGAGGATCAGCATTCATAAGTAGAGTCGATCAAATAAACATGTTCTGGATAACATTATCATTGTGTTTATGAAGCAATACAAATATGTGAAGAGAGACTACAATACTTTGGAATGGTGGAATCATTTCTAACAAACTTAGATGTACGGCAAATCAACACACATCTGTAATTTGTAAATATACATGTGACAATGTCTTCAGGAAGATGAAGATGAAGAGAGAAAAGAAATAATGATATAAATTGCAATGGTTACGATGTTTAGCACGTTGGTTCCTGGATACAAACATGCTTTGAGTGTTCCCATCGCTCATGTGCATGATTTTATGTTGTAAACTCATCATCATGACATGTTCTGTAATGTAGTTAATAAAATTTGAACACACTATCCAATAACACAAACTTGTAAACAACCACACGGACACAATAGACGAAGGACATATTGGCAAGCTCACAACTTGTTCATCAAGTAATGGTTACACATCCTATCACAATACCTGTCACGATTTTTGAACCTCTTATTCCATATGTTAAGTGTCATAAATTCCATGAGCATTCATTGGAGTAATCTGAGTTAAAAATCTAATTGAGAATAAAAATAACATTTATTTGAATCACATGTTAATTCAGCTTCTCCAAAAACATATGTGATACTTTACAATGTGATAAAAAAAACGACAAGATATATGATCAATGTGATCTCAAAAACACAATATGCTACACATCATTGTTACACACATGTGACACTCCAAGTGAACATTTGTATCTAAAAAGATAGCAGTAAGTATTGTCTACCAACATATTTTAAAGGTATTTAATGCAAAAACCACAAAACATGTGACAGACAATATAGATTTGCTAGACATTTTTCCCTCAGGTAAACACACAACTGTTCAGTGGTAACAATTTTTATCAAACCTGTTGATGAATGACATACCGGTGCCACATGTAATTGTACACACAGCCAAGAAGAGGAAGGTGCGAGTAGGAGATGCATCCGTTTCCTATGTGAATGATATTTGGACACATGTACAGTGGCGGCCGATCTGAGTCTAAGACGGCTAGATCCGCGGCTCTCAGATTATCCCGGTTACGTGCGTTTTTTTGTCGTTTTCGCCCGGAGTGAACTGCGTTATTTTCGCACTCGTGATATTAGCATTTTATTCTCGCTGTCTGCAATACTGCAATGCCGTGTAAAAACTCAGGGGGGCGTTTGCGAGCTGTTGTCTTGGAAGTCTAATACCTTCACGGTTCAACCTACGTCAGTACACAGTCTGTGTGTGCGCGCGCAGTAATTGTAAATTTGCATATTTAAAGTATACATGCATTTGCAGTGCTGTTCTGCAGTACAGTATGTCTCAGTATGTCTCATTTGAAAATTGTTGAAACGCATAGGCGTGTACTGTACTGTAACAGTGTCACATTTCGTACTGTACTGTACTGTAACAGTGTCACATATACAGCGCTCTCCCCTCGCTCTGGATAATTAACTGCACTACAGGGTATTTCAACTTCTTATCTTCTGTGCAATGCAGTACATCTCTCCCACACCATTCCTTTGAACGTGTGTCTGGTTTCAATCACATTCCTGCTTGACAGCAGGAATTTACTGTGCATGCACCTGTAACTTCGCCCACCACTGCTTGCTTGCCTGAGTGAGTGCCAAAAAATTTTTTTTTAAATTTTTATTGTAATTTTTTTTTCTCCACAAGAGACTGCAAAACCCATCTTACTGTATTACGATATTCAATATGTGCTGTAGCTTTTGACTGCGACCCTGCACATGGTTGATTTGTGTGCTTTTTACGTACTGTATTTGGGGGTGTATTATTATGATGAACTGCCTTTTGATATCAAAGTATGTCTTTAGCTTTGAACTTCATGCAGCTTTACCCTGCAGCCCCCTCCCCCACGAACACTAGCTCAAGGATTTGAAATTCCACGGAGTCGTTAATTTTCAGAATCTTGCATTGTGTTCTTAATACGTCCATAGCCGACCTACAAAGCCTCACTGCGCCTGCGTGTAATCCTTTTAGAGATGGGAGCTAGCTGCTTACTGCGCATAAGTCACCCAACCCCCCCTCTCCACAGAAACGTTAATTTACTGAATCTTGCCATTGTGTTCTGAATCCGTCCATAGCTGACCTACAAAGCCTCACTGCGCCTGCGTGTAATTCTCTTTGAGATGCGCCTGTAACTTCACCCACCACTGCTTGCTTGAGTGCCCCCCCAAAAATTTTAATTATGATTTTTTAACTGTTATTTTATCCACAAGCCTGCAAAAACAATCTTGATATTACGATATTAAATCTGTGCGTTTGCCTGCACATGGTTGATTTGTGTGCTTTTTATGTACTGTATTTGTGGGGTGTAGGGATCAAATTACAGTATTATGATGAACTGCCTTTTGAAATTACTGTACTCTACAGTACTGTACAGTATGTTATTTCTTTGAACTGCTGCACAACTAATCCTTCATCCCTCCCCCACGCACACACAAACTCTTATCGACAGACACCTCCACAGAGTCATTCATTTTCTGAAGTTAGTTAGTCATTGTGTTTTTAATCCGTCCCTAGCCGAGCGTCAATCGCCTCACTGCACCTGCGTGTACTCTAATCCTTTTAGAGATGGGAGCTTGCTGCTTACTGCGCATGAGTCACCCAACCCCCTCTCTCCACAGAGTCGTTAATTTTCTGAATATTGCCATTGTGTTCATAATCCGTAAATAGCCGAGCTACAAAGCCTCAGTGCTCCTGCGTGTAATCACCCCCCCCCCCCCCCAACCCTTTGAGGCTTTGTTTATGGTAAAGCTTTGGAAAATCCCTTCTCGATTTTGAAATGTAAATCCGATTCGCACAGCATTGTGAGAATTGAGAGTTAAAAAAACCATTAAATGATTCATTGGTGTACTGTAGGGGTGGGGGGGAGGGGCTTGTGGTTGTTGTAAATGATTATGACTAGCAGGAATGTTAATAAATATTTATTTTATTTTATCAGGAACCAAAAAATACAAATATAAAAATAATCATGAATAATACATAATGCAGTCTTTATTAAGTTCTTTTGGCAGATTGAAATTGGATAAATATTTAGAAACATTTCTAAAACATGGGGAAACATGAATAATGCACATTTATAAGAATATTATTTAATAATATATACTGTAATGTATAATAGATCCCTTTGAGAAAGTTAGCCGTGACTGACGAAACGCGTCAGGGAGCGTCGTGATGTCAGACGCACAGACATTGGAGTCTACACTAAGCGCTGGAGCGTATTGATCCAGGCGCGAGTGCTATAGGCACCACTATTACGGGACCTCTTTCTTGGACTATTGTACAGCACACCTGCCTTGTGAATTTGCTGGGACTGTGCTCCATTGCCAACGGAGCCTGGGACGGCCCCAAAAGTCTGCAGTTTGATCGGACGGTGTTACCAGCCCTGGGAATCTGCTGTGACGTTGCTCCCTTACCAACGGAGCCTGGGACTGCCCCAAGAGTCTACAGAAAAACCGGATGGTGGTGATTATATATATCACATATGCTTGATTTTATTGCATTTTTGTAAGTGCGTTTTTTACCCTCCTCTCTCCCCCTTCCCCCTCATTAAAACTTTTATACGCTATGGGCGTACGCTCTCTCCTCTTTTTTCCTTTTTAGATATCTTGTGGACGTGGTTGGTCCATATTGAGAGCTGCCGGAGACCCTGCATACCAGCACCTATACCATTCATTGGACTATTTGAGGACTGGTTTATCCTTTTTTGCAATTTTTTTTATATAATATTGTTCATGTTTTTGTGGGCCTGATATTATTATAGGTCCACAATACTACATATGTGTATATATTGCTTATATAATTAAGGTATTTATCTATATTTACATCATATTGTCATAGCATATATATATATATATATATATTCATTGTATATGTTCCTTAGAGGCGCAGCTTTTTTCTTTGTTATATATATATATATATATATATATATATATATATATATATATATATATATATATATATATATATATATATATATATATTTATGGTAATATTATTTTTTCCGTCTTTATCTTGTTCCTCATCCTGTGTACAGTACAGTAGTTAATTGAGAGAGGAGAGGTTTTGTGTACATAATTACTGCTGTTTATATACTGTACATTTTACTGTACAAACAGATTAGACTGGACACAAAACCCCACCTCCCCCCAGGCCACCCTTTTTTCCTGAAACGACAAGAAAACAAAAAATTAGTGCAGTTATGTGCGTACTGTATTATGGCATTGTGTCATGTGTAGTAATACTGTAGATAGCTGGTGCTGCTTTCTCTGGAAAGAAAAGAATTGAGCAGTTAGTAGGCAGTTACTGTAGTACTGTCAAACTAGTCTATACTGGAACTACTGTACTGCTGCGGCCAAGTTTATTCGAGCATTTGCCCGTTCTTGGCCGCAGCAGTAGCCTGGCGCGCGCCCGAGAGTGACGGGCGCGCGCCGAAGCAGCGGAAGAGCGCCCTCCGATCGGGGCGCTCTCCCTACCGCTGCCGGGTCCGCCGGGTCCCCCGGAACCCCCTGCCGCTATCCCGCGATCGCGGGACACCAGGGCTCCCTCGGGGAGCCCCTGGACGCGCGTGCAGGGGGCGCACGCTCCCGAAGACGCGTGACCGCGCGTCTATGACGCGCGGCACGCCGAGGGGCGGCCACTAGCAAGCCGGGAAATCTCCCGGCTTGCGGTACCGGCCACACTTTAATAAAGTGTGTCGGTAGTGTATACTCTGACTACTGTTAAATACTATGTACTGTAACCTGATGGCTGGTGCTGCTCTCTCTGTAAAGTAAAAACTGTAACTACTGTATACTCTGACTATTGGGAAAGAAAAAATCTGTGCATTACGCGCGCTGACAATGAGCAACACAGTGGCAATATGGTCTATATATTTATTGCAGCGTTCCACGGTGAGTACATCGTTCCAAAAACTCATTATGCCTTTCAACAACTCGTCCTTTTTGGAGGGTTTCACCACTTTCCGGATATGGTCCTTCAGCTGATGCCAGACCATTTCGATCGGATTGAAGTCTGGCGATCTGTCATTGGAAAAAAAGGACAATTAGTTTAAGAGATACAGTACACAGTAAAAACTGTGGGAAACAAATGAGACATGGTTTCCGCACTTACTCCGCTGGCGTCTTCACCCAATTGATACCGCGCTCAAGGATATGCGCTGTCGACGCAGTGTGCTTCGGATCGTTGTCCTGGTAGAAGCAGTGACCATTCGGGAACTCGCGTGTGATGTATTGCACTCTCAGGGACAATGTTGTCTTGGAAGAAAGCTTTATTCATGATTCCTATAGCAAGAAAAGAAAAATTCTCAAAAAACTGCACAATAGTACAGTACAGTGCATACAGTAAAATTACACTATTAAAGTACAGTGCATAAGGCTACATTATATTTGATATATTTTACCTTCAAAGATGACAATCCATCCTGGTCCACGCCTAGAGATGGCACCCCACACATGCAGCTTCACGGGGTGTTTTGGCCGCGGCTTCAAAGATATGCGGCCTTTTTTGTGGAATGCAAAGCTTGCAAATCTCTCCAGCGACACAGTAGACTCGTCAGTGAAGATGCAATCCTGGAAAGTTTCCCCACTGTCAATCCATGCCTGGGCCCGGACCACTCTTTTGATTTTGTTTGCGTCCCTTATCATGGGGTACGCTCTGTATTGACAAGGAATAAATAATTTTAGCGGTACAGTACAGTTTCCTATTTACAACATTTTTACCTCCTGTACTGTCCAGTACTAACCTCACACGTCCATATTTCCATCCAATGCTGCGTCTCATCTTCTTTATGCTGGTCTCGGATACAGCGAGATTGTGATTTTCCTGCAGAGTGTATTTGACCCTTAATGCACTCCTCTCATCATTCTCCTCACTTATTTTATCCACCAGAAGAGTTGTCTCCCTACAATGTAAAGAAAAACATTCCGGTAAGTAAAAAAAAAAGAGACAGTAGATCAAGAGGATACAATATATTGTTCTATTAATACAGTATGCAGCAATATAAAACTGTTGAAATATAAATATACAAAATATATATACTGTTGTAATATAAATATAAATATACACAATATATACACTGTTGTAATATAAATATACAAAATATATACTGTATACTGTTGTAATATAAATATACAAAATATATATACTGTTGTAATATAAATATACAAAATATATATAGAGTTGTAATATAAATATAAATATACAAAATATATATATACTGTTGTAATATAAATATAAATATACAAAATATATATACTGTTGTAATATAAATATAAATATACAAAATATATATACTGTTGTAATATAAATATAAATATACAAAATATATATATACTGTTGTAATATAAATATACAAAATATATACACTATTGTAATATAAATATACAAAATATATATACTGTTGTAATATAAATATACAAAATATATATACTGTTGTAATATAAATATACAAAATATATATAGAGTTGTAATATAAATATAAATATACAAAATATATATATACTGTTGTAATATAAATATAAATATACAAAATATATATACTGTTGTAATATAAATATAAATATACAAAATATATATACTGTTGTAATATAAATATAAATATACAAAATATATATATACTGTTGTAATATAAATATACAAAATATATACACTATTGTAATATAAATATACAAAATATATATACTGTTGTAATATAAATATACAAAATATATATACTGTTGTAATATAAATATAAATATATCAAATATATATACTGTTGTAATATAAATATAAATATAAATAATATATACACTGTTGTAATATAAATATACAAAATATATATACTGCTGTAATATAAATATACAAAATATATATACTGTTGTAATATAAATATACAAAATATATATACTGTTGTAATATAAATATAAATATACAAAATATATATACTGTTGTAATATAAATCTACATAAATAACCAAAATATTAGATACAGTACTGTAGATGTGCAGTACATTTTTGGATCAATTTTTTTTAAAAGTTTTATAAATATACTTACGCGTTAGTTACCCTTGGTGCCCATTTGCTTTCTCTGTTTTTTCCGTGTGCATGATAGCTCACGGTGGTTGCTGGCCAGAAGTAGCTAACCAGCGTTGGAAAGCAGCAATTCGGTGTCCGCTCGTGTACATCTCCTTAATTTGCATGCTGAGATCCTTGGAAATCTTTTTAACAACCATTGCTGCGAGTAGAAAGAAATACAAACACAAGAATGTATATTCGATGTTTAGTCGATGTGTATTTAATGTGCAGTGAATCCACAAAATGGATGGTGTATTTATACGTTAATGACTCACATTAGAGTACGCCCCCTTTCAGCACCTGTACCTCGCCGCCATGCATAAAAGGTTACACACTTTGCATAGCCCACCACTCAATGATCTTTATCTGAACTTGCCCTTGTCCAGATACTGTACTGCATTGTGCCAACTGCTTCCATGGAGCAACCCCGATTCTACGGACGCAGGAACCCTCTCGCCTCTGCCGTGTCTGTCATGCAGAAAAAGCGAAAGGCGGTTGCCGTTTCCACGCCAAAGCAAAAGTGACAGGCTAAGGCCAATAAAGAAAACCTTCTGCTGACCCCAAAGGCTAAGGGTTTTCATAGACGTCAGCCTTATTATGTCAAGAAGATATACGGTGATGTACTCTCGACGCAAAACCATTGGCAGCCAACCCATCGAACCCGCAGACCACTTCCTCCCATACGCTTCGACGACTCTGCCGCCGCTGTCCCAGAAATCTTCAGCCCGTCTTCTCCACCCCTCGTCCTCGACGCTGTCGCTGCCCTCCCGGAAACCAACAGGCCATCTTCTCCGGTTCTATCCGACAACGCTGCCGCCTCTGAAATCCACGGGTCACTTTCTCCTTTGCACTTAGACTACTCTGCTTCTCGCCCGGAAATCCAAAGGTCACTTTCTCCATCCCTCTTCGACGACGCTGCCGCTTCTCCTCTACCGGATATCCACAGGTCTCCTCCTCCACCATTCTTCAATGTCACTGCCGCTTCTCTCCATGGAACCCCCAACTCAATCTCCGTTGCACCTATCCACCCAGATGTCCACACGCCATGCACAAGAAGCAGCTCGTTAGACCGGATGCTGAATGGGCTGTGTGGATCTCCCCGGGAACTCTATTGTGCTAGCAAAGATAGATCTGCTTCTGGAGACCATGTTAAATGTGGATCAACGGATGCTACATATGGATCAACGGATGCTACATATGGATCAACGGATGATACAAATGGATCAACGGATGCTAGATATGGATTAATGGATGGATCGACGGATGGAGAAGATAGAGCTCTGACATAGCGGGTATACATCGTTTGCTCGGTGTTAATGCCCCTGTTTCCCCGATGCCGGAGCAGGGGGGTGACATGGATGTGATGAATGGGAGCATCAACCCCCTTCCATCACCAAGCACCCCCTCCACCAGAAAATATAGTGTACATGTATGCCATTGAGGAAGACATGACAACCCCGTCAAGACCACGACAGGAGACAACACGGCGACTAAGACCGGTGGAAAGCTTCCTCCCAGACAACCTACCATCGCCCATCGCCTCAAGCATACCTGCTCGGAGAAGACCTACATTTGCTCGCATCGATACGGTGCCCGATATCACCCTGCGTGATCTGACACCGGCGCTTAGGGAGAAGTATAGGTAATGAGTGTGGGTGCACCCCACAAGTATGCCTTGTTACTTTTTAAGCACCATGTTCCTTACTCGTTGTACTGCGACTGGGCCTTCAAAGTGAACTACGACGGAAATCGCGTAAAAAAGGCGCTTCCTGCCAATTTCAGAAAGAAGATCCTGGATGAAATGCGGCGCTTTTATCCAATTACAGATCCTGTAATGAAAGGCGTTCGAGACTGCATTAATGGCATTTTGCGCCATGCAAGGAATCGGCCATGTACAGACAATGTGGTGGACTTTCTGGATTAATCACGGGAACTGTAAGACCATACTGTTGTGCTTATCTGTGCTGTACTGTACATGTTTTGACCTGCTGTACTTAAATAAAGAAGATGTTGTTGTGTGTTTTTTAACTTGTATTTATACAGAAATGTTTTAACTTGCTGTACACACACAGGACCTGTACAATTCCAGTCCCTGAGGGCCGCAAACAGGCTCGGTTTTCAAGGTTGTCATGAAAACCGGACCTGTCTTCTGCCCTCGAGGACTGTAGTGGTGCAGGCCTGACTGACTGTTTTGCACACCATCCCACTGTACGGTATACTGTATATTTCTTTAATAAGTAGATGTTGCGTTTTGTATACTGTATTTTATGAATAAAGAATTTTTTTAATCACAGGTAAGACCATACTGTTGTGCTGAACTGTATTGTACATGTTTTGACCTGCTGTACTTAAATAAAGAAGATGTACACACACAGGACATGCACAATTCCAGTCACTGAGGGCCGCAAACAGGCACGGTTTTCAAGGTTGTCCTAAAAACTGGGCCTGTCTGCAGCCCTCGAGGACTGTACTGGTGCAGACTGTTTTGCAGACCATCTCACTGTATATGTTTTGACTTGCCGTTCTTTGATAAAGGAGATGTTGCGGTTTGTATATTTTATGAATAAAGAATTTTTTTAAAACATGTGACTGTAAACAATACTGACTGACTGTAAATGTTTTTACTTTCTATACATAAATGTTTTCACAACTGTAGCAGTAAACCATACACCTGTTGAAGTTTTGAATTGCTGTGCACTTAAAATGTTTCTATATTGTACAGTATTTGTAAATAAATGTTTTTGTACTTACTCCACCAATAAAAGAACATGTTGATTTGTTTTACATTGTTCCATTGGCTCCTTTGCTACTGTAACAAAATACAGTGTTTCTAGAATGTACACTACTGTCCAGGCACACTGTACTGTATACTGTAGGCATGCTCAGTACAAGAGTATTAAAAAAAATAGAAGACACATACAGTACAGTACTGTACTGTATGTATTGGCACTGTATAGAAGACAAATACTGTATGTACAGTACTGTAATACATGTAGAATAAATGCATAGTTTTTATTTTTGGGGTTTATTACACAGTTAACTGTTTATAAAAAAGTATTGTATACTGTACGGCCGCAAAACATCAGCATAGTGTACATCAGCCACTAAACTGTAGACTCCGGTACATGGGTTTTTAAATCCGATTCAGCAATGTGCAGGCATTGTTACACAAAGCGATATTATCCATCGAAATCCCTCCATTAGCCGTTTTCTTTTCTGAGGAAAAACAAAAAGAAAAGTTTTACTGTAATGGTCTAAAGAAGTTCCCAGCCAGTCCACCAATAATTTTCTCTGGGGGCGTCTCCTGTTCACATGCGCATGCGCCTACCGTCGATGTAATTATACGCATACTGTATGCGTTTCAAGAAGGTTCCAATGCGCATACGCCTAGCGTTCCACCAATAGTTCATTATATGCAGTACAGTACTGTAGAAGCCGCTCAGCCAATAATATTGCTTACCGGAGAATCGCTTGACTTTTGAATCGCACCGATTTTGATACTGTATTGTCAAAATAAAAAAAACACAGAAAATAATACGGCAACAGTACTCACCATACAATATCCTATTCAGCTGGTGCCAGCGCCGGTCCACTGCCAGTCCAGCGTTCTTGATCATCCACGTCGATAGTTTGCAGCGGGACTAGTCCACCTGTAGTCAGCTGATGAGGCTGGAAATTGCTTAGGTACATGCAAGCTTGATCGAAACTGCACGCGAAATCCAGCTCAGGCTCAGGGTTGTCACTGACGGTTGGACCGTTATTGGAAGCCGGTGCTGGTGCATTGCTTGGCAGCGACTGTCGTTTCTTAGTTGGTTTTAACACGACCCTTCGCCTTTTGCCATCTGCATGATCATAGATACAGGAAAAAGCCGGTGATATACACCAATACCCTCCAACAAATTGTGGCTCAATACGATAAAAACAGGGATCGCTACATCACCTTTTCCTTATTGCACGCTTCCACGTATGAGGAGCTGGCGAAAATGTGTAAAAGTCATAGTTTTCGATAAAATACTGATAAATTTGAACAACTGTTGCCATCTTATCATCTGTTGCATTAATCGCGGCCCATATCAAATACGCGTAACTTCTGTCGGGTTTTTGGAAAACGGGCTGCACTTGAACACTCATGGCGGGTGGCGGGTCCTTGGAGAATACTGTAACCGAAACTGGTCTTTGTCTTTCTTTAATATGAAAAGCCTAAATTGATACATTTTTGCAACCTCTTCCTTCAGTCTCAAGGCCAAGTTAAATAGCACACTGTGGTATCTTTTTTAAACGAAACACCTGCAAGTCGACACATTACTGAATATCTGCCATCTGGCGGACACGCGAAGAATTGCAACCTATTAAATCCGAACCACTCTCAATAAACGCATCAACCGCGCGTCAACCGCACATGACCCGCGCATGACCCATGGCTGGGAATGCCAAATGAATGCAGCATGCTCCAGGTGAAGTGCGTCGCATTCCAGGAAAAAGCCAGGGAAAAACCGGCGATGTGTTAGACTCAGATGGGCCGCAGCAGTATTTTTCAGAAACATGAATGAATACATATATGTAGTACTATGAATATATAGGTAGTTGCTTACATGTAAAATATGTGTTGATCACATTACGACGTGTCTCCACACCACAGGCAGTTTGCTCACTGTCAGCTGCTAAATGGACGGGATGCTCCTCCTCCCAGCCCTGACCTATTTCGCTTGCCATATTATGGCGGAGTGCCAGATTGTGCAAAATGCAGCAAGCTATAACTATATCAGACACTTTCTTAGGCTTATATTGGAGTGCCCCACCAGTTCTATCTAAGCACCTGAAGCGTGTTTTGAGCAGGCCAAATGTCCGCTCAATGACCGATCGTGTCAATATGTGGGCTACATTATACCGGTCCTCTGCTTCAGATTGCGGGTTAGGCACCGGTGTCAGAAGCCAAGGCCTAATTCCGTATCCTGAGTCACCTATAATCCATCACTCAGAAACATTACACAATGTGTAAACATTATTTAATGTTACATTTAACAAATACACTATTGTGGTTTGTTAACACTTCATAATATGTACTCACCCACCAGACAACCAGCTCCAAAATAGCCTTGTTCAAAAGCATGGAAAACTGATGAGTTTCTCAGGATAGAGGAAGCGTGGCTGGAACCAGGGAATCTGTCTACCACATGCATAAACTTCATTGTGGCATCGCATACCACCTGTACATTCAGGGAATGGCAGTGCTTACGATTGCGGTTAGCATGCTCACTCTGACTAGGCGGGATCAAGGCAACATGGGTTCAATCGATTGCACCCATCACACATGGTATCCCGGCTATGGTATAAAAGCCATTTCTCACTTCCAGCCACTCTGTCTGCTCTGTAGGAAAATGAATATAATTTTTAGCGCGTCTATTCAGTGCACATAGAAAGTAGATAAAAGCCCGCGAGAATGACGATTGCGAGACCCCGCCCACTATGCCCACAGTTGTCTAGAATGACGCGGAAGCAAGATAATGTAATGAGCACAGCATTTTAACAAGCCTAGGGACGGCACGACCTCTCGCTGTTACACTCTCTAAATTTACACGTATCTCTTCATAAAGAGATAAGATTGCTGCTGAACTCAAACGATAATGACTGATGATCTCCTCCTCACTCATCCCATCTAAAATCGTACGCTCCCTGTACACACGTGGACGAGGCACCACTTTTCTCCTCTCTCTTCTCCTCTCGTCTCCTTGTCCTCTCCCTCTCCACTCCGCTCCCCTGTCCCTGTCCCTGTCCTCTCCTGGCCCTCGGACATCCTGCCCCTCAGCTATCCTCTCCTCCAATAGAATTCTCCGCCTTCTCATAATCAATCGTAGCATCTTCTGGTCTGTAGCTGTCAAGGCGCAAGTAATTGGCCTCCATTAAATACCTATGTGATGATGTCACGTGACTTAATTACGTGCAAGCTGTCAAATAAACATATAGCACTTGTGAACTGCCAAAGTGTATCCAGTACAAATAATACGGATTCATTGTGTGTGTTCATCAGGCAATGATGAAATGTGACTATGATGTGACGTAAAGCTTATAATAATAATTGTTACAAAGTCGTTATGGAATGTTAAATGCATATACCACTTATTTACGCAACACTCAGTAATCTCATTTGGATGCAACCATGAAATAAACGTTTACAAACAACGTTGCAACATGTAGAAGTTTTCATGGTATTGTCACATGTTCACATGAACTCATTATAATGTGCATATGCATCATGAAAAGGCATCTGGAGATTAGCAATTGATTATGTTTAAATAATCGTACAATTATGTCGTATTATACATCTGTGTAGCACTTAACATGAAATGATTACACTGCAATGTGTCAAATGTAATCATGCAATGTTATTGATTGTGCAATTTCAGACGTCAGAAAACGAGAAATGTCACAAACACCATGTAAACATTACGAATAACAGCTATATCTTAGTTGGATCATGTGTTAACCATTCAACACATTATATAATGTATACCAACATGAATAAACGCATGATCGGTGCTATGTGTCAAATGTTTCACACCATAAAATCTAAACAAGGACACTTCACTAACATGTTTCAGATGATGTGAACTGTTCCTTTAAGAGTTTGCTATAGGACTTTCCCTTGACTACCGCCGGAACATGGGTTTGTGTTATTATTGCGGATCCCCAGAACATCTGGTGCGTTTCTGCCCTCTGTGTCCGGGAAACGAGCATGCCCAGTGAAGAATGAGGGGCTCTCCTTGGGTTCTATCTCTCCTCGCCCCTTCCCCAAAGAAGAGCACCCATGGAAGCTCATGATCCCAACTTCCTGGTATCTAAGGCCGCCTTCATCGATTCTGGGGCAGGCGGAAACTTCGTGGACAAAGACTTCGCCACCCGTAATAACATAACGCTCACCAGTAAGAAGGTCCCCATCATATTAGAAGGTATTGATGGCCGTCCGTTGCACCCCGCATTCATCGCTCTAGAGACTCTTCCTCTCACCCTATCCCTCTACGGATGCGCATACGAAATTGCTCACTTTCGACGTCATCCACTCCCCCGGAACTCAGGTCACCCTTGGTCTGCCTTGGATACAGCAGCACAATTTCCACATTGATTGGAGGTCTTGTACGCCGATTCAGTGGAGGTCAAGGGTAGACACACATCCTACGTCTGTTATTGTCCCCTCCACGCTGCTCGCAGGTATTGAGGCATCTTCTTCCGCTAATTCCACCTTGCCGGAGGTTTACTCCGATTTTGTGGATGTTTTTAGCAAGACGCACTCCGAAATCCTACCCCTTCATAGACCTTACGATTGCCCGATTGATCTTGTTCCAGGCGCTACGCTTCCCAAATCTAAGTCCTATCCGCTATCCCTACCAGAGACCGAAGCTATAGATGAATATATCCAAGAGAACCTCAAGAAGGGGTTCATCCGCAACTCTTCATCACCCGCTCGAGCCGGTTTCTTCTTTGTCAAGAAGAAAGATGGGACACTCAGACCTTGCATTGACTACCGGGGTCTCAATCGTATCATGATCAAGGATCGTTACCTTCTTCCCCTTATCTCCGAACTATTCGATAGGCTCCAGGGGGCTAAGGTATTCTCTAAACTAGATCTCTGAGGGGCATACAATTTGTTTCGCATCTGGGAGGGCGATGAATGGAAGATCGCCTTCAACACTCGCAGCAGCCATTACGAGTATCTAGTAATGCCTTTCGGCCTCTGTAACGCCCCGGGTGTTTCAGGACTTCATAAATGAAGTATTTTGTGATATCCTTAATTCTTTTGTTATTATTTATCTGGATGACATCCTTATCTTCTCAAGAATCTACAAGATCATATTCTGCACACCAGGCTCGTTCTTTCTCGTCTCCGGGTCAATCAATTTTATGCTAAACTGGAAAAGTGCCTTTTTCATCAATTCTCCACCTCCTTCTTAGGATACATCATCTCTGACATCGGTGTCTCTATAGATCCCGAGAAGCTCAAAGTCATAATAGATTGGCCTCAAACTATTGCTCTTAAAGCTATCCAACGGTTCCTGGGCTTTTCTAATTATTATCGGAAATGTATCCGTGACTTTTCCACCACGATAGCTCCTATCACAGCCCTTACCAAGAAAGGGGTCAATCCCTCAGCATAGCCTCCTGAGGCAGTCTCGGCCTTCGAAACCTTAAAACGAGCATTTGTCTCCACTCCCATTCTCTGTCACCCGGACACCAACCTGGCCTTCACGTTGGAAGTTGATGCCTCAGATTGTGGAGCAGGTGCAGTGCTTTCTCAGAGGTGTTCCCTCCAAGAAAAATTACACCTGTGCGGCTTTTCTCCCAAAAAAAATTGTCTGCGGAAAGGAACTACGACGTGGGCAATAGAGAACTGCTGGCTATCAAGATGGCCTTACAGGAATGGAGGCACCTCCTGGAGGGATCTCGAGAGCCAATATCAATCCTGACGACCATAAAAATCTCCTTTACATTGAGAGTGCATGTCGCCTGGGGTCTCGCCAAGCTTGTTGGGCACTCTTATCTAGATTCAACTATACCCTATCCTACATCCCTGCTACTAAGAATATGAAGGCCGACGCCCTGTCCAGACAATTCTCTCTGGAGGAGAGGTCCGAAGACGTTCCAGAAACTATTCTACCTCCGAAACACATAATCTATGCTGCTTCAATCAACATCCTGGACACGATCGTAGGAGCCCAAAAATATATCACGAGAGGTCTAGAGGTACCGGAAGGAAGACTCCTACGCTGCTCCTAAATTTCGATCCAAGATCTTGGAATGGGGTCACTCCTCTCGCTCAGCAGAACATCCTGGCATCAAGAGAACTTTAGACCTCATTCAGAGCACTTTTTGGTGGCCCAATATGGCAAGAATCATCAAGAATTCACTAGTATCTGTCCGGTATGTGCACAAAGCAAGGCTCTTCATCAGAAACATTCTGGATTGCTCATGCCGTTACCTGCTCTGAGTGCCCCTGGTCCCATATCTCTATGGATTTCATTGTGGAATTGCCAGTCTCCGGAGGAATGAACACTATTTTAGTAATAGTGGATCAGTTCTCTAAGCAGGCCCACTTGGTCCCCCTCAAGGTCTTCCCACCTCACCCACTCTGGCGGACATTTTCTTCAGGGAGATCTTTCGTATTCACGGAATGCCCACTTCAATAGTCTCAGATTGTGGCTTGCAGTTTGTATCAAAGTTCTGGTAGGCATTCACCAAAAGACTCGGCATTTCATTCTCCTCGGGGTACCACTCACAGACTAATGGCCAGACCAAGAGAGTCAACCATACACATGATCAGTACTTACGCTGATTTTTCTCAGAGGCTCAGGACAACTGGGTCGAGTTACTGCCTTGGGCAGAATTTGCCATCAACTATCTGAGGAACGAATCCACACGCGAGTCTCCATTTTTTATAAACTATGGATTCCATCCAGCTCGGATACCCATCTCCAATATTTCCTCTGGGGTACCGGCAGCCGACGAACACATCACGTCACTCCAGAACTCCTGGACTAATATGCAGTCTACTCTTCTGAAAGCCGCAGAGAAATTTAAGTTCCAAGCGGTCCGTCGTCATCAAGTTTCCCCCAGATTCAAGTCAGGGGACAGAGTCTGGCTTTCGGCCAAAAATATCAGACTAAAGACTCCAACTCCCAAACTGGCACCCAAATTCCTGGGACCCTTCGTAATCCTGGAACAAATTAATCCAGTGAATTTTCATCTTCAGCTCCCCGCTGCTTTGAAGATACCCAATGTCTTTCATGTTTCCCAGTTGAAACCATTTGTGCAGAGATCCCACTTCTCGGATTACACCTGTAAACCAGATCCCGTTGCTGTCCAAGGACATGCTGAATTCGAAATTCAGTTGATGTCCCTCTTCTCTCCAGGGGAAGGTTTCAGTTTCTTGTGCACTGGAAGGGCTACGGGCCCGAGGAACATTCCTGGCTTTCTCGTGAGGACATCAACGCTCCGGTCCTTCTTAATTGATTCCGCAAGAAATTTGCACTGAAACCTTGGGAGGATCGTCCTGAGGCCAATCCTCAAGGGGGGAGTACTGTAAGGAATCGGGGGCCACGTTTGCCCCAACATGACCCCCCCCTACCTCCCGCAGGACCCGCAGCCACCGTCGAACCCCCTCTTCGCGGTATCCTTACTGTGGTGCCGATTACCCACTCCCGGCACACAAGCAGGTGGCCGTCATCTTTCTAGGACGCGCGCAATTTATTCTTCCAGAGCGTGCGTCCCCAGCTATAATTTATTCACTCCACTCTGTCTCTGGCTCTGCCCCCGGCATCCGTGCTGGTTACGCTCACCAGCACAGCTGCTATCCACTATCAAACACACTGCCAGCCAATCACTAAGGGCTCCACGGCACACCCCTGCTCTGCCCCTTGCCTCTATTGGACTACCTACCTTTATGTTATGGTTGTGCTCCCACGCACAAGCTGAGAGAAGGGAAGGGACCCAATAGCGAGGTGGGGGATCCGCAGGAGAACCGATGTAAAAGAAGTTGCAGCGCAGCTGGGGATCGGTGCACGTAGTCACGTGAGCGAGTCACGCCTTTTGAGAATGAGCGACATGTCCGGAGGTGCGGAGAGAAGCTCAGAGACACGACTAGCCCAGCGGCATGTGCACGCATGCTCTGGCAGCAGAGCGGGGATGCGCACGTTCTCAGGCACCAACGCAGGGGTGTGTGTTTACCACTAGTGAGGAGCAGGGGAGGAAAAAGTCCAGAGCACAGAGTCACAATAGAATAGCTTCTTGGAGGACGTCCAGCCTCCTTAAAGGCATAGTGCCAGAAACAGAAGAGTGTAGCGAAACTAAATGTTACATGTTTATGTGTTACATGTTTTAACCATATTTTGGTACACTATGATCTTGTTCTCTTGTCTTCCCTGCATATCATATCACTGTTGTTGCTGAGGAACCTGCTGTCTACTGGACTAGATTATCATCTATTGGATATCTCAAGTCATTCATTGGACTTTTATTTATCCCACTATTTGGACTCTAAGGCGCCAGTCTGTATTGTTTTTTCTTGTGTTCTCCTAACTGTGTTTGGGTTAGTTTTTCCTGGCAGCCTTGCTTATTTTATTTTATTTAATCATAATTATTTCATATATTATATCACATTGTTGTTAATAGAATTGTATTCACTTATTTTTTAGCGCTATATACACCATTCTCTTTTTTAGAAACTAAATACAAAGTAAGGGTTCTTAGTTTAATCCTTTGGCCAAAGAATTATAAGCCTGCTACCAGGTCAATGTAAACCCTAATCAGCAGGTCCTACACTACCCGCACGGTAAACTAACCTCAGAAGTAGAATGAGTGACTGTCCCAGTCTTCCAGGAACAGCATGTGAAGGTAGTACTAGCAGGAACCAGGGCAGGTAGCAACTGACTTATTTAAAAGGCAGCGGCAGCTGGAAGCAATGAGAGCCAGAGGGAGGCTTACTTCCTGTCAGGAGGAAGAGGGCAGGATTTGCCAGAAAGCAAGATAGAGTTGCTTGCTTCAGAATACTATAAGAGACATCAGAGAGGCTTGACTCGCAGCTAGAGGGCGGCGCCCCATACACAGAGAGTCTTGACTCACAGATAGAGGGTGGTGCACGCCATACAGAGAGACATCAGAGAAAAGGAGAGAATGCAGCAGGTACCAGGAACCAGTGCTGGCAAACCTACGCTGCAGCACAAGAGTCTGGAAACAGGTCTCTGTGTGGAGTGTAGCAGCAGACCTCAGGAAACACAGGAACACAGGCCTCTGCATGGAGAGTAGCAGCATGCCTCTGGGAACACGGGAACACAGGCCTCTGCATGGAGAGTTGCAGCAGGTCTCTGGGAATCTGGAACACAGGCCTCTGCGTGGAGAGTAGCAGCAGGCTCTGGGAATCTTGACTCGCAGCTAGAGGGCGGCGCACACCATCACATGTATGCTCTGCGCGTGAGAGAATGCGCGACCGGACCGGGGGTGGCCCGGGCTCCGTGGTACGAGCAGGGGAACCGCGGGTGCGTGCATGCTCTATAAGGAGAGCTGGAACTGAGATGCGGCAGGTAATGAGGAAACACAGGGGGCGAGTTCCCCGATTCCTTACACTTTATAACCCCAGTCCTCCCTTTAGCTCATTGCTCTGCATAGTCTCTTCTCTAGCAGTTGTGGATTCTGTGCCATGCTCTCGCTTTGCATTCTCTTCAGGTTCTGACCTGGCTTGGCTGATTACTCTTTCTGGCTCTCGACTCCGGCTTCCACCTGACTACGTTGACCTCTAAGACCCTCGAACTACGCTTTAGCACCACAACCTCCCGGACCTCTCCAATCCTCGATCCTTGGCTAAGGTACTCTCTACGGAACTCCTGCTACCCCGGATCCGGCAAGTACTTTCCTTACTTTACCTTCAACCCCTGGCCTGCTACGCTACCACCACCACACTCCGGACACACTCTCTTTGCTGCGGGTGCGTGTTTCTATAAAGTAGCGGCATACTTTATTCTTACTAATGCCGGCGGCATGCCATGATCTACTCCGGCTGCCGCCAGTCAAGACCCCGCGCCGCCGCGGTTCCACCACGCACCCCCCCTCCGCTTCGGGCGCATTTTGGCCCCACTTCCTGACCCCGAACCCGGCTCCTGCTCTGCCCCTCTGCTTCCCTGCACCCCCGCTTACCTCAATTTACACTCCAGGGGTGTCGGGGAAGCCGGGGAAGCCGGGGAAACCGGGTGCGTCACGTGACTGACGTCACATTGCGCCGCAACAAGCTGCGTCACCACGCTTCCCGCACGCATCCTGCCATGCGGGAAGTGTAAGAATAAAGGATGTCGCTACAGTACATCCCACCTCAATACAGGGGACGGGTCTGCTCTGCGGGCAGCACAAGCGTAACATCAATAAAAATTTTTGTCTGTCATCGATCAGCAATTGCAGTATTCCTATGGTCTGGATAATAGTAATTTTGACCATTATTGTACTTTATGTGTTAGGGGGCGGAGGGGGAGGGGGGTGTATTTATTTGAAAGTATTGTCTGTTGTGCTTTTTTGGGCACAGGATTAGTACCGCAGGCCAGCGGGGACCTCAGACTGCCGCGGGGATCACTCGGGGACACCCGTTAGCCTGTTGTATTAATTGTGTGTTGAAAAAAATGTAAACAATGATTTTATTCATGGCTCCATTTCTTTTGCGCCAGCCTTCAGCTGGTGCAAAAATCTGGCGTGCTTTTAAAGTATTATTCACTTATCACTGCTTAGTGAATCGAGCTGACTGGCAAAAAATGGCACGTTTTCCGTTTTTTGCCTGATCGGACGTATTTTTTTTTGCCTGGCTGAAAAAAATTCCTTTTACAGCCGATAAAGCACGTTTATCACTGCTTAGTGAATCGCACAACAGGCAATATCGGTCTTAAAAGGCATTTATCGTACTAAAAAACAGTTATCACTGCTTAGTAAATCGCACCCTCTGTGATTATTGGGAAAATCGTCTTTCTGCAGCCAGAATATAAGGGTCTTCGAATCCCCTATGAGCAGAATACAAACAGGAGATACTTGGTGCTTGAAATAAGATCTAATTTTAAAGCTAAAGTTGCCGAGCTGCCTGAAGATAAAGTATATGAAACACTGCTATTGAGTATAAAATACACATTTATTAAAATACATATGAAAAATAAAATACACAATAATTGTATACCTAAACCTTATATCAGCTACCTATATATAACAATATCTATCCCAAGGAAGTCCCTATTAACATATAATCAATTGCACCATCCCATAAATAGGGAAAAAGGTATAACCACTCTAAATGGATTGTATCTCCAAAAGGGAAAGAAAAAGCTTTTAGAGGAAAATGTCCTATCATTCGTTGGATAAAGCGCTTTATCTTTGTCTGAAAAACTTCAAAAGAGATAGAAAATCAAAGTCCTCTTTGTATTGGTATTGCAATACATCTGGTTAGTTGTATAGCTCCATGAGATTCCTTGATCTCAGATTTTGGTGCATAGTTAATTCCAGAATCTTGAGTTTAAAAAACAGTGATACCGTCACTGATTAGGTGTCACTCGGGAGGTGCTGGGTGTGGAGCTAGTGTTGATACAATTTGATATATGCTCTTATATGAGCAGATGCCAATTCAACAATATATGTCCTGCTGGATCTATCTTAGCCTTTATGCACAGTATAAAAAATGTTGCATAAATGTTCCTAAATATTATAACTAGGAAAAATGTGTACAGTATTTAAGATTTTACTATTTATTTTACAAAAACCTTTAAGATGTACATTTAACCATGTGTAGCATGGTCAGCCTTTGTAGTGTTCAGTAAAAAAATATTTGTATTCAGTATTTTTTAATTTATTGTTTATTTCTTTTATAATTGTGTCATGTCCATGAGTATTTTTGTTACTCTGCTATCAACTCGTGAAGTGTTTATGATCTGCTGCAGTGCTCCTAAAGCACAATTCTCATTAACCTTTTCTTTTTTCTCTAATCTGGAACAGTGCATCACACTCACTCAGTTACTTGGCCTGATGTAATGGATTTTTGTGAATGTCCCATAAAGTGTAATTGCTCTTCCACAAAAATAGTTGATTGAAAGGCAAATGGAATTTCATTACATTAGTGGCCTTATGCCCCAGTCACACATAAAAGAAGGCTTTAACATTTTTAAATAAAGAATACCTTCATAAATATATTTTATCATAAGCTATTAATAAATAAATTATATATATATATATATATATATATATATATATATATATATATAGCAAAAAAATTACTAAAATCAGCGCTAGACCTATATATAAACAGTGCTGTGCACAATAAATGTGAGTGCATATAAATTGCAAATGCAGCCTAGTGTTCTATAAGGGGAATTATCTCTAAAATTCCCCAAATCAATAGTGAAAATACAAATATAGAAAAAAACCTGGTGCGAAGTGTACAAAGATATTAGTGAAAAATTAATTATAAAACAATACAATATCAATAAAGGATATAAGTGATGAGAGTGGAGTCCTTTCTTTCAGATGTTTGAATGATAAGTGAACTCAGTTCCCAAAACTTGTGAAGAAAGCAGGGGGGGGGGGTCTTTCTGCTGCAGGCTGTTATCCTGTGATGTGTGATAAAAACCATGGACAAAACATTGTGCAGTATTGTTTCAGCAATCGAATTCCCCCATGTATAGCTTCAAACAGTGCCTACTTACTAGATGCAAAGCAGGCTGCATGCAGTGGAGAGAATCTGTAAACTTCCAAGCCCAGGCTTTTTCAGGCTAGCACGAACCCCACTTGGTGCACCGTTTCTGGATGGGCTCAGATAGAATATCCTTCTCTGGGTGATGTCATCTGTCTCCACCCCCGTGTTCCTATGTGTATGACTCCAAACAGGGATAAGAAGGAACAGCGGATTGCGCAATATCTAAAAACACCTTTTAATAACTCCAATTCTCGAACAGACATATACTCACAAACACAGTGAGTTCTAAAATCAATAAGAGCGCCCGACCCGGCTGTCCAGCAGCAAACACTAGTCCCTGGTAGTCCTTGCCGGTAGCCGCGTGTATATCGCATTGCTCCGGTGTAAGCGTGGTGATGTCACCGCTTCCGTTCCCACACAGGTGACTGAATGAAAAGGCAGGCCGGCGTCTCCTTAGGCTCCTCCCTACGCATTTCGTGACGGAGGGCGTCACTTCTTCAGGGGTTTGTGGAGCCATGCAATCCCTTGTACTTAAATAGTCCCGTATTAACCCGTTGTTAACTGGAGACTTATGAGTCAGACAAGAGGTGAATTATACCACTGACTTCAATGGCAGTGGTGGGGTTAAATCATCTCACGTTAGATTGATTCCAAGCATATTCATGACAATGCATGATTAAATGGATGTTATCACGATGAACTTTAAAGCAATGAAATAATGGCAATAAGAAATAAAAGACATGAACCTGGTTCAAAAGATACTTTAACAATTAATTATACAACAATTTCTAACACATGAACTGCAGATGAAACTAAGCTAAAAGGCCAATATGTGAACAGAACAGGGAGTCCTCAGAGGAAGGATGCCAAGTCAAAATCTATGTTGAGTCCTTTGGGGGAGAGGGTTTTTAAAGTGTAGATCCAGAAGGATTCCTGTTGTGAGACCCTCTGTAATCTATCTCCCCCTCTAACACCAACTTTTGGGCAATCTATACCAATACAGGTGAGTCCTTCGGGTGACATATTATGGTGGATTTTAAAATGGTTAGAAACACTATGTGTTACGAGCCCTTTTTTAATGTTGTACACGTGTCCCGCAAACCTCCTTTTTAATGGTCTCCCTGTTCTGCCCACATACTGTAACCCACACGGGCATTCCAATAAATAGACACAAAAATTGGATTTACACGTGATGAATGTTTTGATGTCATACTCTTTTCCAGTGACGTTTGATTTGAACCTCTTCGCCTTATGTCCAAAACTACACCCAATTCATGTTTTACATGGATGGTATCCTTTTAAATCTCCCAGCCACATGGTTTGACCTATTCCTGAAATTTTAGCAGCTAGGTGCTATCTGTGATTTAAAATTTGTTTTTTTTTGTACACAATTTGAGGTCTACTTGGTAGAAAAGTATTAAGGATGGGATCTCTCTGTAAGATCCCCCAGTGCTTATTTAACACTTTGGAAATTTCATTAGACATCCCGTTATACTGAGTAATAAATGGGAGAAAGACCCCTTCCTTACCCACACAGATCTTTTTTCCAGGTTGGATTAAAGTGGTCCTGTCCATTTTGCTTACCTGTTCTATGGCATTTTTAACAAGTTTTTTGTTATATTTCCTATCCTCAAACTTCATGCCCAGGTCTTTACTCTGTGCTTTATAAACCTCTGGTTGAGAACAATTCCTCCTTATTCTTAGTGCCTGCCCTTTGGGAATGTTCTGAATCCATTTTGAGTGATGGTGGCTAGATGCTAATACATATGAATTTGCATTCACTTCTTTATAGTACGTTTTAGTTTGTACAGTGTTATTAACTATATATAAAGTGAGGTCTAGAAAGTCTATGGACTGAGGGCTGGTATGGAATGTGAAATTAATATTACAGTCATTATCATTTAAATGCATCTTAAAAGCTTCCAGATCTTCACTAGTACCCCTCCAGACGCACAGCACGTCATCAATGTAGCGTTTCCAGAGCACCAGGTTTGCACTATATGGGTTGTGGTTCTAGATGTAATTTTCTTCCCACATACCCATAAATAAGTTTGCGTAACTAGGTGCAAACCTGGTGCCCATCGCGGTGCCGCACGTCTGGAGGTAATAACGACCTTCATACATAAAATAATTATGAGTGAGGATATGATGTATAGCCTCTACTATGAATGATCTCACTGAAGTGTCCATAGTGACGTCCTTATTCAGGGCCCACTCAACAGCCTTCAAGCCTACAGAGTGGTCTATGATGGTGTAGAGGGATACTACGTCACGTGTTACCCAAATAAAAGTTTCATCCCATACAAGGTCCTGAATGGTTTGCAGTACATGAGACGTGTCCTTGAGGTGGGATGGAATTGTGGTCACATGTTTTTGTAACAGATGATCCACAAACTGAGATAAATTGGATGACAGGGATCCGATTCCCGAGATAATGGGCCTACCCGGGGGTCTCACTGGGTTCTTATGTATTTTAGGAATAAAGTAAAAAAGGGGTAGCTTAGGTTGTTTTACAACCAGGAATTCTAACTCCCCTTTACTAATTATCCCATCATCATATCCCTTTTCTAACCATTTGGATAGCGCATTCCCATATTCCAAGGTGGGATTGCCTTCCAATATGGCATAGGTGTTCCTGTCTCCAAGTATTCTTTGGGATTCCTCCTGATAGTAGTCCCTGTCCATGACTACTATCCCACCTCCCTTGTCAGCTGATTTTATCACTATTTGACTATTATTTGCTAGTGACTTGACTGCTTCCTTTTCAATTTTTGTCAGATTTTGTTTTTTACATTTAAAATCCTGACTTAAATCTTCTAAATCTGCTATCACCATGTCTGTGAATGTGTCAATAAAATTACCCTTACACGCCCTTGGATAAAAGTTCGAAGGGTTCTTAAAGGTTGTGAGTGGAGTTTTTCCTGAATTCACAGGGGTATTACTCATGCTCACAGCTCTAGTGACAGCATCCTTGGCAAAATATTTTTTAAGCGTGAGTTTCCTGACATATTTGTGGACATCAATATATATGTTGAACATGTTAGGGCCTTGGACTTGGGCAAAATTAAGCCCCTTTTCTAGCACTCCATTTTCAGCTTCCGTTAGACAATGTCTACTAACATTAAATACATTCTGTTTTTTTACCAGTTTCTTTCTGCATTTATTCTTTTCCTTTTTTCTAATTCCTCCTCTCTTTCCTCTGAAACGTCTGCTCTTGATCTTTTTCTCTCTACCTGTCTGGGCTCCTGCCAGTCTCTTCTGCTCTCCCTTCTGGTTTCGTGAAAAGGCTTGTGGCTCCGGCGTTGTTCTAAAAAAGGAGGAGTAAATCTTTTGTTATATTCTCCACCTCTTTCCTCTCTCTCATCTGGCCTCCATATAGGTGATCTCTCTCAATAACTCCTGAATTCCTGATTCCCCCCAAATTCCTGTTGTTTTAAGGGTTCGTGTCTTTTTTTATTATTATTTCCAGGATTTTTATGTTCTTTTTTATTCTCTATTTTACCATCCATTTTCTTATTCTGAACTTGTTGTTTTGACATTTAACTCTTTTGAACTGATTGATCCATACTTTTCTGGGATAAGCTTTTAATATTATCAATAGGGGCAATCAAATTGGTATCGCCTTCAGCTATTTCTTTTATCACAGTCCCTTGATCTTTTTTTCAATTGCGTTGCTTATTTTCCTCATAGTCTTTCTTATCTCAAGCAAATTTTATTTGCTTGTTCAGTTTTGTTTCCCTATCCAATTTTTCTACTCATAGAATAACTTTTATTTGGGTAACATGTGACGTAGTATCCCTCTACACCATCATAGACCACTCTGTAGGCTTGAAGGCTGTTGAGTGGGCCCTGAATAAGGACGTCACTATGGACACTTCAGTGAGATCATTCATAGTAGAGGCTATACATCATATCCTCACTCATAATTATTTTATGTATGAAGGTCGTTATTACCTCCAGACGTGCGGCACCGCGATGGGCACCAGGTTTGCACCTAGTTACGCAAACTTATTTATGGGTATGTGGGAAGAAAATTACATCTGGAACCACAACCCATATAGTGCAAACCTGGTGCTCTGGAAACGCTACATTGATGACGTGCTGTGCGTCTGGAGGGGTACTAGTGAAGATCTGGAAGCTTTTAAGATGCATTTAAATGATAATGACTGTAATATTAATTTCACATTCCATACCAGCCCTCAGTCCATAGACTTTCTAGACCTCACTTTATATATAGTTAATAACACTGTACAAACTAAAACGTACTATAAAGAAGTGAATGCAAATTCATATGTATTAGCATCTAGCCACCATCACTCAAAATGGATTCAGAACATTCCCAAAGGGCAGGCACTAAGAATAAGGAGGAATTGTTCGCAACCAGAGGTTTATAAAGCACAGAGTAAAGACCTAGGCATGAAGTTTGAGGATAGGAAATATAACAAAAAACTTGTTAAAAATGCCATAGAACAGGCAAGCAAAATGGACAGGACCACTTTAATCCAACCTGGAAAAAAGATCTGTGTGGGTAAGGAAGGGGTCTTTCTCCCATTTATTACTCAGTATAACGGGATGTCTAATGAAATTTCCAAAGTGTTAAATAAGCACTGGGGGATCTTACAGAGAGATCCCATCCTTAATACTTTTCTACCAAGTAGACCTCAAATTGTGTACAAAAAAGCCCGAAATTTAAAATCACAGATAGCACCTAGCTGCCCAAAGAAAATTTCAGGAATAGGTCAAACCATGTGGCTGGGAGATTTAAAAGGATACCATCCATGTCAAAAATGTATTGGGTGTAGTTTTGGACATAAGGCGAAGAGGTTTAAATCAAACGTCACTGGAAAAAAGTATGACATCAAAACATTCATCACGTGTAAATCAAATTTTTGTGTCTATTTATTGGAATGCCCGTGTGGGTTATAGTATGTGGACAGAACAGGGAGACCATTAAAAAGGAGGTTTGCGGAACACGTGTACAACATTAAAAAGGGCTCGTAACACATAGTGTTTCTAACCAATTTAAAATTCATCATAATATGTCACCCTAAGGACTCACCTGTATTGGTATAGATTGCCCAAAAGTTGGTGTTAGAGGGGGAGATAGATTACAGAGGGTCTCACAACAGGAATCCTTCTGGATCTACACTTTAAAAACCCTCTCCCCCAAAGTACTCAACATAGATTTTGACTTGGCATCCTTCCTCTGAGGACTCCCTGTTCTGTTCACATATTGGCCTTTTAGCTTAGTTTCATCTGCAGTTCATGTGTTAGAAATTGTTGTATAAATTAATTGTTTAAGTATCTTTTGAACCAGGTTCATGTCTTTTATTTCTTATTGCCATTTTTTCATTGCTGTATAGTTCATTGTGTTAACATCCATTTAATCATGCATTGTCATGAATATGCTTGGAATCAATCTAACATGAGAGGATTTAACCCCACCACTGCCATTGAAGTCAGTGGTATAATTCACCTCTTGTCTGACTCATAAGTATCCAGTTAACAACGGGTTAATACGGGACTATTTAAGTACAAGGGATTGCATAGGCTCCACAAACCCCTGAAGAAGTGACGCCCTCCGTCACGAAACGCATAGGGAGGAGCCTAAGGAGACGCCGGCCTGCCTTTACATTCAGTCACCTGTGTGGGAACGGAAGCGGTGACGTCACCACGCTTACACCGGAGCAATGCGAGATACACGCGGCAACCGGCAAGGACTACCAGGGACTGGTGTTTGCTGCTGGACAGCCGGGTCGGGCGCTCTTATTGATTTTAGAACTCACTGTGTTTGTGAGCATATGTCTGTTCGAGAATTGGAGTTATTAAAAGGTGTTTTTAGATATTGCGCAATCCTCTTTTCCTTCTTATCCCTGTTTGGAGTCATACACATAGGAACACGGGGGTGGAGACAGATGACATCACCCAGAGAAGGATATTCTATCTGAGCCCATCCAGAAACGGTGCACCAAGTGGGGTTCGTGCTAGCCTGAAAACGCCTGTGCTTGGAAGTTTACAGATTCTCTTCACTGCATGCTGCCTGCTTTGCATCTAGTAAGTAGGCACTGTTTGAAGCTATATATGGGGGAATTCGATTGCTGAAACAATACTGCTGAAGAGAGTACAGGGAAAATGGCGGTGCATCTGCTGCTGCTGCTGAAGATTGGAAACCACAAACTGCAAACCACAAAATATCCTAGGTGCAAAAATTTATTTTAGGGCATAATAACAGCCAAAATGAACACTCTGACGCGTTTCCCGTGGTATCCCACGCTTTATCAAAGAGTAAAATCACTTACAACGATCACATACTTAAATACCCACAATTCCCTCTCCTATGACGCTGTGTAATTTGGGCCAATCGGAAGCGTGGGAGGCGTCCCTCCCCTCTAGCTGGTGTAAGGCACATTAGCCTGAAGCAAACCCAGCTGTGCTTCACAGTGCAATTGCATGGGAGGTGAATGTATCCTCCCCTTGATGACGCGACGGCCCTTCTGGCCAATCATAGGCCTTAAAAAACGGGACGTCCTGAATGTAAACAAAGACTGACTGACAGCTTTATCCAAGAAAAGGAAATGGTGGGTATACTCCTAAGAACAAATAACATTAGGATCATCGCTCAAGACACATTAAATCAGTATGTCTAGCACTGTTCAACACTGCAATATATAAAGGAACAATGATCCATATAATGAAGTAAGACAATTAAAAACCACTATCAACACTATAGTGGAGTAATACATAAAAACACACAAATTGCTGTGTATTACCCTCACAGTACACAGAGAAATTATATACAGTTAGAACCTAAGTTAGGAATAATTGCCACATATGCATGATATCTACAGTAGATCATGCTAAATCTTTCTAGTTAAACATAATGATATTCAAAATGACATTGTAGTTTGACAGGATTGTTTCTTGGTAGGAGCACGCAGGACAGGACCAGGATATCCCCAAGGTCAGCAGTGAGTAATCCATTTACTTCATTTATGTGATCAGTCCTACACACGGTTACCTAGACCACCACATAAGACTTACCTATATGGCTAGTGGCATAATCTATGGGAGTGTGTTTAACATTGGACTATCTGGAATCCTGAGTCTTATGAACTGTCCTATGCTATGAAGATGTTTATATTTTTATACCATGATCAAACATTGCCTACTTCTGGTTAGCATCACAAGTGGGAATTAACCCTCCCCTTCCCTTCCATGTTCAGCAATCAAGTGAGGGCTCCGGAGTGGAAATGTTTTAAAACATATGATTACCACACTGCAATACCAGGTGCTGTGACTTGGATTCACAGGGCATTTTACCCTCACAGTCACATTGTTTTCATTTTATTATTTTTTCGTTGTTTTTGTATTTTTTATGCATTTTTCACCACGGTGGATATTAAATAGATAATTTTATTATATTTTTTTCTGTTGGTCAACCAAAACTATATTGCAATTAGTCTATTGGACTTTGTTAGCACAGGACTGTGTGTACTATGGATGATATGGAAGATATACCTACAGTACTTAAACCATACACATACAACAATGAAGATATCACTAATAGAATAAGACAAGCTGAATATGTGTTTGATGGGTCTGGGGCTATTCCCTGTGATGATTCTGCAGACCTGGCCACGTATTTTTTCCAGTTGGAGAATTTATTAACTTATGATTTGGGGTTATGGTGGGACATAACCTCATTGGAAAATTATATACGGGTTAAAAGAATTCCACGTGGCCCTAGAGTCAAAAACTCCCCCACTTTTGGTTTCGTCACCAAAGATTTTGAGGAATGTTGGCGCAAAGTGCTTGATGACTGCTCCCATCATCTCATGCAACTTATCATAGATGTCAAAATGCAACAAAGATCTGCTGTAGGAAAAGACATTGCGTCTTTAAGGGCAAAGCTGCATAAATTTGAATTTATGGACACTTTCCTAACTAATGATGAAAAATTGTTGGTGAATATCAAGAATGTAGACAAAACTATCATTGCCAAGAAACAATCCAAGTTCCAGAGGGACAAAATGGATTATGAGCGAAACCAGATATATACGTGGCAAAGATCTACATCTACACCTATGAAAGGGGGTCAACGTTCTAATAACAAGAAAAGGTTTAATAACAAAGGAAATCAATCAAGGAATACAACACAGACACCATCAAAGTCCATTTTGAAGAAACAAAGTGATGCATCAAGCATGGATTCGGATGCTTCAGATCTTGATTTCAGAGAACATGGAGTTTCCTTTTCAGAGGGTCCAAGAGCATCCACAAGCACCGCCAGAGGAGATGACCAGACCTATGGTTCTATGTCAGTTCGAGACAATCCATATACATCCATGTGTACACAGGCAAAAAACGGCACACGCACAGACGGACGAGACGATCCCAGAGACGGAAACGACTATGGGAGGAAAGAGAAAAGGAAAAAGTATTAGAATCCAATAATGTTATCAATATCTCTGGAGTTGATTTGAGTTTTGAGCAACTCAGTCTACTCAATAGAGGTCTCAATTTTGCGCCTGATTGCAATTTTTCCCTGTTTGATACCATGATAGATGTACAAAAATTTACTAGGAAACTTAGTTTAAATTTTTTTTTGCTAAAAATGTGGATGAATTGAATGCTCTACCATCACAGACAAGCCCATTGGAAGATACATCTCTCACAATCGACCATCAGGACAAAACACTTTCGTTCCAAGAAATAAGTGTCATTCAAGATTTGGACAATCTACTCATGGAACAAGATGACTGTTCTGATGAATACATCAATGTTGATCTTAACTCCTTCCTAGACAACATCCACACAGGCTTCAAAAAGAAGTCATTATTCTGTCCCAATTTTGCAAAAGGCCCCCACTTGTCTACATTTGAACGATTAGTTGAGAGAGATCTTAATTTATTAGCAAAAAATGTGTCAATTGGAACACACATTACCAATCTCTCCCGTTCAGAACATCAACAATTAAGTGATCTACAAAAAAACAAGTCACATTATCAAAAACGCAGACAAGGGGGGGGGGCATTATTGTCCAATCCTCACAATCCTATGAGTTAGAAGCTTTGCGCCAACTCAATGATACTGTATCGTATTCTAGACTACCCTGTAATCCCACTGTCTCATTTAGGAAAGAACTGGTTGAATTGTTAGAACTGGGAAAAATTTTGCAAATTATAAATAAACATGAATATGATTATTTGTTACCTCCATGTCCCATCGTGCCGATATTTCACCATCTCCCAAAGATCCACAAGTCATTGGAGAACCCTCCGGGGCGTCCTATAGTCTCCAGCATTGGATATTTGGGATATGGTCTCTCTCGGTACGTTGACTCATTCTTGCAACCTCTAGTTAGGCTTTTACCATCGTACATTAGAGATACAGCTGATTTAATTAAATCACTCAAAGAAGTACAGTGGTCTAGTACCTATCGCTGGGTCACAATGGATGTCTCATCCCTTTATAGCATTATTGACCATGACCAGGGGATGACTGCTGTCCAACACTATTTACACAAATCAGATCTATCGGGAGCAAAACAAATTTTTTTGTTAGATTCCATTAAATTTCTTCTTAATCACAATTATTTTATGTTTGACAATCACTTTTTTCTTCAATCACGGGGTACAGCAATGGGGACTTCTTTTGCCCCATCTTATGCGAATTTATTTATGGGTTTTTGGGAGAGCACGCACATTTATGGTAGTAATAATTTGTTTAGAAATCACATTATCTTTTTTAAGAGATATATCGATGACCTGATCCTCATTTGGGACGGTACTATTGATATGTTAGGTACATTCATCGATATACTCAACACCAATCAGTTTAATCTGAACTTTACATTTGAAAATCACCCCACAAGTATAAATTATTTAGATGTACATTTATATATTGATTTATCCTGTACCATCCAGATGGAGGTGTACAGGAAAATCAATTCACGGAATACTTTTTTGAGATTTGACAGCAGTCATCCAAGGCCATTAATAAAAGGCATTCCAAAAAGTCAATATATGAGACTTAGAAGAATTTGTTCTTCGGATGAGACATTCATTGACCACTCTAGGAGCCTGACTGAGAGACTTAAACAACGTGGGTATGATGAACTAACTCTAAAAAATGCTTTTGAATCTGCATTAAAATCAAATAGGGATTGTCTTATTGCTAATTGTGGGGCTAAAACAATCAAAAAGACGGCTAAAAGGAATTTGAATCAAAACACAAATGACTTGGGAACCCCTTTTTCATAACTAAATATAGCACACAAGCACAACAAATTAAGAGCATCATAAGCAGACATTGGAATATTTTACACCTTGACAATGATTTGATCCCATTTAACAAACAGGGCCCAAGAACAGTCTTTACGAAAGCAAAAACACTTGGAAATGATCTTTCCTCCAGTCTCTTTACTCCCAATGTTCAAACTACTACATTGATAAAAACAAAAAGCTTTTTCAGATGTGGCCAATGTAAGATCTGCAAATATGCAAGGCCAGCCAAAAACATTGAAGTTTACAGATTAAAAGAACCCTATGAGATCAGTACTTTCATAAATTGCAATACACAATTTGTAGTTTATTATATTTGGTGTAAATGCTCTAAGGGATACATTGGCAGGACAATAAGACCATTAAAACAGCGAATAATGGAACACGTAAGATTCATCAGAATCAAAGACATACAACATCCAGTGTCAAGACATTTTGTAGAATGTCCCCAGGGCGGGCTAT
The DNA here is from genome assembly GCF_040206685.1 of Ascaphus truei. Taxonomy (NCBI): domain Eukaryota; kingdom Metazoa; phylum Chordata; class Amphibia; order Anura; family Ascaphidae; genus Ascaphus; species Ascaphus truei. The sequence goes on along the minus strand of NC_134484.1, from coordinate 308,392,131 downwards.
CAAATTTCAAATTCATGGCAATTGAGTATGTAGAAATGTTAAAAAGAGGGGGTGACAGGCTAAACATCTTAAATAAACGTGAGATGTATTGGATGTTTCAATTTAATACCAGGACCCCTCAAGGGCTCAATGTAGACTGGGAACTGCAGCACTTTTTATAAAAGAGGGTAATAGAATTACTTAAGTAAAGAGTCTGTGATTATAAAAGACACAAGTTTGTAATACGTGCAATATTGTATGATCCAATTATACCTATTATACTTATGATTGAAAGTCACACCACGGTATAATGAGTTTATCAAATTGATTATTTCAATCAAATGATATTCAAGGCTAAGTGTCCTTATTTCAAGAATACAAATTTATTAATTCCTTATCTTAGCTTAAACTTGTAAATCGTACTGCACCTATATCCGTGTTTGATGGTATAATCATTTTTGATCTTTTTGTAACCATATAGTCCATAGGACCCTATCCTGTCAAACTACAATGTCATTTTGAATATCATTATGTTTAACTAGAAAGATTTAGCATGATCTACTGTAGATATCATGCATATGTGGCAATTATTCCTAACTTAGGTTCTAACTGTATATAATTTCTCTGTGTACTGTGAGGGTATTACACAGCAATTTGTGTGTTTTTATGTATTACTCCACTATAGTGTTGATAGTGGTTTTTAATTGTCTTACTTCATTATATGGATCATTGTTCCTTTATATATTGCAGTGTTGAACAGTGCTAGACATACTGATTTAATGTGTCTTGAGCGATGATCCTAATGTTATTTGTTCTTAGGAGTACATACCCACCATTTCCTTTTCTTGGATAAAGCTGTCAGTCAGTCTTTGTTTACATTCAGGACGTCCCGTTTTTTAAGGCCTATGATTGGCCAGAAGGGCCGTCGCGTCATCAAGGGGAGGATACATTCACCTCCCATGCAATTGCACTGTGAAGCACAGCTGGGTTTGCTTCAGGCTAATGTGCCTTACACAAGCTAGAGGGGAGGGACGCCTCCCACGCTTCCGATTGGCCCAAATTACACAGCGTCATAGGAGAGGAGAGGGAATTGTGGGTATTTAAGTATGTGATCGTTGTAAGTGATTTTACTCTTTGATAAAGCGTGGGATACCACGGGAAACGCGTCAGAGTGTTCTTTTTGGCTGTTATTATGCCCTAAAATAAATTTTTGCACCTAGGATATTTTGTGGTTTGCAGTTTGTGGTTACCAATCTTCAGCAGCAGCAGCAGATGCACCACTGTTTTCCCTGTACTCTCTTCAATTGTTTCTTGGTAGGAGCACGCAGGACAGGACCAGGATATCCCCAAGGTCAGCAGTGAGTAATCCATTTACTTCATTTATGTGATCAGTCCTACACACGGTTACCTAGACCACCACATAAGACTTACCTATATGGCTAGTGGCATAATCTATGGGAGTGTGTTTAACATTGGACTATCTGGAATCCTGGGGCCTATGCAGAGAGCAGCGCTATTTCGAAATTCGCCATTTTTTGGAGAAAATCGCGCAGAAAGCAGCAGAAAATGGCGAGTTCCGAAAAACGCGCCAATTTTTGTTTTCTATTTGTAAAACTCGCCTCGCGGCTGGTGAGAACCTCAATCTCGCCAGTTTTAAAAATATCCTAATGCAGAGAGGCGCGAACGGCATCTAGCGGCTGTTCGCGCCAATAAAATGGCGCGATTGTCTCCTTTTTGCCTCGCCAGAAAAAATTGGCAAGAAGCTGCCGCTCACGGCCATTGCAAAGGGAAAAAAAAGGCGCAAATTTGTTTTTACACATTTCTGAAGCGCGCATCTCGCCAATTTAAACTCGCCACACGCATCCATGTTAAACATAGCAGAATTCGCACTTTTCTGCATATGGAGAATAAAACTCTCCAAAAAAGCTACTTTTTAATAAATTCGCCAATTTTAAAATTTGCTGCTCTCTGCATAGGCCCCCCTGAGTCTTATGAACTCTCCTATGCTATGAAGATGTTTAAATTTTTATACCATGATCAAACATTGCCTACTCCTGGTTAGCATCACAAGTGGGAATTAACCCTCCCCTTCCCTTCCATGAAACAATACTGCGCAATGTTTTGTCCATGGTTTTTATCACACATCACAGGATAACAGCCTGCAGCAGAAAGAAACCCCCCCTCCTGCTTTCTTCACAAGTTTTGGGAACTGAGTTCACTTATCATTCAAACATCTGAAAGAAAGGACTCCACTCTCATCACTTATATCCTTTTTATATATATTGTATTGTTTGATTATATATATATATATATATATATATATATATATATATATATATTTAATCAAAAAATAAATAGACGATACCGTTCTGTGGCTAACGAAATGCTTTTATTTGTGCGAGCTTTAGAGATACACTGATCTCTTCTTCCGGCGATGTTACAATGAATGAAGCAAGCAAAGGGTATACTTAAAAACAGTGTCTCTTGGAATGTTATCTGTGCTTGTCCCTCCCCCATATGTGGATGTGATTTATGGCTAGAGGTGTTAAATGGTTCCTGAAAGTTAGTGATGTAAGAGTGTGTGTGTGTATCTGTGTGAATATTAATGAATGGAGAGCCCACAGTTTATACAGTGCTATACAAAAGGTGTGTGTGGTGGGAGTTAATATAAATGGTGTGGGTAGGTGTGGAAATTTGAGAGATTGTAGCGTAACTAAAAGTGTGTGTAGATACTATGTGGACCCTATTGGTGTATAGGGATGGAAAAACAAGGAGTATTAGTATGTGTAAGAGACAGCTGTGTGTGCATATATATAGCACAGTATGTACAGACATGGCCTTTAGCGCGCATGGGAAGAGAGTTCAGTAATGACTCATTAAATTTCGATCTCTGTTTAGGCCACCGCTAAGTGTCCCGAACAGTTGCATAAATTTGTATTCATGCAACCGTCTCTCTTTCGGTGTTTTCAGATTACCTTTGAGTATGGCAACCCTCAGATCATTCATCTTATGGCCAGAGTCAGAGAAATGTTCGCCGACAGGACCGTCTCTTGTTCTGCGTGTGATGCTGTGGCGATGCAGGTTCATTCTCTTGTTTAGCCCCTGCCCCGTCTCACCTATGAAGTAACAGCCCCCTGGGCATTTCATGCACATGATGAGTTACACAACATTGCTGGAGGAACAGGTGAACCGTCCTCTGATTTTGTATTCCCGATTCCTGTGTGGTATTTGTATTGTGTCCGCTGTATAGAGCATTGCGCAGGTTTTGCATCTTGCGTCCTGGCATGGTTTCGTTCTGCATTCAGTTGTACTGCTGAATACTTTACTCCTCACCATAATATTCTTGAGATTATGAGGTTGTCTGTATGATAATAAGGGTGCTTCAGGGAAGACCTGTTGCAGTCTTGTATCTTCCTGTATCGTCCTGGAGGATGGGTTGTAGTTCCCTGGCGATCTTGTGTAGATCTTCAACTGTTCAGCATGTCAATACATGAACCCAACCGACACATTCCTAGACAGCTCAGGGAATTGTAGTTTCAAGATCTACTCATTCATGAACTGCAAAAGTAGAGGAGTGATATATTATCTCACTTGTCCCTGCAATTTGATTTATGTAGGGATGACTACAAGGGAGGTGAGGTTCAGAGTTCTTGAACACAGTAGAAACATAAGGAATGCACAAAAAGATCTGGATGCATTCATAAAGATCACTTCTGTGGCAAGTCATTTTCTTTCCAAACATGACTCCAATCCCAACTTTATGTCAGTTACTGCCATAGATAAAATCTTTTTGTGCATTAGAGGTGGGGATTTTGAAAGGGCTCTTTTACAGAGAGAGACCAGGTGGATTGTACAACTTGGAACCATGATACCTAGGGGCCTTAATGACTACATTGGTTTCTCTATGTTTCTGTAATTCTGTCTTGCTGATTTCTTGTATTGTTTTCTGCTTAAATTTATGACTTTATTTATGTTCATCATGTCTGAGTCAACTACATAATATTTGTGGTGTTGTCTCAGATATGAGGAACTTTATGTGTTATCAATTCATTTTGGTCCTTTTTATTAATGCATATATAATATCTCTCTTTTTTATATCTCCTTATTTGTGTATGAGGTTATGAACTATGCAGATGCCCCTTACTCCAATATAGCACTGATGCTGTATGATGTTACAATACAATAGCGCAGGTCTGAGCCGTATATTTGGAGACGGTTCAACCTGGGTGGATGCCTGTCTGGGACTGTACACTCCCCTCCTGTGTGTAGATGCTAAAACAGCCCTGTCTGATTGGCCAGATTACGGCGAAGAGATGCGGAAGTGAAAACAGCTACAATGCACCGATCCCTGTATACAGCAGGATGATGACGCACTGTGACTATACCAGTGCATGTGAAAGTCTGCTGATTTCGTATGGATATAGTTTGGAATGCTGTAGTCCAAGCATGTCAAACTCAAATGCTAACAAGGGCCAAATAAACAAGGTTTAAGTCTAGGTGGGCCGCAAAAAAAAAAACTTACATTTTCATAGAAACGTAGGTTTATTTCGAAAAGTAGTGTGTGTGTGTGTGTGTGTGTGTGTGTGTGTGTGTGTGTGTGTGTGTGTGTGTGTACCTCACAAAACGAAAATAAAAACTATATATAGTATAGGGTATAGGGCAGTTAAGATAAAAACGAGAGAGAGAGAGGCAGAGAGAGAGGCAGAGAGAGAGGCAGAGAGAGAGGCAGAGAGAGAGGCAGAGAGAGAGGCAGAGAGAGAGGCAGAGAGAGAGGCAGAGAGAGAGGCAGAGAGAGAGGCAGAGAGAGAGGCAGAGAGAGAGGCAGAGAGAGAGGCAGAGAGAGAGGCAGAGAGAGAGGCGCAGAGAGAGGCAGAGAGAGAGGTGCAGAGAGAGGCGCAGAGAGAGGCGCAGAGAGAGGCGCAGAGAGAGAGAGAGAGAGAGAGGCAGAGAGAGAGGCAGAGAGAGAGGCAGAGAGAGAGGCAGAGAGAGAGGCAGAGAGAGAGGCAGAGAGAGAGGCAGAGAGAGAGGCGCAGAGAGAGGCAGAGAGAGGCAGAGAGAGAGGCGCAGAGAGAGGCAGAGAGAGAGGCGCAGAGAGAGGCGCAGAGAGAGGCGCAGAGAGAGGCGCAGAGAGAGGCTCAGAGAGAGGCGCAGAGAGAGAGAGAGGCAGAGAGAGGCACAGAGAGAGGCGCAGAGAGAGAGAGAGAGGCGCAGAGAGAGAGAGACAGGCGCAGAGAGAGGCGCAGAGAGAGGCGCAGAGAGAGGCAGAGAGAGAGGCAGAGAGAGAGGCGCAGAGAGAGAGGCGCAGAGAGAGAGGCAGAGAGAGAGGCAGAGAGAGGTGCAGAGAGAGGCGCAGAGAGAGAGAGAGGCAGAGAGAGAGGCAGAGAGAGAGGCGCAGAGAGAGAGGCAGAAAGAGAGAGGCAGAGAGAGGCGCAGAGAGAGAGAGGGAGGCAGAGAGAGAGGCGCAGAGAGAGAGAGGGAGGCAGAGAGAGAGGCGCAGAGAGAGAGAGGCAGAGAGAGAGGCGCAGAGAGAGGCGCAGAGAGAGGCGCAGAGAGAGAGAGAGAGAGAGAGAGAGAGAGAGAGAGAGAGAGAGAGAGAGAGAGAGAGAGAGAGAGAGAGAGAGAGGGAGAGGGAGAGGGAGAGGGAGAGGGAGAGAGAGAGAGAGAGAGAGAGAGAGGGGGAGAGAGAGGGAGAGAGAGAGAGAGAGAGGGAGAGAGAGAGAGAGAGAGAGAGAGAGAGAGTGAGAGAGAGGGAGAGGGAGAGAGAGAGAGTCAGAGAGTCAGAGAGAGAGAGAGAGAGAGAGAGAGGCACAGGCACAGGGACACAGGGACAGGGACACAGGCACAGGGACATAGGGACACAGGGACACAGGGAGACAGGGACATAGGGAGACAGGGACACGGGCACAGGGACACAGGGACAGGGACACAGGGGCACAGGGACAGGGGCACAGGGGCAGGGAGACAGGGGCAGAGGGACAGGGACAGGGACACATGCACAGGGACACAGGGACACAGGGACACAGGGGCACAGGGACACAGGGACACAGGGGCACAGGGACAGGGACAGGAGCACAGGGACAGGGACAGGGGCACAGGGACAGGGACAGGGACAGGGGCACAGGGACAGGGACACAGGCACACAGGGACAGGGGCACAGGGACAGGGGCAGAGGGACAGGGGCACAGGGACAGGGACACAGGGACACAGGGACACAGGGACACAGGGACACAGGGGCACAGGGGAACAGGGACAGGGACACAGGGACAGGGACAGGGACACAGGGACAGGGACACAGGGACAGAGAGGCACAGCGACAGGGGCACAGGGACAGGGGCACAGGGACAGGGACAGGGGCACAGGGACAGGGACAGGGACAGGGACACAGGGACAGGGACAGGGACACAGGCACAGAGGCACAGGGACAGGGGCACAGGGGCACAGGACAGGGGCACAGGGGCACAGGGACAGGGACACAGGGACAGGGACACAGGGGCACGGGGGCACGGGGACAGGGACACGGGGACACAGGGGCACAGGGGCAGAGGCACAGGGGCAGAGGCACAGGGACAAAGGGACACAGGCACTCTCTCTCTCCCTCTCCCTGACACTCTCTCTCTCTCTCTCTCTCCCTGACACTCTCTCTCTCTCAGACACACACACTCAGACACACACACACTCAGACACACACACACTCACACACACACACTTAGACACACACACACACACACACACACACACACACACACACACACACACACACACACACACACACACACACACACACACACACACACACACACACACACACACACACACACACACACACACACACACACACACACACTCAGACACACACACACACACTCAGATACACACACACACAAACACACACAGACACACACACACAGTCAGATACACACACACAGTCAGACACACACACACACACAGTCAGACACACACACACACACACACACACAGTCAGACACACACACACACACACACACACACACACACACACACACACACACACACACACACACACACACACACATACACACACACACAGTCAGACACACACACACACACTCATACACATACACAGACACACACACACACACACACACACACACACACACACACACACACACACACACACACACACACACACACACACACACACACACACAGACACACACACACACAGACACACACACACACAGACACACACACACACACACACACACAAACACTCACACACACACACACAGATCTCCTTCTGCATGTGCAGCTCACACAGAGATTTGACAGGGGGGAGGGGGGCTGCTGTGAAGACATACCCCTGTCCATGGGATCTCCACTGAACTGCTGAACTCTGCACCTCATGGAGGGGGCGGCCATTATCTCTCTGGTTTACCAGGCTTCAAGGAGAATGCAGTCTCTCCGCCGGGGTTTTGACTCTGCCCCCGTGTCCTCCCACACACGGCACGAGTGCAGATTGACTGCACCCGGCCACCGTACGCCTCCAGCCCCTGCAGGACAGATTTTACTTCCGCCTGTGCTACTCGCTTCCCCCACACCCGCGCTCGCTTCTCCCGTGCCAAAACTTTTTACCGCCGCCCACGCGCTCACCGACACACATGACCTTGTTGTGAGCGGGCCGCAAAAATATCCATTGCGGGCCGCATGCGACCCGCGGGCCGCATGTTTGACATGCCTGCTGTAGTCCCTCCCTGATGAGATACTTCAACCTATGAGATACAGATCATGGCAGGGTTGTGGGACACAGGGGCACGGGGGCACGGGGACAGGGACACGGGGACACAGGGGCACAGGGGCAGAGGCACAGGGGCAGAGGCACAGGGACACAGGGACACAGGCACTCTCTCTCTCCCTCTCCCTGACACTCTCTCTCTCTCTCTCCCTCTCCCTGACACTCTCTCTCTCAGACACACACACTCAGACACACATACTCAGACACACACACACTCACACACACACACTTAGACACACACACTCAAACACACACACACACACACACACACACACACACACACACACACACACACACACACACACACACACACACACACACACACACACACACACACACACACACACACACACACACACATTCAGACACACACACACACACACACACACACACACACACACACACACACACACACACACACACACACACACACACACACACACACACACACACACACACACACACACTCAGATACACACACACACAAACACACACAGACACACACACACACACACACACACACACACACACACACACACACTCAGATACACACACACACAGTCAGACACACACACACACACACACACACACACACACACACACACACACACACACACACACACACACACACACACACACACACACACACACAGACACACACACACACACACAGTCAGACACACACACACACACACACACACACACTCATACACACACACAGACACACACACACACACACACATACACACACACACACACACACACTCATACACACACACACACACACACACACACACACACACACACACACACACACACACACACACACACACACACACACACACACACACACACACACACACACACACACACACACAGACAGATCTCCTTCTGCACGTGCAGCTCACACAGAGATTTGACAGGGGGGAGGGGGGCTGCTGTGAAAACATACCCCTGTCCATGGGATCTCCACTGAACTGCTGAAATCTGCACCTCATGGAGGGGGCGGCCATTATCTCTCTTGTTTACCAGGCTTCAAGGAGAATGCAGTCTCTCCGCCGGGGTTTTGACTCTGCCCCCGTGTCCTCCCACACACGGCACGAGTGCAGATTGACTGCACCCGGCCACCGTACGCCTCCAGCCCCTGCAGGACAGATTTTACTTCCGCCTGTGCTACTCGCTTCCCCCACACCCGCGCTCGCTTCTCCCGTGCCAAAACTTTTTACCGCCGCCCACACGCTCACCGACACACATGACCTTGTTGTGAGCGGGCCGCAAAAATATCCGGTGCGGGCCGCATGCGACCCGCGGGCCGCATGTTTGACATGCCTGCTGTAGTCCCTCCCTGATGATATACTTCAACCTATGAGATACAGATCATGGCAGGGGTGTGCTGTTTTCAATCCTCACTTCACTTTTAAATACATTTTCTCTCAGCTGTCTCCTCACTCCGTGAAGAAGCCAAAAGGTGAAACACGTGTAGAGTGGGAGCTGCTGCAGGACCTTGACACAGTAAATGATTGCCTATCATCACCCTTTTGGATCTGAGGACTTTCACTTTTGCTGGCTACAATTTTCTGCACTTATCTGAGGAATTTGCCATTATGAGGTTAAGAATCTCTTCCCCTGCATTGCTAATCTCTATGGGGATTAGTATAACGTTTTCTACCTTCTCATACCATGCCTGGATGGACTTAACTATCTGCTCATTATATCCAGCTCTGTGCTAGTCTGGATCTCAAGACTTTGTATATCATTTAGTCTTTTGAGGTTTCTTTATCTCCCTCAGTGGATGGTTTTGTGCTTTCCACACGTTTTGGATGCATGTGTGAATATTGATGTATATGTGAATATTGTGTGGTTTGTTAGTCAGCATTATTTATTGTGTCCTCCCGTTTGGGGTATATTTCTCTGACCGGCCGGTCTTTGTTGACCTAGGGAATTCTTTTCCCTAGAGTTATACCTCACACTATTTCTTGCATTAGCTCTACCATAGAGCGTAGACAGTATTAGTGTGTTTCCCAATTTGGTATGCATGTCATTATGTGTATTTCAGGGTCCTGCTCTCTTTTGGTTCTAACCATGTTTTAACGTGTTATTAGTGACAACATTAAAGTTTTTCATAGTATACATAGGGATATTCTGAGTGCTTATTATTGAGACTTCTTTTTTCTTTTTCTTGTGTTATGTTACTACTGTCTCAGAGCACCGACCATTTTCCTTAATTTTCCTTAATTTTCCTTAATTTTCCATAATTTTGGAATATATACCAAAATTCATATATATATATATATATATATATATATATATATATATATATATATATATATATATATATATATATATATATATATATATATGACAGGGGTGTTCCTCACAGCAGTGGTGCAGCCGCAGCAATGCAGAAGGAACAAGACAGCACTCAGAGCTAATTTTCAAAAAGATTGTATTAGAGTAGGTGGCACAAATGCCAACGTTTCGGTCACAGGGGGACCTTTCTCAAGGTACTGCGTTGCTGTGGCTGCACCCCTGCTGTGAGGAACACCCCTGCCTGTTAACTACTGCTAAGTGACATGCACCTATCTTTTACTGCATACACGTGAGTGCCAACTACTCTCCATTGACAGGGAGGAGACTCTAAGACAAACTTTCAGCATCCCTATCAAACATCACATGCCAGCAGAACCCCCTGCTCATTACTGGACATTATATCCAAATTTCGGCCAAAATCTCGGCGGAGTGACGTCAGCGGGCTAGTCTCGCGAGACCAGAGGATCAACCAGGAAGTCACGGAGAAGGGCTGCAGGCAGAGGAGAACCAGCACGGCGCTTCTTGGCGTTCCACGTGAAGGATCCATACAGCAACTCCTGGCAGCAGGACGGAGAGGATTATAATATCCTACATGCTTGTTAACATCTGCTACTTTGTAAGTAGCGATCTACTTTTGCGCATATATTTTAACTAAACGTACTTCACCAATATTTTGTTTCTCTTCATTTTATTTCAGAATCATTGGCAAACCATACCCCCATTCTACTTATGCTCAAATTTATATACAGTTAACAGTCATTTGCGCCGTTGTTTCCCCCCTTTCCCCATATATATGCTATTGTGTGTAGCTGAACATTAGGCAGCAACTGTTAATATTTTGGATGTAAATTGTATCTTTTTGCGCACTTAGTATTCTATAGTATATATATATATATTGAAATAACCAATGTGCTTTCAATATAGCAAATTTCCAAGGCGTGGGAGACCGGTGCACCGGACTCCCACGCCTTGGAAACTTGTTGTCTGCTATCTACCAGCGAGCACGCCAGTTGCTGATTGCGTGGCACTGGACATAGTCCCATCGGATGCATACTGCATGCTGCCTTTGCTGAGTCACTCACAGACTACTTACCTTGCCATCAGGACAGGAGGAACGTATCCCCATTTCCAGGACGACCAAACAGTGAGTGTATGTACAACGCTGATGGTGCTTATTGCTAAGCCAGTTGTTCACTTACTCTAGCAGCTTACAACCATATACGGGCTGTCCCTACGTCATTCCTTCCTTCCCCCCTCATGACAGGGATACAAGGGTGGTTATAACTTGTGCCAAAGAATATATAGCCACATCTCAGCACCTTATTTTTGTTTGAGCACCGGAATAGGTGACTGTTTTACAGTTCACCATACAAGTGCTTTCAATATAGACAAGCTTTGAATTGCTGTATTGTATTAAAAAAATATTTTGTGTGATTGTACACTTTTATCATTTACTACTAACCTGCCACATGTCTGGACTCATTTGGTCCAATGTCCCAGACCCCACTTCAACCCCACTGGGGACAGAAATAATCTCTGTCTCTCCTCAAGAGATGTCGTCGGTTATGTTCTTGGTGGGACCTCCTTTAGTCCTAGCGGCATGCCTCTGCGAACTTGCCATCTTCACCTTTCATTTGATCAGAGCACCTCCTTGTTGCACCAAGACTGATACATGGAATCATATCTTCTTCCACAATCTATTTTATTCCATTGTTCAGATCCTGGCAACCATGTTCCCAAATAGCCTGGGGTAATGATCCAGCACCTTTTCAAGAAGGACAGTATATCAATATTAAGGAGTTGGATACCTGTGAGTACTAACTGGATAAGGGATTTTGGTGATCTGAGGTGATCAGCATTTATCAATATCACTATAGTTGACCAGGAAGGAGATTCTTAATATTATATAAACCGGGTTACATTATACTGATGTTTCGGAGGAACCTGTGAAATCTTGACCGCGTTATCCTCCAGCAGCACAAAATCTCTCAGTGGTGGGGCCCATTCGGAAGACCGGACCACTAGCAAACGGCCGCAACTTTAACTATCTCTGGAGCTGCCTCTTAAACTTTTCATCCTGCGGCTACAGGAACCGTAAATCGGACAACATCTGTAGTTACTGTGCTTCATCCAGTACTCTCATTCTGTTGCCCAGTTATTATACCAAATAAAGTATTTCTGTTCTTTATGAAGTACACCCAGAGGGATACAAATAATATATAACATACAACTGACATTGATTTTGCATGTCATTTGCTTTATAAATATGCATTAACCTTCAGAAAATTGTTAATGATTTTCATAATGGATCACCTTTATAATAAGGGAACTCTTATACTGGCTTTGGTCAGTTTTTAATGGTGCTAAATCACAAAAGCACATGCTTAATATATTTAACCCCTTGAAGGTACTTTCACATATTTCACAAAGTTTGGTCCATGGGACCATATGAAATTGTAACGCTTACACTACCCCGGTACTGAGGTGGGAAGGTATGAAACCATGCACCGACAGCAGCGGAGGCGTGCCTGGAAGGCAGATTGTCAGTGTATCCGGGTCTGGGAAGGAGAGAGTGGGTTAATCCGTATACTTGCCAGGGTCTTGGGTTATAGAGTGCAGTGTAGTCGAAGTCCTTTAAGCCATGGTCTGGGATTGGAGTGTTGAGAGTTGTCGAAGTCCGTGTAGCCATGATCTTGGGATGGAGGGGAAGCCAAGGTCGATATCCATAGAGGGTTCACTAACAAGCTGGGTCGGTACACGAAGAGACAAACTGCAAGACAAGACTGGAACAGGAGCAAGGCACAACAGAACTGTGAAGCACACAAGGCTACAAGCTATTATGCTGAGCAATGCTAGAGGGTGTTAGCAAGGTATAAATAAGGCAAAGCAGCTAGTAGGACAGGAGGCGGAGTGGAGGTGAAGCCCCAGCGGAAACCGCGATAGGCACAGGAGACAAGTGTCAATTTGGTTACTTGCCATGCAGCTGGGGAGTGGTGCGCGTTGTCACGTGAGCACGCCACAGACATGCGGTGCATCCGGGGGGGCGAAGTCAAGCCCCGAGGCAAATCTAGAAGAGCTGCAAATGATACAAAAAAACAGCGCACAACGCTCATAGTGTATTTTCTTTTTTGAAAAATGTATATAAAAAAGGGTGGTAAGTATTATGAGTACATCAAAAATAGATAATAGAGCATATCATATGACAATACACATGTTACCAACGCGGGAGCAGGACCAGTCAGAATGGAAAGCCTCTCTCTTCACACAATGGGGGTTGTCTGCAAATGTCCTTCAGTCCCAGGTAGGTGGCACCACAACAAAAAGGGCACTAGAAGTCCTCCAGGTGATAATAATAACAAAGGATAGGACAGTCCAAAAAAGCAGTGTGAACAGAGTTCCCAAATTAAAGTTGGTAAGGTCCTGTGTATGACAGTGAACCTTAACTGCTTAACGGAGGACCACAATCCACTTATCAATAACTCACTACCAGCGTGAGATTGCAGATGTTGCTACCGGGCAGCAGGTTCAGCAGCGGAGGTGAAGTCACCAAATGCCAGGCTTCTTTCCATGTACACGTCTGCGGCATATGTCGCTTGTATATATTGTTCACTCACAAGTTTGATTCTTATCTGAATAGATGCCTCACTCCAAGAGTACCTACTGTATGGTGTTTAGAAAAGCCTCTAGTGTCAAACAACAGGTACTGCTGCGGCACAGTTTATTCGAGCATTTGCCTGTTCTGTGCCGCAGCAGAAGCCTGGCGCGCGCCCGAGTGTGACGGGCGCGCGCCGAAGCAGCGGAAGAGCGCCCTCCGATCGGGGCGCTCTCCCTACCGCTGCCGGGTCCGCCGGGTCCCCCGGAACCCCCTGCCGCTGTCCCGCGATCGCGGGACACCAGGGCTCCCTCGGGGAGCCCCTGGACACGCGTGCAGGGGGCGCACGCTCCCGATGACGCGTGACCGCGCGTCTATGACGCGCGGCACGCCGAGGGGCGGCCACTAGCAAGCCGGGAGATTTCCCGGCTTGCGGTACCGACCACACTTCAATAAAGTGTGTCGGTAGTGTAGCACCTAGTAAACTTAGAGAGAGCTCTAGATTGGTTGATCCTCTTGGTTCCCTTTCCTTAGGTAATGTCAAGTGTGGTAGATCAAGATGCATCATGTGTAAACATCTTAATATCCGTGGCTCCATTACATCATCTACTAATGGATTTCTTCATTATCTTAAAAGCCAAATCAACTGTCTAACTACACATGTAGTGTATGTACTGTCATGCTCCTGAAACTTGCAATATATTTGACGAACCAAACATTCCCTATGTGTTAGGTTCTTGGAACATCGCAGGGCCATCATCAAAGGTGTTCACAATCATAGCATTCCCAGACATTTCTCTGCAGTTCATTCCAAGGATCCCACTAGCCTAAGAATACAGTAGCTGGGATAGAGCAAGTTTCAGATTTGAAATTAGGAGGTGATAGGTTCAAGACACTCTGCATTCGTGAATGTTTCTGGATCTACACTCTGGGAACTCTAGTCCCCAAAGGTTTCAACGAATGCATAGACACCAGTATTCTTGTTTAAATCCCCACACATTACCTTTTCCACCCATCTGTCATCCCTTTCCCCTGTTTCCCATTCCTGGTTCTCCCTTTCCTTCCCCCTTCCCTTCCCTTTTCCCCTCCCCCCCTTCACCTCCCCCCGTTTTTTCGCTCTTTCTCATTTTGGTTACACATCTGTTACATTATCTGTACTTTCATGCTGCTCATATGCACATTAATGAATGTATTTTTGTGCATGTGTGCATTGAACATGCGTGTGCTAATTTAAAGATGTTTACCTGTTAGCCTATATTTGAAATACAAATTTATCATTTATTATAGAGGTTCCTCTGCTTTGGTTTCCAATTTGAGAAAAGAGCTAATACTTACTTACACCAGTGCATATATAAACTGGCGTGGGTTAATATATTGTTCACTCTTTTATATCATCTATTCCAATAGCTGCACTTTTAACAATAACAGTTTTGATTTGAGTTATACCCTCTAACCATTGATTCCACCCTTCCTTCACCATACCCCCCACCTCTCATTAAACTGGTTTAAAATTTTTCAATTAAGCATAGTGGGGACTCAGGATGCTCAGATACAAAGAAAGATTGTGGTGGTAGGGGACTCCATTATTAGGAAGGTAGATAGGGCAATCTGTTGCCGGGCCTGCATGAACCGAACAGTTTGCTGTCTCCCGGGTGCTCGGGTTTGGCACATTGCGGATTGGGTAGACAGATTGTTGGGGGAGCTGGGATTGACCCGGTGGTCTTGGTACACGTTGGCACCAATGACAAAGTTATAGAAAGATGGAGGGTCCTAAAAAATGATTACAGGGATCTAGGCCAAAAGCTTAAGGCAAGGACCTCCAAAGTAGTATTTTCTGAAATACTACCAGTGCCATGCGCTACCGCAGGGAGACAGTCAGAGATCAGGGAGGCATGGCTAAGAAAGTTGTGCAGGAAGGAGGGGTTTGGGTTTTTAGAGCACTGGGACTCCTTTTCTGAGAGGTGTCATCTATATTCTAGGGACGGATTGCACCTCAATGAAGAGGGATCTTCTGTGCTAGGGGGGAGAATGCTAAAAAGGTTGGAGGAGATTTTAAACTAGGATGGAGGGGGGAAGGGAATGAAACAGATAATGATCTAAATGAAATAGATGAGAATACAAGGTGGTATGGAGGTAGAATGGGGGCAAGTGCAAGTTTGACAAGCAGTGAGACACCCATAGTAAATACAGATAATACTAGAAAACTTCTAAAGACTAAACTAAGTGGGAGCAGAAAGGAAGGAGCAGATAAGATAATAGTACAGGCTGAAAAAAACTTAAATGCATGCTTGCTAATGCAAGAAGCCTGACACATAAAATGGGGGAGCTTGAATTAATAGCTTCAAGGGAGCAACATGATATCATAGGCATTACTGAAACATGGTGGGATGAAACTCATGACTGGACAGTTAATCTAGAGGGTTATTCGCTTTTTCGGAAGGATTGAACAAATAGAAGGGGAGGTGGAGTATGTTTATATGTCAAACCGGATCTAAAAACTATTTTAAGGGATGATGTCTATGAAGGGAATGATGAAAATGTAGAGACTTTGTGGATAGAAATTAGTAGTGGAGATAAAAGTATAAAGAAAATGTTTGTAGGAATATGCTATAAACCACCAAATATCTGTGAGATTGAGGAAGCTAAAATACTTTTGCAAATGGAGAAGGCATCAAAACTGGGTCATGTTTGCATAATGGGGGATTTTAATTATCCAGACATAGACTGGGGCAATGAGATTAGCGTTACAACAAAAGGAAACAGGTTTTTGGGGGTGCTTAAAGACAATTATATGACCCAAATTATTGAGGAACCAACCAGGAGAGTGGCAGTTCTGGATTTGGTCATATCAAACAATGTAGAAGTAATAACAAATATTCAAGTCCTGGAACATTTGGGTAACAGTGATCATAACATGGTCTCATTTGAAATAAATTATCAAAAAACAGATTACATGGGTTCAACAAAGACCTTAAACTTTAGAAAGGCAGATTTTAATAAACTGAGGTCTAATCTAGTAGTAATACAATGGGATGATGTTTTTGCAGGGGAAAATGTAGAAGATAAATGGGCAGTCTTTAAACATTGTTAGAAAAGCACTCTTATCAGTGTATACCCTTGGGTAATAAGTATAAAAGAAATAAGTCAAAACCAATGTGGCTAAATAAACATGTAGGGGAGGAAATGGACAAGAAGAGGAAGGCGTTTAGATTCTTTAAGTCAGAAGGGACAGAGACATCGTATCAGAATTATAAGGAATGTAACAAAAATTGCAAAAGGGCAATCAAATTAGCAAAAATGGATTATGAAAAAAGGATAGCGATAGAAAGTAAGGTCAACCCTAAAAAGTTCTTTAAGTACTTTAATAACAAAAAAATGAGAAAAGAAAATATAGGACCCTTTCAGTGTGAGATGGGTAGGCAGATTATTGGAGATCAGGAAAAAGCTGAGGTACTGCACCGACACACTTTATTCGAGCAAATACCCGGTATGTACCTGGAAGATACCTGGAATGCGCCGCTCCTCACCTCTGACAAGCCCCGTTGCATTTGCCTTCCCAGCCTGGGTTCATGCCTGGCTGATGGGCGGCTGATCTGTTAAATGATAATGATTAGGATTTAATAGGCTGCAATGCTTCGAGTGTCTACCAGATGGCATAATTTCATGAATTGTAATGCAGTATATATATATGTAGTGTGCAGTATTGCAGCCAACGGGAATAAAATGCTTCAATCCCTGCCGGAAAATAACTCAATGCACTCGGGCAGAAAACAGTCACAAACCTCAATACACCCGGGTATACCCGAATTCGTGGGACTAGCCGAGCTCGAATAAAGTGTGTCGCCAGTGTATTAAACAAATTCTTTGCCTCTGTGTTTACCAGGGAAGAATCAAGTTCAATAGTAGTGCCGCATGAAGAAGCCACAAACTACATATTAATGAACAATTTGTTAACTGAGGAAGAAGTTCATAAGCTACTTGAAAAAATTCAAGTAAATAAGGCACCTGGCCCCGATGGCATACATCCAAGAGTTCTCAAGGAGTTAAGCTCAGTAATAGCAAAACCATTATATTTAATATTCAAGGACTCCATTTCCACAGGCTCAGTACCACAAGATTGGCGTAAAGCAGATGTGGTGCTTATATTTAAAAAGGGAACTAGATCACAACCGGAAACTTACAGACCTGTAAGCCTGACTTCAATAGTAGGGAAACTACTTGAAGGTTTAATACGGGATAATATTCAGGAATACCTAATGGAAACAAAATTATTAGTAATAGTCATCATGGATTTATGAAGGATAGATCTTGCCAAACTAACCTTATTTGTTTCTTTGAGGAGGTAAGTAGGAATTTAGACCAGGGTAATGCAGTTGATGTGATCTACTTAGATTTTGCAAAGGCTTTTGATACGGTTTCACACAAGAGGTTGGTGTACAAAATAAAGAAAATTGGACTCAGAAATAATATATGCACCTGGATTGAAAACTGGTTAAATGACAGACAACAGAGGGTTGTCATAAATGGAACTTTTGCAGGCTGGGCTAATGTCGAAGGTGGAGTACCTCAGAGATCGGTACTGGGACACCTGCTTTTTAACTTGTTTATTAATGACCTTGAGGTTGGGATCGAGAGCAAAGTCTCCATCTTTGCTGATGATACTAAATTGTGTAAGGTAATAGAATCAGAGCAGGATGACATTTCTCTTCAGAAGGACTTGGAGAGACTGGAAACGTGGGCAGGTAAATGGCAGATGAGGTTTAATACAGATAAATGTAAGGTTATGCATTTGGGATGCAAGAATAAAAAGGTGACTTACAAATTAAATGGAGATATATTGGGGGAATCCTTGATGGAGAAGGATTTAGGAGTGCTTGTAGACAGCAGGATCTGCAATAGTGCCCAATGTCATGCAGTAGTTGCAAAGGCAAACAAGATCTTATCTTGCATCAAACGGGCAATGGATGGAAGGGAAGTAAACATTATTATGCCCCTTTACAAAGCACTAGTAAGACCACACCTTGAATATGGAGTTCAATTTTGGGCACCAATCCTAAGAAAAGACATTATGGAACTAGAAAGAGTGCAGAGAAGAGCCACCAAATTAATAAAGGGGATGGACATTCTAACTTATGAGGAGAGGCTAGCTAAATTAGATGTATTTACATTAGAAAAGAGGCGTCTAAGAGGGAATATGATAACAATATACAAATATATTCAGGGACAATACAAGGAGCTTTCAAAGAACTATTCATCCCACGGGCAGTACAAAGGTCTCGGGGCCATCCCTTAAGGTTGGAGGAAAGGAAATTTCACCAGCAACAAAGGAAAGGGTTATTTACAGTAAGGGCAGTTAAAATGTGGAATTCATTACCCATGGAGACTGTGATGGCAGATACAATAGATTTGTTCAAAAAAAGGTTGGACATCTTTTTAGATGGGAAAGGTATACAGGGATATACCAAATAAGTATACATGGGAAGGATGTTGATCCTGGGATTAATCCAATTGCCAATTCTTGGAGTCACGAAGAAATACATTTTTCCCCTTAATGGGGTTTTTTGTTTGCCTTCCTCTGGATCAATAAGTAAGTATAGATCTAGGATAAAGTATCTGTTGTCTAAATTTAGCATAGGTTGAACTTGATGGACCTACATCTTTTTTCAACCTCATCTACTATGTAATTATGTAACTATGTAACTATTATTAATTAGTCCTTTTTAGTTTTTTTCAATTATTTTTATTATTTTAAAAAATTTCATCAACAATTCTATTTTTCCTGGTTTGAATGAGATATGGGGGATTAGTGGTGTATGTCTATAACTAAATATAGACTTGTTATTCATCACGTTCATCTAAAGTTTCATGTTATATACTGTGTCCATTATTTATAACGTTGATTGTAAGCAGCTAGTTTTACTAATGGAGTCGATTAGTGTGGCTATATTAAGCAGGCACAACCATACAATCTTATCCTTGAGAAAGTCACATCCAGTGACGAAACGCATTGGAACGTTGACATGCAGTGACGCAGCTATACAGGGAGGTGATTACACTCTGTCAGGAGCTCCAGGAACGGATCGCTGCTCTGCTTCGTACAGTAATTGGACATAGAGGCACTTGCTGGATATTCACATTCAGTGCCAGAGCGAGGCTTGACAAGCAGAACGTTTTTTGCCTTTACAAGAGGTTTTGGCACGCAGTCAATCGTGTGGATAATAGTGAATAAAAGGCGCTAACTACTTAAAATATATAAGTGACAGTAAGTGCGAGTTAATAGTGCAATATACAATATACAATATGTGCTCAAATAAGTGGAGTGGGAGTGTACTCCACACACACCTTTTGTAAAGCACTGTATATACTGTGGGCTCTCCATTCATTTTTATTCACACTGATACACATACACACTCTTTTATCACTTGCTTTCAGGAACCTTTTGACACCTCCAGCCATAAAACACATCCACACCGGGGGAAGGACCAGCACAAATAACATTCCAATAGACACTGTTTATAGTATAGCTTTTTCTTGCTTCATTCATTGTAACATCGCCGGAAGAAGAGATCAGTGTATCTCGAAAGCTCGCACAAATAAAAGCATTTCGTTAGCCACAGAACGGTATCATCTATTTATTTATTGATTGTATATATATATATATAGTAAAACTTTGGTTAATTAAGTTGGGTGGTCATTGTCACGGCCGTAGGCGGGGATGGCCTGCAAGGCTGGGAGCTCGGGAATAAAGAAGTTGATTAGGGAGAGTATGACCTCGTGGGGCTGGTTGGTCATTTTTCTATCATGGAATGGTTGCAGTGGTTGTCAAGACCACGGCTATGCCGTTAGGCTCTATAGTACGGTCTGGCAGCATGGCAGGGTTTATTTGGTTAAGGAATTGAATACTTTAAGGTTAATACATTCAATAAAGCAGTGGCCTTGTTCATCCAAAGCTAAACCAAAGTGTCTACTTGAATTATTGGTTGGTGGGGGGGAGGGGAGCTGGGGGGATGGCATGTGTTAGCTATTATGGGGTAGGCCCTCAGAAGTACATTACATTTTTAATATAATGTTATCACTATTTTACGTATCAATATCCATGCCACGTATCCCAAAATGGATTTGCCATACGATACCCTCTCTTAAAAGCCAAAAATATTGTATCAATACATTTTCACAGACGTTTAGCTTACTCATATACAATCAAATGGTAATGATCAGTTAACCTAACAACAGGGATCCATAGACCTCCATTAATGTTAATGCATGGGAATAACACTGCTATATTTAAGACTTTACAAAATCCCTACATCAAGATCCTTATTATCATTGAGTTATTTATGGGAATAGGCTAAAAGCAAGGTACTGAGTATACAAAAGGACTTCAACATTTCACCATTACAAAATGTTTACATGTGTCACATGTCTATGAAGAAGGAGCGGCTCAGTGAATGAAGACTGTGTAAGCTCCGTTATCGCTTTAAAATGCGTTCTGCATGGAAAGCCCCATTCAAGTCAATGGGACTTTCTGTGCAGATTGCTCAGAACAGCGCTAACGGAGCGCTAAAGCCCCACTGATTCAGTAAACAATTACACTATGTTTGCATCAGGAACACCTGGTTCAATTCTGGTGCCAGTTTTTTTTTGACCTTGGGCAAGTCACTTTATCTCCCTATGCCTCAGGCACCAAAAACAGATTGGGCAGGCACTGTCTGTAAAAATTCCTATGTGCCTCCGGCCAGAGTGCAGGGCTGTGAACTGTGTCCTGCGCAAGCGTGGTGGAGGAGCAGAGGACACGGAGGCATTGAGGGTTACAGCGATCTGGCGCCAGCTTGTGACAGGAGCTGGTTGTGGCTACGAACTGATCAGGCGCACCCTGTAGACTCTGGACTCCCCCACCCCTGTTGATGTCTTCATATAGAGATTTCTCTCCCACGTATTGTTGCTTTTTATAATCCTGTAAGTGCATTTCCTATGGGCTACAGACTTTAATAAATGCACTCAGTTGTTTAAACAATTACATGCTATGGAGCTTGCGCTTCTGTTTTTGTTTTTTTCTTAGATTCCTAGTGGTTGGCTATACCACTTATATCTGAAGCTGCAATATACTCCCTGGATCTTCTTTGGGACTTATCTCTCTGGATATTTTTACAAGTGGAACATTCTTTTGGACTTATCCTTTAATCACTGATCACATTATGGTTTGTTGTAATGTTTAGTTTAGCTTAATATTTATTATCAATTGGTGAATTGGTGAAATTGCTAATGAACAGCCCTGTCTTTAAAGTAGCTTCTGCACATGAAATCAGCATGGCGCCACAGCAACTCTCTAATCACCAGTTAGATCACGTAATTGCGCATACTCACAGATGGGAGCGCGTCACTCAATTACTTCTCTACACAGCTGAAAGCCTGCTGTGAATACAGGTATGCTCATTATAGAGGCATATTGTTCCTTCATCTAAGTGACATGCGCAGTTCTATCTAACACTAATAATTGCTAGTTGCAGTGATGAGAGTTGTAAACCAAAGCGATATTTTGGAAGGCAGCAATGTATCCAATGAACGAAACAAGACAAATATGTATATTATATATATATACACATATACACATATACACATATTCACATATACACATACTGTATACACACATATACACACATACACACATAGGGCCTTATCCAGAAAGCCTCGATAAGGCCCTTATCGAGCACTTATCGACCAAAATGGCTACTGGTATTCAGATAGCCTCGATAAGTGCTCGATAACGGCCTGTATCGACGCAAAATTTTATCTCCGTCCGAAATTCGCTGACTGAGCAGCGATCAGGCCCTTATCGACCATTTTCGGAGGGTTGATAAACTCCCGCTATTCAGAGACCCGCGAGTCGGGTTTCGCGGCCTATCGCAGCCCATCGCAGCCCTAAAAAACAATTTTCTCCCCAAATCCAATTCCCCACAAAATTGTTGGACAATTGGTGGGGAGATGGCCTCGATGAGCTGCGATGGGTCGGGACTTAGAAGAAATCAGGCCCCTTTCCTGCCTCGGATTGATGCCGGGGGTCTCCGGAGCTGATAGCCATTAATAACAGCTCCGGACCCCCCCCGGCATGCATCCGAGGCAGGAAACATGAATGTACAGCAACTTCATTACTTTAGCGGCTAACCGCTAAGGCAATGAAGGGGTTAAACACCCGTGCCAGGCTTACAGTAATAAACATACAGTACAATGCAATACTGTGGCTATCGGGGGTGGGTGAAAGGGGAATTTGGCCCTTAGTGGCTGTTTAGGCATTGCGGGGGGGTTGCGGGGGGAGTTAACCCCTTCATTACCATAGCGGTTAAAACCGCTAAGGTAATAAAGGGTTTAACCCAACCGCTACCCCCCCGCAATGCCTAAACACCCATCCTAAGGGCTAATACCCCCTTCACTCACCCGTGAGGCCTAAGCACCCACCCCAGACTAACTATACCCACCCTATACCCATTGAGTAGTATAGTGGTACATCATACCCATATAATAATAATATGGGCATGATAAGCCTCTATAGCATTCAATGGGCACCCTAATAAAAATACAGTAATACACAAGACACACAGTAATAAAACCTAACTATACTCCCAAAAAACACACTTCACTAAATAAAATCAGTAGCCAGCTAATACAATCAATAGAAGCAATTACAACATCAACAATGAATTAATTAAACCATTACCCAATCAAACCAATTAATCCCTAAAGCAACTCAAAATGAATAGTAACACTAACCAATGTAAACAATGAATTAATCCTACATTAATTAATGTAACCATTAAAAGACAAATAAATATATTAAAACTATCTCTGAAGTATCCATAAAATACATTAGCTAACATAATATAACTTTAAGTACAAGCGAACACCAATCGCAAACCTTTTAATACATTAACCATAAACAAACAATCACATCCACATAATTAAATGCAATAACAAGCGAGAAATGCCCCCCAAATATTGGCATAATAATGTATTAATCTGTACCCGAAAGAGGTACAGATGAATATATTATCAGTCAATGTGCTTCCCCAAAAAATCAAATAACACACCCAAAAAATAGACCTGTAAAAAGAGACATTTACAAACATAGAATATCTTACTTACCATTAGAAGCGGTGGCCCTCCGACTCCCGGGGTAACAGGAAGCTCATGTACCTTGAAGGCCTCCAACAGCATCCGATGCCATCATCCATCAGGATCCGGCTCAGGTACCCCAAACTTCTTTTTTCTTTCTTTACTCACCGTCTTCTATCTTCATCTGTAACCATTTCTTGTTGTTCTTTATCTTCTTTCTTCATCTGTCAATCCATAAAACCCCATGTTAAATCCCAGCCGATGCTGTCTCGTCGGCTTCTTGGGCTCAAATGAGGCGTCTCGGCCTTAAATATGGCTTGTGACGTCACATTTACCCTCACAATGGTTAACAGCCACCTGATTGGCTGTTAAAACCATGTGCAGACTTAAAAAATTATTTTTTGCTGTGACGTCACTTAAAGGGAATGATGCCAGCCAATCAGAATGGCTGTGCTTCATTTACCTTTAACATGACGTCAGTAAATCCAAGATGGCCACTGTGTCACAAGGTATTTCAGCCAATCAGCGTGTGGAATTGGTTCCCACGATCTGATTGGCTGAAATACCTTGTGACACAGCGGCCATCTTGGATTTACTGACGTCATGTTAAAGGTAAATGAAGCACAGCCATTCTGATTGGCTGGCATCATTCCCTTTAAGTGACGTCACAGCAAAAAAAAAAAAATTTAAGTCTGCACATGGTTTTAACAGCCAATCAGGTGGCTGTTAACCATTGTGAGGGTAAATGTGACGTCACAAGCCATATTTAAGGCCGTGAATCAGAGCAGGATGTCATTTCTCTTCAGAAGGACTTGGAGAGACTGGATATGTGGGCAGGTAAATGGCAGATGAGGTTTAATACAGATAAATGTAAGGTTATGCATTTGGGATGCAAGAATAAAAAGGCGACTTACAAATTAAATGGAGATATATTGGGGGAATCTTTGATGGAGATGGATTTAGGAGTGCTTGTAGACAGCAGGCTTAGCAATAGTGCCCAATGTCATGCAGTAGCTGCAAAGGCAAACAAGATCTTATCTTGTATCAAACGGGCAATGGATGGAAGGGAAGTAAACATAATTATGCCCCTTTACAAAGCATTAGTAAGACCACACCTTGAATATAGAGTACAATTTTGGGCACCAATCCTAAGAAAAGACATTATGGAACTAGAGAGAGTGCAGAGAAGAGCCACCAAATGAATAAAGGGGATGGGCATTCTAACTTATGAGGAGAGGCTAGCTAAATTAGATTTATTTACATTAGAAAAGAGGCGTCTAAGAGGGAATATGATAACTATATACAAATATATTCAGGGACAATACAAGGAGCTTTCAAAAGAACTATTCATCCCACGGGCAGTACAAAGGACTTGGGGCCATCCCTTAAGGTTGGAGGAAAGGAAATTTCACCAGCATCAAAGGAAAGGGTTATTTACAGTAAGGGCAGTTAAAATGTGGAATTCATTACCCATGGAGACTGTGATGGCAGATACAATAGATTTGTTCAAAAAAAGGTTGGACATCTTTTTAGATGGGAAAGGTATACAAGGATATACCAAATAATTA
Source organism: Ascaphus truei (assembly GCF_040206685.1). NCBI lineage: Eukaryota > Metazoa > Chordata > Amphibia > Anura > Ascaphidae > Ascaphus > Ascaphus truei. The sequence goes on along the minus strand of NC_134484.1, from coordinate 308,366,804 downwards.
TACATGGGAAGGATGTTGATCCTGGGATTAATCCGATTGCCAATTCTTGGAGTCAGGAAGGAACTGATTTTTCCCCTTAATGGGGTTTTTTGTTTGCCTTCCTCTGGATCAATAAGTAAGTATAGATATAGGATAAAGTATCTGTTGTCTAAATTTAGCATAGGTTGAACTTGATGGACGTACGTCTTTTTTCAACCTCATCTACTATGTAACTATGTAACTATGTAACTGTTAGCCCTGATACTTTAACTAATGAATTTTATTTGTGCTTCTCATTAGCTTTGAGGATAACCGTTATAATCAAGAAATTTAACGTCTGTTTCCAATTTCTCTTATATATAGTACAGTATTAATGGTTGTTTTTTAAACTTCTAATGTACTATTTAACTAATTTGCAGATGTGGATTGTTATCTATTGTCTATAAATTTATCTAGTAATTATTTTATTATTTGAAGTTTTATACAGTATTTTTATTGCATGTGATTAGGGTACTTAAGTCAGCGTAACTTGGCTGTGAGACATATGGCTGTGTAACATCAAAAGAGTCACATCTTAAGTGTCATATCTAAAGGATATACAAGAGTTAATTTTGGAGTTGAAATTGGAGGCGAAGATTGGAGGAAGATCTGGACTCTGCATTACAACTTTGCCACTGTGAGACATTCTCTTTTAACATCTGTGATTATTTGTTCATTTTTATCCTCCATTACCTGTGAAGTCTCTCCTCCTGCATCTTACTATGCCCTCCCTACTGCTTTTTCTGGTTACTGTTTCCTCACTCCTTTGTGAATGTCTCTGTTCTCTCCAACTTCCCCACTCCCCACTGCACCATTATTTATACACTCCTCTCCCAACAATTTCTATACCCCTCAATGAAAAACACCCACACAGATCCTCTATTCACACCCTATATCTACTCCTTCCCACTGCTGGGGATCTCCCCATAGCCTGAAGTCTGACATACACACCTGATCTCACTCATGCATCCCTGACATCTCTTCCCCTGTAAATGGTGTTAACCTTTTCATTTAATACTGACCAGTCTTAAATCTCACTCCACAAATCAAGTATCCCATTAGCCTGCACTCATGGCTATTGTCCAACACTCAGTCACTCCTACCACCCATTGTGACCAAGCACTGCCATCTACAGCAATTACTCCCTCACCTACTATCTCTGTAATTTTCCCATTAAACCTCTTTGATTGTAAGCTCTTCGTGGCAGGGATTTCATTTCCTATTGTCTGATTTTGCTGCACTTATTGTATAATTATAATTCCCTGTACTGTATTATTTGTGAAGCGCTGAGTACACTTTTGGCGCTATATAAATAAAGACATACTATACAATACAATTGTAGGTTTTCTATATTATCTGAAATTACTGTAATCAACTATATTGGAACAATAAATTATAGTTCAAAATGATCACTCTATTGAACTTATTAAGAAGTTATTATTAATTAGCTGATGTTTTGGCTCACACACATGAGCCTTTATCAAGATTAGCCACTTTAATGGTTGATATTTATTTGTATTAAATCTTTTTTTATTAGAGAACTTAAAATCTTGTATAGTACATGTTATACATTTCAAATGTAACATGGTGGATGATACTTATTCACAATATAATTTATTTTGCCTCTTTAATTCCACATTTGTAAGTTTCCCTTGTGTTTTTTTTTTATGTTAACACAGCAATTCTTATTAAACAAACTAACTGTATAGTGTCATCCAAATTACAACACAAACTGAAATACAGTGCTTCTGTTAAATTACCCGTTTACACAACGTCTGTTCTCATGACACCATCATCTGGTTAATATTTACTAATTCACAAAATGTGATTAATTGCATTATGCTGTGATTTATTATATTCTTAACGTTAGTAAATATTTGCCCTGAATATAGCTTGTGTTTACATTTTTTAAACTTTTAAAATTCATTTCAGAAAGATTTTTTTTCTCCAAATCATTGTTTGTTTTGTGAGTTTACTGTTAGAAATAAGGATAAGGGGACTGAGAAGAGGTGCTGAAGATATTGACTTGTTTAATAGCTCTGCTGAGGTGCCGTCATCTTCTTGTGTTGCTTAAATGGGCTACGTTGTAGGAGAGAATGTGGATTCAGAGATAGGAAGGTTCATGGGATGAGAGAACTGGAGAAAGCACAACAAATGCAGAATAAAGTGTCTCAGTTTTTAAAGTATAGTATTAACAATCTCCTTCCCAATACATTACAGATATATAAATAATCGCTGATGATTTCAGATCACCCATAAACCCTGCCCCAGTTAGGTATCCACTCCTTATTAAAGAGTTTATGGGGGCTATGCACTACGCTCCGAGCTTTCGCGCCGGGCTGAAAAAAATTAGCACGTCCGATAAAAAATGAAGCGGCGGCACGATTCACTAAGGCCCTGAGCCCATTTTCTATCGGACGTGCCCAAAACTGGCTTATCGTGCGTGCAAGCTTTTTTCCCTCTGCTATTGCACTTAAAGTTCCTGTACGCTACCTGATAGGAAAAAAAGCCGCATGTAACATTTGCATGGAGATTTGCCATCTCCATGCAAGGCTGTTACAGGCGATCGTACACTAAATAAATACATTTTAATTATAGTTTACATGAGCAGGGGGTCTCTGGATTTGAACCGCATTGGTTTCAGTTCCGAGGACCCCCTACTTCAGGGGATACAGGCCCCGTTATGGGGTGCCGGTATCCCCTGCACTTTAAAGCTCCCGCGTCACGTGACCGGTACATTTAAATTCTGAAGGGAATACCGGCACCCCATAAAGGGGCCTGTATCTCCTGAAGTAGGGGGTCCTCGGACCTGAAACCAATGCGGTTCAGCTCGGGAGACTCCCTACACATATACACTAGAACTAAAACTCACATAACAATAAACAATAATTCATTACCGTAGCGGCTATCCGCTATGGTAATGAAGCTGCATTAATGTACATTTTAATAATAGTGTGCGGGAGCAGGGGGTCCCCTGAGCTGAACCGCATTGATTTCTGCCTCAGAGACCCTCTGCTTCCCGAGTTATAGGCCCCAGTATGGGGCATCGGAGGCCAGTGTCGCTGCCATCTTTATAGCGTCCAAGTCTCCCGAGCTGAAAAATACATTAAAGCAGCTTCATTACCTTAGCGGCTAACCGTTAAGGCAATGAAGGGGTTAAGGCACAATAGCATGTTTATTGGGGCCAATTGCCCCCAATAAACATAGCAATATACAGAAGGTAGAAAAAACAGGATATTCAGCGCTCGTGCTGTGTGATAGTGTGGATGATCCCTTTGCAGCATGTACATAAAGCGTCTCCCCAGAAACTCTCAAATCTAGGTGAACCCCCCTTAGAAAGGGGGGAAGGCACCCTGAAAAACAAGATAATAAAAAAATGCACAAATGCGCACCAGGGATTAATGGAAGTTAATTTATTAAAAATACACAAAAACTGAGGGGATCCAACTCCACCTCAGAACAGCTGTGCAGCTGAACGGCTAAGTACTACTGCACCGACACACTTTATTCGAGCAAATACCCGGTATGTACCTGGCAGATACCTGGAATGCGCCGCTCCTCACCTCTAACAAGCCCCGTTGCGTTTGCCTTCCCAGCCTGGGTTCATGCCTGGCTGACGGGCGGCTGATCTGTTAAATGATAATGATTAGGATTTAATAGGCTGCAATGCTTCGCGTGTCTACCAGATGGCATAAATTCATGAATTGTAATGCAGTATATATATATATATACTGTGCAGTATTGCAGCCAGCGGGAATAAAATGCTTCAATCCCTGCATGGAAAATACCTCAATGCACTCGGGCAGAAAACAGTCACAAACCTCAATACACCCGGGTATACCCGAATTCGTGGGACTAGCCGAGCTCGAATAAAGTGTGTCGCCAGTGTACCAAGGAGAACACCTAATGGTGACTAAACCCTAAGCTGCACAGTATACAAATACAGTAAAATTTATATAAAAAACATGAAAGAAAAAAACAAACATGAAAACAACCTATCAACAGATTTGTATAGAAACCGCCATGGGCACTGGCAAGGGGAAATGGACACTCACACTGAGACAGTCAGCAGACTCGCGGTGTTTCAATCAGCATAGCAATTAGGCAAAGTAAGGGTGTTTCTCTGAGGGGGCTGGTTTCTTCAATCAGTTGCCGCCTATATATACGCGTGGATGACGCTGTACGTGACCTCCTGACGAAGTACTTGGTACGAAACGCGTAGAGGTCACGACAGGTCATCCTGCGCGTGTATGCTGGTAAGCTGAGACGGAGCCTGCAGGAAACAGCAGCGTTTTTATCCATCTCCGCGGTGCCGAGATCCGGATTCTGTGCAGCCACCGCGAGTCTGCTGACTGTCTCAGTGTGAGTGTCCGTTTCCCCTTGCCAGTGCCCAACCCTATGGCGGTTTCTATACAAATCTGTTGATAGGTTGTTTTCATGTTTGTTTTTTTCTTTCATGTTTTTTATATAAATTTTACTGTATTTGTATACTGTGCAGCTTAGGGTTTAGTCACCATTAGGTGTTCTCCTTGGTAGTACTTAGCCGTTCAGCTGCACAGCTGTTCTGAGGTGGGGTTGGATCCCCTCAGTTTTTGTGTATTTTTAATAAATTACCTTCCATTAATCCCTGGTGCGCATTTGTGCATTTTTTATTATATAGCAATATACAACACACATCCCCCCGCCCCCTAATACATACAATACAGTAATGGGCAAAATAACTATTATCCACATATGAATAATAATGCATTTGCCCATTTTAAATACATATAAATTACAATAAATACAATCAATATATATGACACTTACCTTTTACAGGCACCCACGATGAAGGCCGTCTTAATCCTCATCTTCATCCTGCCCATGCCCCTCCGGTGCTGCAAAACATGCACCAAAATCACAATAACAAATGTAATGTCCCCTAACCCTTAATCACCATCGCGGTTATTAACCGCTACAGTCATTAAGGGGTTAACCCACCCTCACCACTCGGGAGGTCTACATACCCTCCCCCACTAACCCTCCACCCTGCGAGGCCTAACCACCCTCACCCACTACCCAGCCGGGAAGCCTACCCACATACCCTTGGGGCCAATACCCCCTCCCCACACCCCAGTACCCACAATAAAAACAATACACAGCCCCACAATAAACATCATTCTATTTATTAAATACATAACCCACCCTTTGTGCCCCCCTATAAATACATGATTTATTCTTTTACATAAAGGATTCATACCCCAGGCCCACGTGAATCCCCGGTGGGCTTGATGGGTCACTTCACAGACCTACAAGTTACCAGCAACTTGTTTCATACAGAGTCTGGAGGCCTGTTGGTGGGTCCCACCAGGCACCATGGCCCACCAGGTTGTGTCCGCGGGTCACCATGGGCCACAATTGGGTCCCCACGGTAGGCCCGTGGATGTCTGGGGGCCCCGGGTCAGACCCACAGGTGTCTGAGGGGCCTCGGGTGGTTCCCACGGGGGTCTGGCGACCCACGGGTGGTCCCTGCGGGTCCGCGGTGCCCCCACAGATGTGTGGCCACCGGTTCTTCCCCGCAGGTGTCAACCCATGGACCACGCAGCCTGGTACCTGTGAGAAGCCCAAGGATACCTCAGGTGGTCTCCAGAGGTTTCTCACAGACCAAAGGAACAAACCCTGTATGTAAAAAAAATAAACCGGACCTATACATTCAATACATAGATGCACCCCCCCCACCCCCAAACACATACAGTACAATAATGTGCAAAATAACTATTATCCAGATATGGATAATAGATTATTTGCCCATTATGAAACACATAAAACATGCATAAATCAAAACATGAATTCTTAATCTTAAAATCACCACATTGCATGTTACAATAAATCCAGCATTGATTGTAAATATAAACCAACAAACCAGCAGCTACACAAATGTATATGAAATGTCACACAATTGCATTGAGTGTGTAAATGATGCAATTAATCTGTGCATTATGTAACACTATGCAAAATATATGTAACAATAAACTATACTATGAACAATGTCCCCTAACCACCAATGGACGCAGGTGATTGGAAGGAAGCAATGGTTGCAGGAACACCCCAAAAAATAAAATACAAAAAAATGATTGTGCAGTATAATATGATAATATGGACAATGGAATATCTTGGCTCTATAGATTGCCTACTTACAACAAGTAGGTATAAAAACAGCGTATGACAAGACCAGATGGTATATAGCAGGCCGCAATGGCAGGATCCCAAAAGGCTTGAGGTGAAGGAGATCTCACTCAGGTATGGATGCCACAGGAAAAACCGAGAAATACCATTGTGCAGATCAAACAAAACAGTTTATGGTATAAAAACGGAATGGCGTTTGACGTCACTTCCGGCGCAAGGGTGACGGCTTCTGATCCGGAACACACAGGTGTGTTCCGGATCGGAAGCCGTCACCCTTGCGCCGGAAGTGACGTCAGACGCCATTTATTGCGATCCGACGAGGATCACCAGGAGCTACAACAGCCAGAGGCTCTTCAACTGATGCTCGTTATACCTCTAAAGTAAACGCTACGTGTACATTTTACATGTACTTATTGTAAGTACATTTCTTACTCCGTTTTTATACCATAAACTGTTTTGTTTGATCTGCACAATGGTCTTTCTCTGTTTTTCCTGTGGCATCCGTACCTGAGTGAGATCTCCTTCACCTCAAGCCTTTTGGGATCCTGCCATTGCGGCCTGCTATATACCATCTGGTCTTGTCATACGCTGTTTTTATACCTACTTGTTGTAAGTAGGCAATCTATAGAGCCAAGATATTCCATTTTCCATATTATCATAATATACTGCACAATCATTTTTTTGTATTTTATTTTTTGGGGTGTTCCTGCAACCATTGCTCCCTTCCAACCACCTGCGTCCATTCTATTTGAGGGGAATCTGTACATATTCCCCATAGGAAGGTTGAGAAATCGTTTTAGTTACACTTCTTCTTTCATGTTAATTTATCACTTTATCACTGCACTTTTTTCTAGCGCCGGTCTAAATCATTTGGTTTCATCCCTAACCACCAATGCCATCATGAAAATCATATAGAAACTAAGCAACATCAATACAATTACCATCAATCAATTAATCCATTTCCTAAAACAATTACAATACAATACAAATCAATTATACAATTCCCTATTCAATTCCAAAAGCCAAACCATTGCCAAAAGAATTCTAATTGAAAGTACCACCATCATTCTAATCTAACTACCAGAAATAAGCCATTACAAATAACCTGTAACTAAATACAAATTACATTATTCTCAACAATGACAAAATAAAGCTGATACAGTAAATACATTAGCCATACATGTAAAGAACATAAACATTAGCAAAACAATCAATTATTATCCCTGTATGTCTATCCATATAGATAGATATACATAAAATACAGGGGCAATAATAGAGCATAAAATACAATGCATTTACATACAAAAATCACATACAATACACCCATTCAGTGTCCGTGAATGTATGTATATACATAGATACATTCACGGGCATTAAATGGGACTGAAAAAATAAAAGACATGAATCAAAATCCAAAAAACCTGTAAAAGTAAAAATAATAAACTTTTCTTTTATTTACTCACCATTAGATGCCCACTCACCGAAATCCAGGAGACCCGGAAGCACTGGAACCAATCCAAAGGTAACCATAAAATAATAAACCCTTACAATCCACGTCTGTGTCTTCTTTCTTCTATTTGTAATCCTTCCCGTCTGTCTTGGGGTCTTCTTTTCTTCTTTGGGGTCTTCTCCGTCTTCTTACGTCTTCTTCCGTCTTCTTCCGCCACGCCCTTCTTCTCTACTTAGGAGGGGAGGTTTTCCCTCCTCGGCGATTGACTTCAAAATGAGGCGACATAGGCTTTTATAGGCCTATGACGTCACATTTTGGTCAAATGTTTCCCACGGTTCTGATTGGGCCGTGAAAAACATGTGATTTGGCTGGAAAAAAAAATGATGACGTCATTTAAAGGCAATGAAAGCACAGCTAATCAGAACGACTGTGCTTCAATTGCCTTTAAGATGACGTCATGAAAAGAAAGATGGCCGGCCTCATATGGTACGGTAGCCAATCAGAGCGTGGTAAATACATCCCAAATCTGATTGGCTCTAGTACCATGTGACAGGCTTTCAATGACGTCACATCCGTTCTCCCCCAAGCCTCTGTCACATATAGTTACATAGTTACATAGTCTACTACAACGGAAATGGTCAAATACATATATTATATACATACACCGTAAATGCAGTTGGTATAATCAAGGCAAACCAGGCACAGTACCAAAAAGAGACTGTTAGTATGGGATCAACAATGGTTAACAGTTCATATCATTTACCATAGTCCATGAGACCATCCATGCCACACTGTGATAGTAAAATGATAATAAAATGTCCAAAGGGTAAAGGTCTTCCAATTGAAGGGTCCATCCACAGGGAGTCAGGGAAAAACAAACGCATTTATGGTGTATGTATATAATATATGTATTTGACATCAGCATGTGTTAGGCAATTTGGTGCATGTGTTATCTATGCTTGCTGTGTGGTTTTATATTTACTAGGGGTGAGGCCGGCCTTGTAGGTTCAAGGGGTTATTTGTTAACCCCTTGTTCTACATATATGTTGTGCTTATAGGCTTTTTTTCCCCTTGCCTTGGGTATTAGGGGTCCATCAGTATCTTCATAGGGGATTTCCCCTGTCTGATACATATTCTATCACAGGAGGATGTCAGGGTTTGTTTTAATATTTTTTGTATTTTATGTTTGATTATTTGTGCTGTTAAATAAATCATAATTTTCTTTGATATTTGTTCTGAGTATACTTGAGTGCTGAGTTGGGACGCTTTTCTTTTTCTTTTCATTGTTTTATATATATATATTTATATATATATATATATATATATATTTTTTTTTTTTGTTTTGTTTTTGTTTGTTTTGTTTTACATTTTCTGTTGGACCCAATCAAATCCCTAGCAGCACGCTTCCAGTGGGCACCAATATTAGGGTGTGATTAATGTATTTAGCATATCCACCTGTAACTGCTTATTGACCAGCTTGTGGGAGGTTAGTCCCTCCCTTTCAAGGTATATACAGTAGCTCCCAGTAAGATCCCTGTAAATTCACTTTCTACTTTACTTGCTTACATGTAAGTATCTTTACTGGTATATATCAGTTTTTAACTGCACTAAGTTACATAACCTTATGCTGCATTTATTAACCCCTCCAGGGTTTATTTCACAGAACATTAGTATGCATTTAGCACAGCAACCTGCTATTGACGTTAGTTAGCAGGCTTGCCATTATTTGATCAAAGGATGCAACCAAAAGTCTCCTTTGTCTTACAGACTTAGGTTTCACTTAGGTTTCACTATGTAGATGTATTTCCCCATTTATTGTTAGCCCAATGGGAGAAGTGCAGGGATTCCCTTTCTGTTAATACATTGTATCCATGCTCAAAATCAATGATAATAATGTGAGTTAAGAATAATGCTTATTAAAAAGCAATTTCTGATTCCATGTCATGTTATCTTTTGGTTCCAGCAATACACTGATTGTATATTAAGTTGCAATCAGCTTTAAAGATACTTTGCCATCACTGCATATGCATGAGGCATAATCAAGGCCACTATGTAGCTCATAAGTCCTTGATCCCTTGGAGAGTTAATCATTCCAAGAAAGGAGGTAAAAAAAATATAATGAAAGGTGTGCAAGAATGTATGATTTTTCAGATTAACAATTAGTCAAGATTCCTTGTTGTTTTCTCGTGAGCTCCTAGTATTAAAAAAAATTTTTACGAACAAGAATAGTGTTAGAAATTGGCAGTGATCTGTTTCTCTACAAATAAAGTACACAAAAATGTACCTTGATTGAATGCTATTTAGTGTAAGCCAGTTGGTAGGCATTTTTTAAACCCCTGAAAAACGTTTCCTAAACCAACTGCATTGCATGTTTTGATATCTTCTTCCGCTAACATTAGACTTCATCATAGATTACATTTTAGTGTAGAGAGCTGTACACTATATTTTAATTTATGAATAACTCTAATGTTGGTTCACTAAAAAGTATTACAACCTATATAAAATCAGATTTTCTCCAGGACCAATATAACCACCAAAACTTTGAACCCAAACAAATGCAAATTGTTGGAAGATGATGATTAACTTTCATCTCAAATGCTCTTGGCTGGTCCAGTCACATGTTCAGCTGTTTTTCCTTAGATACTGTATAATGTATGCAATATTTTGTTAGTATTATAATTTTACCTTGAAAGCTTGTATATTTTTGCTACTAAATGTAAAATCAACCTTAGTTCCAATATCATTTTTAGAACATATTTCTAAGTTGTGTTTAGTTAATTACAATTTAACCAAAACCTAATTACATGAAATACACAAAACAGTTTGAAATAATACCTTCTTTATGAAAGTTAGACAATGACCTTGGCCATATTTATCTTTAAGGAATGAAGGAGAACCACAACATCTCAGCTGACCCTATTGAAGAATGGCAATTTGGTCACTGAGCACCTCTGCCTCATCGAGATGGTGAGTAGTAAAAATGATGGTGCGGCCTAGGTTAGAAGAACAGTAATACAGTACAGTATGTTAGCAAAAGTTATAGGCATAAGCATTCTCCTCCCAAAAGCACCCACAATGTGATGAGGACTAGGATATTCAATTACAGGTAGTAATTCAGCATTTCTCTCAAGGTGGGCTATTAGTGGGGGTGATGATCATGATGTAGTAAAAATCTATATCAATTTAAGGCAAGGGATGATAAGAATGTGGTCTGTGCTGCAGCAAAGTTCACTAGTCGTCAGCAACATGGGTACAGGGAAGAGAGACCCTACTGATCCAGCCCCATTCTCAGACAAAACATAGGTACATACTGTAGTAGATAAAGTTGAAAAAAGATTACTTACTTTGGATCGGCTACTTTTTAGCTTTTTGGAAGGGATGGGCTTTAAAGAGTAGCAATGCAAAGACCTGTAATGGAAAATACACTGTAGATAACTTAGTGCTAAAGGGGATCTTCACAGCTCACTAACACTGCGTTAAGGCACGTACTGTATAACTGCTAAAATGGTCTGGCATTAACTTCAATGGCCGTTACTGTTAATGATATGCAAAAGAGTTGTGGAACACCTTAACGCATATCCACAGCAGGCCGGTAATGTTAACATGACACTTAGGGGGCTATGCACTAAGCAGTGATAAGTAGTTTTAAGAGCGCAAAGCGCTCTTAGAACGTGAAGTTCTGCCAAGCGCTATGCACTAAGCTGTGCAAACAGGCACTTTGCGCTCTAAAACGGGCTTTTCCTTGAAATTTTTTCAAAGTCCAACTTTGATCATACGATCAGCTGCTTGCGCTGAATCCTGCCCTTCTGCGGGATTCACTAAGCAACGCAAACTGATCGTACGTGAAAGTTTCGCTGAATAAAGCTCACCAGCTAAAGGCTGGTGATAAAAAAGCAGGACTTAGAAAAAATTCTATGTTTACCTTTTTGCAGGCGCAAAACCAATACAACAGGCCGGCGGGTGTCCCCGGCTCACCAAGTGGAGGTCCCCGCGGGAGTCCCGGGGGTCCCCGCGGAAGTCCCGAAGTACAAATGTTGCGCCTCCAAAAATAATAAACAATATTTATAAATAAATACACCCCCCTAACACATACTATACAGTAATGTGCAAAATTACTATTATCCACATATGGATAATAATGCATTTGCCCATTTTAAATACATATAACATTCAATAAATACAGTAAAAACATATTACACTTACCTTTTGCAGGCATCCACAATGCAGGCCGTCTTCATCCTAATCTTCATCCTGCCCATGCCCCTACGGTGCTGCAAAACATGCACAACAATTACAATAGCCAATGTAATGTCCCCTAACCCCTTAATCACCGTAGCGGTTATTAACCACTACAGGCATTAAGGGGTTAAACCACCCTCACCCACCATTCGGGAGGCCTACACACCCTCCCACACAAACCCCCCACCCCGTGAGGCCTAACCACCATCACCCACTACCCACAAGGGAGGCCTACCCACATACCCTTGGGGCTAATACCCCCTTCCCCCACCCCCAGTACCCACAATAAAAACAATACACAGCCCCACATTAAACATCATTCTATTTATTAAATACATAACCCACCCCTTGTGCCCCCCATAAATACATGATTTATTCTTTTACATACAGGGTTCATACCCCAGCCCCACGCGAGTCCCCGGCAGGCTGGCGGGTCACCTGACAGACCTACAGGGTACCAGCAACTTGTTTCACACAGGTTCTGGAGGCCTGTTGGTGGGTCCTGCCAAGTGCCATGGCCCCCAGGTGGTCTCCGCGGGGCACCGTGGGCCACAAATGTGTCCCCACTGTAGGCCCGTGTATGTCTGGGAGCCCCGGGTCAGACCCACAGGTGTCTGCGGGGCCTCGGGTGGTTCTCACAGGGGTCTGGGGAACTCACGAGTGCTCACTACGGGTCCGCAGTGCCCCCACGGATGTGGGATCACCGCTTCATCCCCGCACCTACGGGTCCGTGGTGCCCCACGGATGTGGGACCACCGGTTCTTCCCCGCAGACTACAGGTCCGCGGTGCCCCCACAGATGTGAGACCACCGCTTCATCCCCACAGGTGTCACCCGTGGAACCACCAGCCTGATACCCGTGAGATACCCGAGAAGATCGCAGGTGGTCTCCAGAGGTCTCACGCAGAACCAAGGAACAAACCCTGAATGTAAAATAAATAAACCTGGGCTATACATTCAATACATACCCCCTCCCCCCCGACGCCTACAGTACAACAATGTGCCAAATAACTATTATCCAGATATGGATAATATATTATTTGCCCATTATGAAACACATAAAACATCCACAAATCAAAACAAGAATTTTTAATCTTAAAACCACCACATTGCATGTTAAAATAAATACAGCAGCCATTGCAAATATAAAAAAAACAAACTGCAGCTACACAAATGTCTATGAAATGTCACACAATTGCATAGTGTGTACATGATGCAATTAATCTGTGCATCACATAACACTATGCAAAATATATGTAACAATAAAATACACTATGAACAATGTCCCCTAACCACCAATGCCATCCTGAAAATCAATTAGAAAGTAACCAACATCAATACAATTAGCATCAATCAATTAATCAATTTCCTCAAACAATTAAAATACAATACAAATCAATGATACAATTCCCTATTCAATTGCTAAAGCCACCATCATCCTAATCTTACTACCATAAAGAAGCCTTTAGCTACATACAAATTACATTATTCACAACAATGACAAAATAAAGATGCTAAATACATTATCCATACATGAAAAGAACCTAAACATGAGCCAAACAAGCTGGAAGAAGACCCCAGAAGACCACAGAAGACCCCAAAGAAGACACAGACATGGATTTGTTATTGTTTTTTATTTTATGGCTTACCTGTGGATTGGTTCCTGTGCTTCCGGGTCACTTGGATTTCGGAGAGTGGACATCTAATGGTGAGTAAACAAAAGAAAAGTTTATTATTTTTACTTTTACAGGTTTTTATGATTTTTCATTCATGTCATTCATTTTTTCAGTCCCATTTAATGCCCGTTAATGTATCTATGTATATAATACATTCACGGACACTGAATGGGTTTATTGTATGTGAATTTTGTATGTAAATGCTTTGTATTTTATGCTGTATTATTGCCCCTGTATTTTATGTTTATCTATCTGTATGGATAGACATACAGGATAATAATTGTTGGTTTGGCTCATGTTTAGGTTCTTTTCATGTACTGTATGGATAATGTATGTAGCATCTTTATTTTGTCATTGTTGTGAAAAATTTAATTTGTATTTAGCTAAAGGCTTCGTTATGGTAGTAAGATTAGAATGATGGTGATTACTTTAAATTAGAATTGTTTTGGCAATGGTTTGGTTTTTGCAATTGAATAGGGAATTGTATAATTGATTGTTGGTTACTTTCTAATTGATTTTCAGGATGGCATTGGTGGTTAGGGGACATTGTTCATAGTGTATTTTATTGTTACATATATTTTGCATAGTGTTATATGATGCACAGATTATTTGCATCATGTACACACTCTATGCAATTGTGTGACATTTCATAAACATTTGCTTAGCTGTAGTTTTTTTTTTTTATATTTGCAATGGCAGCTGTATTTATTTTAACATGCAATGTGGTGGTTTTAAGATTAAAAATTCATGTTTTGATTTGTGGATGTTTTATGTGTTTCATAATGGGCAAATAATATATTATCCATATCTGGATAATAGTTATTTTGCACATTATTGTACTGTATGTGTTGGGGGTGGGGGAGGGGGGTGTATTGGCCCCAAGGGTATGTGGGTAGGCCTCCCTTGTGGGTAGTGGGTTAGGGTGGTTAGGCCTCACGGGCTGGGAGGTTAGAGTGGGAGGTTATGTAGGCCTCCCGAGTGGTGGGTGAGGGTGGGTTAACCCATTAATGACTGTAGCGGTTAATAACCGCGATGGTGATTAAGGGGTTAGGGGACATTACTTTGGCTATTGTAATTGTTGTGCGTGTTTTGCAGCACCGTAGGGGCATGGGCAGAATGAAGATGAGGATGAAGACGGCCTTCATCGTGGGTGCCTGTTAAACGTAAGTGTTAAATGTTTTGACTGTATTTATTGTAATTTATATGTATTTAAAATGGGCAAATGCATTATTATCCATATGTGGATAATAGTAATTTTGCCCATTAGAGTACTGTATGTGTTAGGGGGCGAGTGGGATGTGTGTTGTTTATAGGGGGCCATTGTCCCCAATAAACATGCTAATGTGCCTTAACCCCTTCATTGCCTTTGCGGCTATCCGCTAAGGTAATGAAGCTGCATTAATGTATTTTTATTAATAGTGTGCGGGAGCAGGGGGTCCCCTGAGCTGAACCGCATTGATTTCTGCCTCAGAGACCCCCTGCTTCCCGAGTTACAGGCCCCGGTTTGGGGCATCATTGCCAGTGTGGACGCCATCTTTATAGAGCCCACGTCGCGTCTTGGACGCTATAAAGATGGCGGCGGCACTGGCACCCGATGCCCAATACCAGGGCCTGTAACTCGGGAAGCAGGGGGTCTCTGAGGCAGAAATCAATGCGGTTCAGATCAGGGGACCCTCTGCTCCCGCAAACTATTATTTAAAATACATTAAGGAGACAAGAGAAAGGGATGGGGGAGCACTGGTGGAATATGAGGGTAAGGTACAATTTGGTTCAGGTGTGTGGGACTCTGAAACATTCAAAGTGGATGTCTAAAATCTAAAATAGTTTTAAACACTCACACGGCCTTGTGCAAATGCTTGCGCATCAAGGTATCTTTTACGTCCTCACTTCTGGATTCGATCTCTGCTTCTCGTCTGGGCTTTTTCTTTCTTCGTTCTTTAATGTGATGTCACCTTCTTTGTCTTGTGGGTTCAATCTCCGCCTATCGTCTGTGCTTTTCCTCTCCTTCTTCCTTGGTATGATATCACCCAAATGCCTGGGAGCTCTGTACATACACTTCTGAGGGAAGCAGCAGCAGGTGATCTATGACTATCACCTGCTGCTGCTTCCCTCAGAAGTGTATGTACAGAGCTCCCAGGCATTTGGGTGATATCATACCAAGGAAGAAGGAGAGGAAAAGCACAGACGATAGGCGGAGATTGAACCCACAAGACAAAGAAGGTGACATCACATTAAAGAAGGAAGAAAGAAAAAGCCCAGACGAGAAGCAGAGATCGAATCCAGAAGTGAAGACGTAAAAGATACCTTGATGCGCAAGCATTTGCACAAGGCCGTGTGAGTGTTTAAAACTATTTTAGATTTAAGACATCCACTTTGAATGTTTCAGAGTCCCACACACCTGAACCAAATTGTACCTTACTCTCATATTCTATCAGTGCTCCCCCATCCCTTTCTCTTGTCTCCTTTACTTTGAAGGATCCTGGGTAGGTCCTCCTTTGGGGTCGTTAGAGCCACAGGAGGAAAAGAAATAGAGGGAGACCTTGCCCACTATCAAGGTTTTTATTTACACCCATATCTTACATTCAATTATAGGTAGCGCCCGGGTTTTCCTGTTTTATTAAAATACATTAAAGCAGCTTCATTACCATAGCGTCTAACTCTCAGTAGTTACTCTGCGAGATTCGCCCCCTCTATTTGCTATAGCTTCCTCTATCTCAGCTTGAGGTAGCCAGCACTGCAGAATGTGCTCTGCTCACCTCTCTGGGTAACTGCTGTCAGGCCGCGTTAAGCCTCGTGATGTCACACTCTGGCGTCTCTTCTGATCTCTATGCTCCTGCTTCTGAAGACCGTGTCAGTTCTAGCTCCTCCCTCTCCATACACATTCTGCAGTGCTGGCCACCTCAAGCTGAGATAGAGGAAGCTATAGCAAATAGAGGGGGCGAATCTCGCAGAGTAACTACTGAGAGTTAGACGCTACTTCAGGGTTTGCAAACAACAATAGCGCCATCCTCACAGAAGCCTGCCTACCTGATTGTATCAAGCTGCAGATGGCACGTTGTCAGCTGTTTTTACACAGCCTGGTTTATGTGAGTAAGCCCTTGGCTGTTTTTAATTATTATTGTAATAAATTTTTATCAATCTGCACCATCATCTTTCATGTTATTTCCTTTCTGGGAACACATGGGAACTATGACCAAGTGCTAATGCTGTGAACAGACAGAAAACCTGGAGGATAGACATACAACACGTGGGATTCGTGATATCTGGAAGAGAAGAGGTTAAAAGCACAGATTGTCTCAAAGGAACAATAACACAGCAAGTCTGTAAGTTCATTACTTTAATCTGTTGTGGAGTTATTTATGGATTCTTGTGGCTGCGCAATGGTCTTTTCCTTTTTGTCCATTACATACTAGGAGGAGTTCGGAACCAGCAGCCATCAATTGGATCACCATCGCTCCATCAGCTGGAATATTGAAAAGAACTTTCCATATCTATATGGACTAATCATTGGACTGGGGTATTGTTGTAGCCTGAAGCGCCGGGTCATTGCATTTTTTGTATAATTGTCTGTAATGAGTTTGTGAGGAATTTGTTTGGCAGAGACCCCGTGGCAGCTTTCACTTAGCAATAAGCTTATTATTCACATATTGTATTTACAGTAGAGGCAACGTTTATTCTAACATTTGCTTTAAACTAGCCGGGTTACATTCTGGGTATGTGCTGAGTATGTTCTGGGCTAGTTTGAGGCACGTTTAATGCATTTCTGCATTGACTAACGACCCATAGGATTAACACAGCAGGGATCCCTGGCAGTCCAATTCAGTTTGCATGGTACTGCCAGGGACCCCCGCTGTTAATCTGATAGGCCATTAATCAATGCAGAAATGCTGGGGCTAGTTTAAGGAAAGTTTAAGGCATGTATTCAGAATGTACCTGGGTGTTTCCTGGGTCTTTTGGGGAATTGCCACTGGTTTTTGTTAGAATAAGTGTTGCCTCTACTGTACACTTTATATATATATTTTTGCGCTGAGTTATAGGGTATATCTTTTTTTAGTGTACAGTACATGATGCACAGATTATTTGCATCATGTACTGTATACATTGTAAAATTAAATTTTTGGATAGCCATTTGTTAGATATTGATTTGCCAACTGTACTGTACTGTAGGTGCTGTGTTCTTGGGAGATGAAATTTATTTTAATTTGCATTGTGGTGTGTTTTTTTGGAAATTTTACTGTATGTGTCAGAATGTATTTGCTATGTATTTTTGGCAACGGAGGACAGATGGGCTTTGCTGGTGGAGGGGATTCATACTGTATTGCAGTGGTAAGTACAGTAAAACTGTATTTAGTTTATTATGCTACTGTAGTTAATGTGTTTAATTATGGGCCAAATAATCTATTATGCATATCTGGATAATAGTTATTTGGCCCATTAATGTAATGTATGTGTGTTTGGTGGTGGTGGGGGGGGATTTATTTAAATGTATTGTACTGTGCAGGCCATGTTTTAGTTTTTTTACACACAGGGTTGGCACCTGTGCCTTAACCCCTTCATTACCTTAGCGGGCATTGCATGGCCACTAAGGTAATGAAGCTGCTTACATTTTTAATTTTTATTTATTGTGTGCGTGAGCAGGGGGTCACCTGAAATGAGCAAAGTTTATTTCAGCCTCTGGGACCCCCTACTTCATAAGATACAGGCCCCATTATCGGGAGCCCGTATCCCTCTAGTCCCACGGTCAAGTGACCCACAATTTTAACATGGAGGGGATACCGGCACCCCATAACTGGGCCTGTAACTCGGGAAGTAGGGGACCCTGGACCTGAAATCAACTTTGTTCAGCTCAGGAGACTCCCTGTCCACGCACACTATGAATAAAAATAAAATGTAAGCAGCTTCATTACCTTAGCAGCTACCCGCTAAGGTAATGATTTTTTTATGGAGGTGAGGGAGTGTTTGATACTATTGTGGGGGAGCAGGGGGTCTTCCGAGCTAAACAAATTTTATTTCAGCCTTGGAGACCCCCTACTTCCCGAGATACAGGCCCTGCGATGGGGTGCCGGTATCCCTCTGCATTGTTTAGATTCAATCCCACAGGATTTTAACATGGCGGGTGTACCGGCACCCCATAACGGGGCCTGTAACCTGAAATCAATGTGGTTCAGCTCCGGAGATTCCCTGCTACAAAACTGTAATTTTAGAATTTTAATAAAACCCCCGCGATCGCCTGTGAGAGACGCGCAGTTAGAGGGACTGATTCAGACTCTCTTTCTGCACGTCTATTACACAAAGGCAGACCAGGTAGCATTCACACAGCAGGGGTCCCTGCTTTGGGCATCTAATGCGCCACGGTCATTTCTTTAAAAATAACGCGCCAAAACCGGGGAGAATTAGGAGATTATATCGACTTCCAATTTGAGATCCGTTCGAAAAACGGCCGCCCCATCAGTAACGCTGGGTCACAGAACAATTTTTTTAGTCTTGTCCAGAAAGTTGAGAAAGAAAGATGGAAATCGCACAGCCTAATGTGATGCCAAACCACACGTGTGTGAGGAAGGGGTGCAAGGCACTAAGGGGAAATCAATACATAAAGAGAAAGAATCCCTGGGAACAAGCACTCTTCCTCCAATGAAATAAAATAATAAATTGTTTAATATGAAAAGGAAAACAAAAAGTTAAAACCTATTAGAGTAGATGCGAAAAAGCTACCACCCATTCTGTGCCAAATGTAAATAGTACAGAAATATGTATGCCACGTGTAAATGACACTGATTAGTGTTCCTGTCTTCTATAGGATAGGGGCAGACACTGGTAACTACACAGGTCAGAATATATTGAACACTCTTAAATACCTTACCTTGAAAAGGATTATTTGACGTCACTGTATATAGTGTATATACGTCACTGCATATAGTGACGTGATAGTGATCTTCAGATCTAATTCTGATCCCTTACAGTGGTAAATCACCCAATTGGGCAGACAGCCTCATAAACCACTGGGTTGACCCAGTACTTTGGGAGAGTGATCATTTAAGTAACCATTTTGTAGTAGATTAAACAATGCTACCCCTGTTCATGCAGTAGCTTGATGTTTGCAGCTAAGCACAGAATACATGCATGAGAGTGAGGGCTGGCACACAAGGGCTGGAACTCAGCACTGCCTCACTGAATGTCACTTCCAGGTAGAGA
The DNA here is from genome assembly GCF_040206685.1 of Ascaphus truei. Lineage (NCBI taxonomy): Eukaryota > Metazoa > Chordata > Amphibia > Anura > Ascaphidae > Ascaphus > Ascaphus truei. Next base: position 308,347,065 of record NC_134484.1, on the reverse strand, counting down.
CCGTGGACCCCACCAATATGGTAATGTAGTACACACACACACACACACACACACATAACTAGCTAGTGGGTGCCTCCTAGGGCCCACAACTTAGTTTAACTACCTCACAGCATGCAGGAGCGGTAGTAACACAGGGCTATCTTCGCCAAACAGGAACTCTGATGGATAGTAAAAGTACCACAGCCTAGCGCTGTGGTCGCATCTAGTGACGTCAGAGTCTTAGCGTCATCTACACCCAACGTACGTTTCGTCCCACGTGGGGACTTCGTCTGGGGTGGGTGGCCGCCAACTCCCCTACTCCCGAAGTACCCTTTCAGAGGCTGTGATTTGCTGACAATTGTCCATTCCCAGCGGCCCATATCGGCCAGTGGGTGGTAGGGGGCAGGGCTTATGTCCGCTCTAATGAAAACTTCAAAACAGTCACAGCCTGTCAGTTTATAGCACAGGAGTGACTGTCAGTCACTCCTGTGCTATAAACTGACAGGCTGTGACTGTGGCTGTGACTGTTTTAAGTGTTCATTAGAGCGGACGTAAGCCCTGCCCCCCACCGCCCACTGGCCGATATGGGCCGCTGTGAATAGACTCGTTCCTGAGGGAATTGATAGCGAACTTCCGCCCAGGGTAGTAATTCCACCCAATTGTCCTGGGAATCGGACAAAAAGCACCTCAAATACTGCTCCAAAGACTGATTCATCCTTTCAGTTTGCCCATTGGTCTGAGGATGATAGCCCAAGGAAAACAGAAGGAAGATGCAGAGCCTTTGAAAGAATGCCCGCCAAAATGTCAAAATGAACTGAGTGCCCCTATCTGAAACAATGGAATGAGGTATACCATGAAGCCTGAAGATCTCCTTCGTGAATACATCAGCCAACGTGGAAGAATTAGGGAGACCCTTGAGGGGACGAAATGTGTCTGTTTCGAAAACCTATCTACTACTATGAGAATGGTGTTCATACCCCTGGAGGATGGGAGTTCCACAATAAAATCCAAAGAAATATGCGTCCAAGGGCGTTCCGGGATCGGAAGGGGTAGGAGAAGACCCGATGACTTGTGTCGAGCGGACTTACTCTGTGCGCATACCGGACAGGCTTTCGTGAAGTCGTGAATATCTTAGTTCTTATTCGGCCACCAGAAGGTACGTCTGATCAAGTCCAGAGTGAAACCCGGGTGACCAGTTGATCTGGAAGAGTGACCCCATATCAGTTTTTTGTGATGGAAGCGTGGAGCGGCATACAGGAGTTTCTCTGGTACCTCTAACCCGCTGGGGATGTGAGCCTGGGCCTTCGTGACTTTTTCCAAGATGTCGAAAGAGATAATGCATTTAGAGGGTAGAATGGTTTCAGAGACTTCATCGGACTTCTCCTCAGTGGTGAACTGACGTGATAGAGCGTCAGCCTTGATATTCTTGGTGCCTGGAATGTACGAGATAATGTAATTTAAACGAGAAAAAAATAATGCCCAGCGCGCTTGACGGGATCCCAGACGTCGAGCCCCGTCGATATACAACACATTTTTATGATCCGTGAGTATGGCTACCGGTTCCTTCGTACCTTCAAGAAGATGCCTCCATTCCTGTAGGGCTAGCTTGATCGCCAACAGTTCCCTATTACTGACGTCATAATTTCTCTTCACCGAGGAATTGTTTTTAGAAAAGAAGCCACAGGGGTGGAGCTTGTCTTAAGGAAAAAACCTTTGTGAAAGAACTGCACCGGCACCGATATCCGTGGCATCGACCTCGAGGGTGAAGGGGAGGAGTGGTGTCGGGTTGACGAAGAATCAGAGTAGACACAAAAGCCCTTTTGAGGGTCTCGAAAGCCTTGGTAGCCTCAGGGGACCATACAGAGGGATTGGCCCTTTTTTTAGTAAGGGCGGTAATGGATGCGACGGCAGTAGAAAAATTGCAGATGAACTTCCGGTAATAGTTAGAAAACCCGAGAAAACATTGGATAGCCTTTAGGGAGTTAGGTTGTGGCCAGTCCAGAACTGCCTTCAATTTTTCCGGATCCATGGTGAAACCCTCATCGGAAATAATGTAGCCAAGAAACGCTGTGGAAGGTTGATGAAAGAGGCACTTCTCCGTCTTAGCATAGAGCCTGTTGGTGCGAAGTCGAGAAAAGACCATCCTGGTGTGGCGGATATGTTCCTCCAGACTCCTGGAAAAAATGAGAATGTCGTCCAGATAAACAATAACAAAAATTTTCAAAATGTCCCGGTAGATTTCGTTCATGAATTCTTGGAAGATGGCCAGGGCATTACAGAGGCCAAAGGGCATCACGAGGTATTCATAATGGCCGTTGCGTGTGTTGAAGGCAGTTTTCCACTCGTCGCCCTCTCGTATGCGAATAAGGTTGTATGCCTCTAAGGGGACATGTGCAGTGGTACGCAATGGAGACACTTTTAAGGTGAAATTAAAATGAGGCTTTATTGTGCCTGTCGCTTTAAACACAGCAAAACATATGAAAAATAGTGAGCCAAACAAAACCTGCTCCACTTTGGCGTATATGTAAACGTATATTCCAGCCCTCTTTAACTGGGTGGCTACCCAGGCTATTCATCAGCCCAAGTCATATAGATATATTTATATATACAGATATAGTTAACAGTCCAATAATAAAGTCTTATCTGTTGGCTGGGTTGCTGCCTTTTCTCCGGATATATCAGAATCCAGGTTTAGAAGTCTTATTTGTCAGCTGGGTTGTATCTTGAAAGCTCCAGACATCTCTGTGTTCCCTCGGTCAGTCTCACCTGTGAGACTCAGCAACCTCTGCTCTGTCTGTTTCCTGGTTCAGCTCACGTGTGAGCACAGGAAGAATCTCCCTTCCTGTCTCAAAGGCAGGCTTTTCTTACAAACCTCTAATCAGCCAGGGGAAGTTGGTTAACTGCTGTATCCAATTAACCAACACACTGCTGGATTAGCGGCATATGCTGAACAGAGATAAATTCCATGTTACATACCTCCCCTGTCTGTAGGAAGCTCGGGCTTGCCACTGCCAAAGCCCATCCTTCCACTCTCATCCGAGATCTTTCTGTGACTTAAATGAGAGTGTATGGAGGAAGAGAGCCCTCAGTCCCGCTGGGATTGGAGCCCTTTCTCCAGTTTATTGGTGTCTACTCCCGAAGTTGCTGCAGCTCAGCACTTCTCAGTTGCTCGAGGAGGACTTTTCCCACGTATCGTCTTCTTTCTGAGTGTGTGGTCATGAGATTTCCTTTGCATTGGGCGCTCCTCTTTTTGTAGATAAACTGTGTGGCGACAGTTGTAGAGACGTTAGGACTAGCCCTTTGAGTTTTCTATCCTTGAAGCTGTCTTTCTGCAGTTCCTCCACTCAACGGAGTTGCCAATTCAGCTTCTTTGGGATTGAGTTGCACTTCCACCTCCCTTTCCAGAAAACATCCTATCTTTTCGGCATCACCAGCTAAGGATTTTTTCTGATTTTGATTCGGCACGTATACCTTTTTGTGTAGCCTGTTGGGCCGCTGAAGGTTTAGCTAGTGCTTGCTTAGGTGGTTTAGACTTTGCAACCTTGTTTTTAAGGTGAGCGATGTTCCCAGCTCTCACTGTACCCTTTTTTCTTTGGGTTTTTGTGGCTGTGGGATACTGAAGCTTGGTCAGGGTCAATACTTGTCCTTGTAGTACTGTAATCTCATCCGCGAGAGATCCCTGTTTTTTTAGTGCGTCTTGCAAGTCTCTTCTAAGGGAATTTATCTGCGCACTTTGCTTTCTCTGAGTTTGTATCAGTGTCTCCTTCATATTCTGGAGTTCTGTAATTTTTGTTGTCAAGGTTGCCGCTGCATCTGTTTTCTCCTTGGTGTACTGACTCAAGTGGAAGGAACAGACTCTCTTGCTCCAGTTTCTGGGCCTTTTCCTGCTCCCTCTCATACAGAGTCACCTGGTATCAAAGCTCTGCCTCCAACGATGCTCTGGTGACATGCAGCATGGCCTTTAGCTCCTCATACTGCTCTGTGGGGACGCACTGGGTATTCAGACATTCCTGCAGCGCTTGTACCTCTTTAGCAGCCTGCAGATTTTCTTCCTTCAGAGTTCGCTGCTTCTCCTCATCATTCTGGAGGTGTGTATGCAGACCTTGTATTTGGTTCTGTAGTCGGTGCTCTGCTTCAACCTTTTCACCTTCCAGAAGTTTCTTTATTTTTTCCAGCTCTTGGAGCTTTTCATTCTTTCCATTGACGTGGTCTGTCAACCCAGAATTTTCTTTTTTTAGTCTTAAATTTTCTCTTTTTTCACAGTAGAAAAGAATGGTGGAGCACTGCTGGAAAAAATGAAGGGCTGGAGGCTAATGGCAAAATTAAAAATGCTTTATTTTAATGCATGAGTAGACAGAGCTACAGAAAAACAGGTCCTCTAACGCGTTTCGCGCTGTTAAAGCGCTTTGTCAAAGAGTGAGTAATATTCCGGGCCTCCTTGTAGTCCGCCCTCCATTTTCGCACCTCTGCTTGGAGACTGACTGTCTAATGGTGTGAGACTTCCATCTCTAGGTTGAGGGTCTGAAGCTCCTTCTGGTCAAGGGATTGTCACTCATTGGTTCCGGCTCCGCTTCATTGGTATGGTTAGTTGAGGGTTTCTCACAATTAGCACCGGACAGACACTTCTTTGGGTTACCCGACTTTTGCCTTGGGCCCTCTGGATATTCTGTCATCCGCATGACGAATTCTCCATTTTCTATAGGCTGCAGGGCATCTTGGTCCCCCTTTTTCTCTGCGGGATCTGCGGATGTGTCTGTTCCTTCCACGGTAAGTGAAGAACCGCTTTTCTTTTTCTGCCTTTTTGTTTTGGATGACTCCGTCCCATCAGAAATACTGGGGTCTCCATATTTATTTGAAATTTTAGCAGCTTCACTGGATCCACCATGCTTTTCTTGCGATTATATTTGCTGGCGTATATATTCGCTGATATGCTGCTCCTGCTCTTGCCGATCACATTCGTCATCAAAGGGAGCGGTCTTTTCTGTTCGTGCCGAGTTCAGGCACCCCCACCATTCTTGGGGTGTTTTTTGGGTGTGACTCGGTTCAGGTTCCCCATAAAAGATGTCTTCCTCCTTATAGGACTGGAACGGCCACTCTTCCATGGGGTAGGGTTCATTACAGGAACGTCACATCTTGTCCTCCATTTTGGGGCTACCAGGTCTATTTTTCTCCCTGACCTCAGGAGGCTCTATTGCAGCTGTTGCCTCTGTTTTTGCTAGAACCCCTAATTGTGGTAGTCCTACAGGTGGGTATATTTTGCTTGTAGAGGTTGCAGCTCTCACAGGAATCCCTGTAGACTTTTTCTTCCCTTTGGTAAGATTTACACTATTAGCAGTACTGTGCATGCATTCACTCTCATCGTCTGCATAAGGCCTGAAGGGACACTGCTCCATGTGGTGGGGTTCTTTACACCAGGAACACATTTTCTTCCCCATTTTTGCATAGCCTGTATTTGACTTAACATGGGCGGCCATTTTAAATTCCCAGGAGTTTTTTGCTTCCCACTCAGGTGTATTCTTCACCTTGACCTATTGGGGCACTATTTCTTTAATTACGATGCTTTCTAGCTGCCCATTTCCTTGCTTCAGCAGACGCAATAGCCTCACACCATTTAAAAAAAAAAAAAAAAAACATTAAAGAAAGCCTAGCTCACTTCTTGAACCCTGACTACAGCTGGAAGGCAAAGCCCCTTTATCAACAACCATATTACACATTATTGTGATAGGCAAGTAAGGTTTATCTGCTTCAGCACAGTCTCTCTCTCCTCTTGGGATCAGGGAAAAAAGTCATCTATGGTTTTGTGGCTTTGTACAGTGCAGTGTACTGTAGCCCTTTAATTCTGGTCTCTGCTGCAGGTGAATCTTTGTTTTTGTTGCTCCGGCTGTTTGCAAGACTGCATGAAGGCAAAAAGCACATACAAATTTCACAGGCAATCTCCGGGGCCCCTTTTAACTTCAAGGGCCACCTCTCATCCCACTTCTGATACCATATTTAAGGGGACATGTGCAGAGGTACGCAATGGAGACTGTTTAAAGGTGAAATTAAAATGAGGATTTATTGTGCCTGTCACTTTAAACATAGCAAAACATATGAAAAATTGTGAGCCAAACAAAACCTGCTCCACTTTGGCGTATATGTATACTTATATTCCAGCCCTCTTTAACTGGGTGGCTACCCAGGCTATTCATCAGCCCAAGTCATATAGATATATTTATATATACAGATATAGCTAACAGTCCAATAATAAAGTCTTATCTGTTGGCTGGGTTGCAGCCTTTTCTCTGGATATATCAGCATCCAGGTTTAGAAGTCTTATTTGTCAACTGGGTTGTATCGTGCAAGCTCCAGACATCTCTGTGTTCCCTCGATCAGTCTCACCTGTGAGACTCAGGAACCTTTGCTCTGTCTGTTTCCTGGTTCAGCTCACGTGTGAGCTCAGGAAGAATCTCCCTTCCTGTCTCAAAGGCAGGCTTTTCTAACAAACCTCTAATCAGCCAGGTGAAGTTGGTTAACTGCTGGATCCAATTAACAACACACTGCTGGATTAGCGGCATATTCTGAACAGGGATAAGTTCCCTGTTACAATGCCCCTCTGAGATCCAATTTGGAAAAGATCGTAGCCCCTGTAGTCTGTCGAAGAGTTTAGAAATAAGAGGAAGTGGGTATCAGGTTTTGATCATGATCTTATTGAGGCCACGGTAGTCAATGCAAGGTCTCAAGGAACCATCTTTCTTTTTCACAAAAAAGAATCCGGCACCGGCTGGGGAGGTGGAGTTCCAGATGAACCCTTTCTTGAGATTTTCTTGAATGTAAGAAGATACAGCTTCGGTCTCTGGTAAGGAGAGTTGGTAAGATTTAGACTTGGGGAGAGTGGCTCAACTCAATGGAGCAAACAAAGGGGCAATGTGGCAGAAGTGTTTTGGACTGGGTTTTATTAAAGACGTCCCTAAAATCGAGATATACTTTGGAAAAAGTGGAGGGAGGAGAGATAGAGGTCCCAAGACCACCCTTGCGGGTCACAGAACTTTCCTCAAGGGCCTACAAGGAGGAGGTCCACTGAATGGGCAATCGGTCCGTCCAGTCAATGTGTGGATTGTGTACCTTGAGCCAGGGCAGTCCCAGAATGACCTGGGCCGTGGGGGAGTGGCCATCAAAGGAGATTTGCTCAGTGTAGCCATCCGCGGTGGAAAGTGTGAAAAGGGGAGTTTCCAGAGTGATGAATGCCAGTTGTAGGGGTCTTCCGTCTATTGCTTCAAGGCCGATGGGTACCCTCTTCGAGATAAGCGGAAATTGATTTTCGATGGCGAAGTCGTGGTCCACGAAGTTGCCACCAGACCCGGTGTCAATGAATGCGGGAACTGGTACATGGACGTTGGTGCCTTCGAGGATTATGGGCAAAAAGATCCTCTTGGGAGTTCTTTTTGGAGAGAGGGGCAAGAAGAGATGGTACCCAAGGAAAGCCCCTCAAAATTCACTGGGTGTTCTCGTTTCCAGGTCTCAGGGGACAATGTCATACTTGGTGATCGGGGAGCCGCAATAAAAACAAAGACCTTCATTCCTACTGCGAATCCTCTCAGCGGAGCGCGGCTGCCGACTACCAATCTGCATAGGATCATAGGATCTGCATAGGATCCGGGGCGTCAATAGCCAGCATGGCTGGTGGGGGAGAACCAGACGCATGGGACCTAGGCGTGGAGATGGGCATCACGAACCTGGGACGTTGGTGTTCCTGGCGTCTCTCCTGGAACTGTTGGTCAACCTGGATGGAGAGAGCTATAAGATCCTCCAGCGAGGAAGGTTGGGCGCCAGATTGTCCTTGAGCGGTTCGGATAGACCCTGCCAAAAGGCTGCTGTCAGGGCTTCGTCGTTCCACTGAGTCTCTGTGGCAATGGTGCGAAACTCCAGCGCGTATCTTGCCACGGACCAGCGACCTTGGGAAAGATGGAACAGGGAGTAGGCTGCGCTATCCCTATGGGCAGGAATATCGAAAACCTGCTGGAATTCATGCTGAAACCTCGGAAAGTCCTGGGTAATTTCAGGCCTGAGTTCCCAGATAGATGAGGCCCAGGCAAGAGCATTACCGGTCAGAAGAGCGTAAATATATGCTACCTTGGATCGATCCGTGGTGAAGTGAGACGGGGACAACTCGAATTGGATATTGCACTGGTTCAGGAATCCTCAGCAGGTGAGCGGATCTCCAGCATATCGGTTAGGCGCGGGAATGCGTGGTTCCAAAGCGGACGCACCTTCCTGGGCGGGTAGAGTCCTTGGCCGGGCTTCCTGGAGAGAAAGATCAGAAAGCTGCTGCGCTACAGCTGCTAATTTGTTGCTCAGGTACTGCAGATGCTCCGTGGTCACTGCTTGGGCACCTCAGGGGAGTCTGCTGTTGATGGGCTCTGCATAATGTAACGCTGTGCTGCCTGCAGACCAGACCAGTCCCCAGTACTGAGGTGGGAAGGTAGTATACCACACACCCACAGCAGTGAGGGCGTGCCCGGAGTGTGGTAGGGTGCGTTGCTGGGTTCGTGAGTGTAGAATGGTTACGTACTTGCCAAGTCCGGGGCGCCAGAGGTCCGAATAGTAAGTCCCTAAGCCAGGGGTCGTGGAAGGGAGAGAGCATCAAGGTCGAAGTCCGTAGCCAAGTCCAGGGCTAGAGAGGTACACATAGTCAAAGGAAACCGAAGTCCAAATCCAGAGAGGGTAGTCAGACAAGCCGGATCAGCAACTAGAACAGGGAAAAGAGCAGAGGGCCAGGTACAGAACTCCAACCAGCACAAAGGCTATGAGAAGCTATGCAGAGCGAGGAAGGAGAGGAAGGACTGGGGTAATAAAGGATGGCTGACAAATGGAGGGCAGGGGAGGAACGGAGGTGTGTCTTGGTTGCCTCAGGGATAGGCTTAGGAGCAGAGAGGAAGAGGAAGCCAGGTGTGTGGCTGGGCCAGGAGTCAGAGTGCTCCGTGACAAGCAGGGCGTGGAGCCAGAAGTGCCGGACAAGGAGATAGAAGGCTGGGTGCGCGCGCAACTCAGAAGTGTGGCAGTGCGTAGCCGCCAGAAGAACGAACGTGGCGCACAGCCGGCGAGAGCGGAGGCCCGATGGGGCAATGCGGGGACGGCTGCTGCGGAGGTCTGTACAGGGAGGGAGGGGGACCGCCGGTGGGAGTGCGTCCGGCGGCTCCTTACAGGTACCCCTATGTCTTAATGACTATTTAGGTTTTGCTATGTTCCTTTAAATAATATATTGTCTTTTCTTTTGTATTTACTATTGATTCCACCTTTCTTTTTCTCCTGTCAGTATTTTATTTTTTAAATAGTTTTTATGTATATCATCATACATCAACATCTGAGATGTCGTGCAGTCCAGCAATCATGCTGAAATTCCAATCCTGTGAAAAGGAAAGATCCAGCGCTCCACGGATCAAATGTGATACTTTTGCAAATCCGTGGAGCGCTGGATCTTTCCTTTTCACAGTTCAAGCTTGGATATTTGTGACAGGTATCCCTTTGAACCAGCAGCACCGGTAATACTGTTTTGTTTTTTGACTAATGGTGTGCATCATATCACTGTTCATTTGAAATTCCAATCCTGGCAGCAGTTTTGGCAAGAATTTTTAGCAATTTTGAAGTAAATCTGGCAAAGTGGACATATATTGTGGTATACAGGGATCCTGTAAATGCCTCTTTGTGGGGCCATAAGTTGACATTTTATTGGCCAGTTGCATCCCAGGCTTTATGGTCACCTACTGTATACAGTATTTTGATACATCATGTATTTATACAATATGACTATTTATTGTATGATTTGTACCTTTGTAATGTGCTTTTTCAGAACAATGCTTCATATCACTCCACAGGCATTGGTTTTGGTAGTTTATTTTATTAAATGACTGTGTGGACTATTCTGTGATCTCATTGTTTATATCTCTTTATTAGCATCACAGGTGGACAGTGATTGTGGCAACTTGCCATAATATGACTTGGAATTAGAAATCCTGTTTAAGGTATGTGCATTTTTGTATCTGAGTGACCATTACTTTATTGGTGTTACAGCTACCTCATCATTGTGTATATATGTACTTTCACCACAATTTGTTTAGCACATTTGGGTGTCTTAACATGTTGTTTTCAGCATGTTCCTACTTACAATGATGTCAAGATCAGTTTGGCAGCTGAATGACTGTTTCATGCTCTTCAGAAGCAGCTTACACTACCGACACACTTTATTGAAGTGTGGTCGGTACCGCAAGCCGGGAAATCTCCCGGCTTGCTAGTGGCCGCCCCTCGGCGTGCCGCGCGTCATAGACGCGCGGTCACGCGTCATCGGGAGCGTGCGCCCCCTGCACGCGTGTCCAGGGGCTCCCCGAGGGAGCCCTGGTGTCCCGCGATCGCGGGACAGCGGCAGGGGGTTCCGGGGGACCCGGCGGACCCGGCAGCGGTAGGGAGAGCGCCCCGATCGGAGGGCGCTCTTCCGCTGCTTCGGCGCGCGCCCGTCACACTCGGGCGCGCGCCAGGCTACTGCTGCGGCACAGAACGGGCAAATGCTCGAATAAACTGTGCCGCAGCAGTATATGTCAGAAGCAGGATCATCTGCACACCGGAATCTAGGAGGCTAGACATGCATTCCAAAGTGTCTGCAGGAACCGAGGTTGGGCGGGCTCTTGCCAGGTTCAATCAATCATTTAATTAATTACATAATTGGTTGCAATAAAGAGCCATTAGCCACACCTGACATGTAGGGTATTTATGTGTTACACTATCTTTCACTCACTGAACCACCTTGAGAAAGGTCCCGTTTGTGATACTGAAACGTCGGTTTCCTGTGTCATTTTGTTTCAATACAAAATTCTTTCACTGACTTACCTGAGTGCTGTCCCTTATTTCGCGTTAAAGCGGTATTGTGTCAAGGATTAGACTTCGGCTGGAGTGAATCCCAGTGGCAAGAACAGCAGGGAGCGCAGTCAGGTAACAAGCAGAGATCAGCAACGAGGAGACTGGAACAGGACAAAATATCAATAGCACAGCAGTAAACACAGGAACCAGCAAGAGCTGAAGAACCAGTATAAACAGGCAAGGGAGGAACAGGAAAGGGAGGTTTATATTGGCAGGCTGAGAGGTAGAGCACAGGTGCAGAGGTGTCAGGTTTCACGGTCTAGAATGTTTCTGTAACGCTTGACTGCCCACAGACCTGGCCAGTCCCCAGTACTGAGGTGGGTAAGGGTATAAAACGCACCCACAGCAGTGAGGGCGTGCCCGAAGTGTGGTATGATGCGTTGCTGGGTCTGATGGGAAAGGGTTAGCCTGATACTTGCCGCGTCCGGGGTGCCAGAGGTCCGAAGGTAGAGATCCAAAAGCCGTAGGTCAAGGACAGGAGAGAGCAGCGTAGTGAGGTCCAAAGCTGAGTCCAGGGAGTAGCGAGGTACGCGAAATCTATTGAGAGCCGAGATCAAATCCAAGGGTATCAAATGAAAGCAGGGACTGGAGCAAGAGCTGCAACACAAAAGAGAGCCAGGCATAGACCTTCGTACTACAAGAGCCAAAGGAAAACTATTCAGAGTGAGGAAGGAGAGGGCAGACAGGAACTATAAATGTTGGAGAACCAATGGGAGCAAGAGACGGAGCGGGGGCTTGACTGAGCAGTCCCAGGGATAGGTTAAATGCTTGGTGTGGTGTTCCCTAGTGGGAATAGCCTCCAGCTGATGGGAGGTGGAGCCAAGGCTGCAGGAGGAGTGTAGAAGAGGACGGGTGCGCCCCTGCAGTGTGTGGGCGGAGGCGGCGTGTGCTGCGGAGGAGCGGAGCGGGTAAGGAGCTGGCGGGGAGGGGGCCTGGGATGAGTGGCAGTACTGGGAGCCGGGATGACAGGGACCCGCTGTAAGGCGCGTGTCCCCCGATCCCTTAAAGTTCCTTAGTTTAGCTACTGCAATCCCGGTGGACAAGTGTAGGCACTGCAGGCTAGAACAAGACATTGAGAGAGCAGCAGCAATCCCGGTGGCCAAGCATGGGTACAGCAGGCTTAGAACATGACATTACTCCCCCCCTCCCAAGAGCGTTCTCCGGACGATCCTTTCTAGGCTTATCTGGATATTTCAAATGAAGAGCTCTGACTAGTCGTGGAGCATGTACAAAGTCTTTGGGTTCCCATGACCTCTCCTCTGGGCCATAGCCCCTCCAGTGGACCAGATACTGTAGTTTCCCTCGGTTTAACCTGGAGTCCAAAATTCTCTCCACAATGAATTCCTCTTCATTATCCATGAGGACAGGGTCAGGAGGAGGAAGTCTCCATCCAGGAAACGGATTCTCACAGAATGACGTCAGTAGAGAAGAATGAAAAACAGGGTGTATTTTGATGGTTTCTGGAAGCTCTAATCTAAAAGACACTGGATTTATTAGTGCTGAAATGCGAAATGGTCCGATGTATTTTTGTCCCAATTTAATGGTTGGAACCCTTTATCGTAGATTTCTTGTAGAAAGCCAGACTTTATCCCCAACGTGAAATTCTGGGGTGGGTCTGCGGTGTTGGTCTGCTGTTTTTTATACCTTTCTTGAGCCTCACGAAGTGTCTCTTTGAGGGTCTCCTGGATGTCTCGCAGAATCTCCAGTTTCTCTGTGACTGCCGGAATGGGGCCCGAAGATGGAAAACGAGGAATAAAGGATGAAATCCATAGTTTGAGAAGAAAGGACTCTTCTGAGTCGATGAGTGATGTGAGTTGTTGTATGAAAACTCAGCTAATGGTAAAAAATCAATCCAGTCATCCTGGAGATGACAAACAAAACATCGTAAGTATTGTTCCAAGGTCTGATTTGTCCTTTCAGTCTGACCATTGTGGATGATAGCCAGATGATAGATTTAAACGAATTCCTAGAGAGGAACAGAAGGTCCTCCAAAATGTCGAAGTGAATTGCACCCCTCTATCCGATGTGATCTCATCTGGAGACCCGTGAAGCCGAAACACCTCTTTTACAATCAACCTGGCTGTCAGGTCGGCTGAAGGAAGATTCTGTGCTGCAATGAAATGAAATGAGCCATTTTTGTAAGTCGATCCACTACTACCAGAATGGTATTATGTCCACTTGATCGGGGCAGGTCAACAATAAAATCCATTGATATGGACCCCCAAGGACGAGTAGGAACCAGAAGAGGCTGCAGCAAACCCACAGGTGATGTTCGAGGAGTCTTGGTCCTAGCACAGGTCTAACAGGAGAGGACATAGTTTTTAACATCTTGTGCTAATTTAAGCCACCAAAAAGAGTGGGACAATAGTTCCTGTGTCTTAAGGACACCTGGGTGACCAGCGGGTCGAGAGTCGTGCATTAATTGGAGCACCTCTAATCTTACTTCCTAAGGGACGAACAGACGGTCATTACAGTTCCACAGACCATCACATAGAAATAGTTCCGCTTCCGGAGGAGGGTTTTAAAGAAAAGGGTCATTTGAGTAGGCTCCCTTTATTCGTGTGAGGAGATCGTCGGAGAATGTGACACCCAAAAAATTTCTTTTTGGAAGAATAGTTTCTTCTTGCTCTTTGTCTGAACTAGGATTAGGCAATGACCGTGACAAGGCATCAGCTTTCCCGTTCTTGGAGCCAGGGCGATATGAGATGTGGAACTGAAATCTTGCGAAGAAGAGAGCCCACCTGGCTTGTCGCGCAGACAGTCTCTTTGTGAATCGAATGAATTCTAAGTTCCTGTGATCCGTAAAAACCGTAATCGGGTGATTGGCCCCCTCAAGTAGATGTCTCCACTCAGAGAATGCAGCTTTTATAGCCAGGAGTTATTTGTTCCCAATGTCATAATTTCTTTCAGCTGTTGATATTTGGTACGAATAAAAGGCACATGGATGAAGGAGCATCTTGGGTCCAATCTTTTGTGACAGAATGGCACCAACAGCAGAGTCGGATGCATCCACTTCCAAGATAAATGGTAGTTCTGGATTTGGATGGATCAGGATAGGGGCAGATGTGAAAAGTGACTTCAATTTTTCAAATGCCACATCTGCTTCAGGAGACCATTTGAAGGGGAATTCTTTCCGTGTGAGTCGGGTGATTGGGGCAATAATGCCAGAGAAATTTTTAATAAAACGTCTATAGAAATTGTCAAAGCCCACAAATCTCTGAATGTCCTTCTCACTTCGAGGGATTGGCCATTCTACCACGGCTTGAATCTTGCCTGGGTACATACTCAAACCCTCTGTAGAGATTATGTAACCGAGAAATTGCATGCTGGTCCTTTCGAATTCACATTTTTCCAACTATAATTTGTGCTTACAGAGACGCTCAAGGACAATTCGGACATGTCTCTGGTGATCCATGGTGTTATCTGAGAAAACAAGGATGTCATCCAGGTATGCCACTACGAATTGGTCCAATAACTCTCGGAGGACATCATTGATTAAATGTTGGAAAGTAGCAGGGGCATTACAGAGTCCAAAGGGCATCACCAGATATTCATAGTGCCCATTACGGGTTCGGAAAGCTGTCTTCCATTCGTCACCAGGTTGAATGCGGACCAAATTATATGCTCCTCTGAGATCTAATTTGGTAAAGATCTTGGCTGACCGAATTCTTTCCAATAGTTCGGGAATCAGAGGTAGCGGGTACCTGTTTTTTACAGTAATCTTATTTAGTTCCCGATAGTCAATGCAGGGATGTAGAGAACCGTCTTTCTTTCCCACGAAGAAGAGCGCAGCGCCTGCTGGGGAAGTGTAACGCCTGTATGCCAGCAGACCTGGCCAGTCCCCAGTACTGAGGTGGGTAGGGTTATAACATGCACCCACAGCAGTGAGGGCATGCCCGGAGTGTGATAGTGCATTGCCGGGCCTGTAGAAAGAAGGTTAAGGTATACTTGAATGCCTTGGGTTTCACAGTTCGGATAGTGATGTCCGTGTGCCAGAATCCAGGGGCTATAGAGAGCAGGATAGTGATGTCCGTAAGCCAGAGTCCAGGGGTAACAGAAGGCAGTGAAGTCGTATCCGGGTGCAGGGTTCAAGGGCAGGAGAGAGCAGGGTAATCCAGTACAAAGCAGAGTTCAAGCCAGGGAGATCAAAAGGTAAGCAGGAACAGGAACAAACGCTGAAAGAGACAGGAGAGCCAAGCATAGGACTGCACACACAGGGGTCACAAGAAGCTATGCAGAGCAATGAGTGAGAGGACAGACAGGGTTTATAAAGGAGGGAACACCAATGGGAGAGAGAGGAGGAGTAGAGGGAAGAGTGAGAGGCAGCAGGGATAGGTGAGAAGGAGAGAGGGAGGAGACAGGTAAATCAGAGAGGGAAATGGCCTCTACAGCATGGGGGGCAGAGCCAGAGGTCTGGGGAGGTTTACAAGAGGAGCGTGTGTGCGCGCCCTCTGTAAGGTTGGGGTGCGCGTGCACAGGCCGCGTCAGAAAGCGTGCGGAGCACCGTGCCGCAGGGGCGCCCGCCGAGGGAGGAGAGAGAACCAGAGGAGTTACTGCAGAAGATATTGAGACTGGAGGGGAGACAGATGGACGCCGCGAGCAGAGAGTGCCGTGGAGGGGATCGGGTGTTTGGGAACATGCGCGCGCCCTGCGGGGAACGCGCGCGGCAGCTGGGAGTGCGTCAGGGCATGCCACAGAGGGACGGGTGCGGGAGGAGGAAGGGAGAGCAGAGCGAGGAGGCAAGGGGAAAAGATCAGAGGCAGGGGAAAGCGCGGTGACGGGGACACATGGAGAGGAAGGAATCCCCTGAACCGCCACAGTATCCCCCCCTTGAGGATCGATCTCCGGGCGATCCTGCCATGGCTTCTGGGGAAATTTCTGATGGAATTGCCAAAGGAGTTTGGGAGCATGAATGTGACCTGATGGAATCCATGAAGGCTCCTCTAGGCCATACCCCTTCCAATGAACGAGAACTGTAGGTTATTTCTGGACCAACGGGAGTCAATTATGGAGTGAACTTAGTATTCCTGCTGTCCGTGAATGGTAAGAGAAATTAGGGTGCTCAAACCTCAGACAACTTCATCCAGTTATAACAATATAACATAATCCATGAAGACACCAGTGGGAGTGGGAATAAACAATAGACCTGTGAGTCACTTAAAATACATATGTAGCAGTACTCAAATATTGCAGTCTTAAAGTCTCTAAGCCCACTCACGTCATCTCCAGGAGTGATTGCTGGTGTGCAAGCCAAACAGGGAAATCCAGAAGCAGCAAGAAGAAAAAACAAATGGCGCACAGCCAGGGAGCCAGGTGGATAAAAATAGTTACCTTTAATTCAGTGCATGGCTGAAGACATATTCACCCCTTGGGGGACAAAAACAAACACCTCCTATGCGTTTCGGACCGGTAGGTCCTTTATCAACGCGTAGGAGGTGTTTGTTTTTGTCCCCCAAGGGGTGAATATGTCTTCAGCCATGCACTGAATTAAAGGTAACTATTTTTATCCACCTGGCTCCCTGGCTGTGCGCCATTTGTTTTTTCTTCTTGCTGTTTTCGGGAATGGTCCGGGAAGTGAAAGCTCTGGATAAATGGTTTGAGTAAGGACACATGGAACACAGAAGGAATCCTCATGGTGGGAGGAAGTGCCAAACGGTATGCAACCGGATTGATCCTCTCTAATATCTTAAAGGGACCCAAGAATCTCAGGGACAACTTTGGAGACGGGGTCTTGAGCCTTATATTTTTTGATGACAACCACACTCTGTCTCCGGGTTTGAACGAGGGACCCGGTTGACGACGTCGATCTGCCTTTGTTTTTTGTCTTGAGACGGCAGTTTGTAGGGTCTTAAGGATCTTCCTCCAAGAGTTCTGAAGAGTAGAAACATGAGAATCCACTGCGGGAACACCAGAAGGGAGGGAGGAGAGGGGAAGACTGCTAGGGTGGAATCCGAAATTAATGAAGAAAGGGGACTCTTGCGTAGATTCATTTTTAAGAGAGTTGACAGCAAATTTAGCCCACGGTAACAGATCCACCCAGTTATCCTGAGATTCGGAGACGAAACATCTGAAATACTGATCTAAGGTCTGATTCATTCTTTCTGTCTGACCATTGGTCTGAGGGTGATATCCAGAAGAAAAAATAAGGGAAATCCCAAGTCTCTGGGAAAACGCACGCCAGAACTTAGAGATGAATTGAGAACCTCTGTCAGAAACAATCAAAACAGGGACACCGTGCAATATGAAAATTTCCTTAGAAAAAATATCGTCCAAAGTAGCAGAATTAGGAAGGCCCTTGAGGGGAATGAAGTGTGAATGCTGGATGACCGGCCGATCTAGAAAAGTGTCCCCAAAGTAAAATTTTGTGACGAAAACATGGAGCTGTGTATAAGCATCCCTCTGGTACCCTGAATCTCCTGGGAATGTGAACCTGGGCCTTGTTGATTTCATCCTACACATCAAAATTATTGTCAGAGATTATGCACTTGGCGGGGAGAATAGATTCAGCGGACTCATTGGATTCGTTCTCCGTGACGAACTGGCAAGAGAGAGCGTCTGCTTTGATATTTTTGGTACCAGGAATATAACAAATGGTATAGTTGAAACGGGTAAAAAAAGGAGACCAACGGGCCTGGCGAGATCCTAATCGTCGAGCCCCCTCGATATACAGTAAATGTTTGTGATCGGTGAGGATGGCAATAGGCTCCTTGGTACCTTCAAGAAGATGCCTCCACTCCTGAAGAGCCAATTTAATGGCCAATAGCTCACGATTCCAAACATCATAATTTCTCTCGGCAGACGAGAATTTCCGAGAAAAAAAACCACAGGGATGGAGTTTTTCTTGGGTAGAGGATCTCTGAGAGAGTACTGCACCGGCTCCCACATCCGAGGCATCAACTTCTAACGTGAAGAGAAGTGAGGTATAAGGATGTCGTAGGATGGGTGCAGATACAAAGGCCTTTTTGAGAAACTCGAAGGTGTCAATGGCTTTGGGAGGCCAAGACGTGGGGTCAGCACCTTTTTTAGTCAAGGCGGTGATGGGCAGAGCAATGGAAGAAAAATTACGGATGAATTTCCTGTAATAATTGGCAAAGCCAAGAAAACGCTGCACGACCTTGAGAGAATTTGACAGCGGCCAGTCGAGAACGGACTTTAGTTTTTCAGGGTCCATAGAAAATCCTTGGTTAGAGATAATATAGCCTAAGAAGACAGTAGACGTTTGGTGGAACAAACACTTCTCTATCTTGGCGTATAGGCGATTGGCACGGAGCCTAGAAAGTACCAATTTGGTATGGTGAATGTGCTCATCTAAGTCTTTAGAAAAAATGAGAATGTCATCCAAGTATACAATAACAAATGTTCCCAATACGTCTCGGAAGATATCGTTCATGAACTCTTGGAAAACGGCAGGAGCATTGCATAGCCCGAAGGGCATCACTAGATACTCATAATGTCCAGATCGCGTATTAAACGCAGTTTTCCATTTGTCCCCTTCCCTTATACGAATGAGATTATAGGCCCCTCTTAAATCGAGCTTGGAGAAGATAGAGGCTCCTTGGAGACGATTGAACAGTTCAGAGATTAGGGGAAGGGGATATCGATTTTTACCGTGATTTTATTGAGTCCGCGAAAGTCGATACAGGGTCTTAGCGATCCATCCTTCTTTTTCCCGAAGAAGAAGCCTGCCCCAGCGAGGGAGGTAGAATTGAGGATGAATCCTTTCTCCAAATTTTCTTGGATGTAAGACGTCATAGTCTCAGGGACTGATAAGGGATATGATTTCGACTTCGGGAGGATGGTTCCTGGAATTAAATCAATAGGACAATCGTAGGGACGATGAGGAGGCAGTACTTCAGCTTGTACTTTGTTGAACACTTCCAGGAACTTGTGATACACGGTCGGAAGAATCGACAGGTTGGAAGGAACGGAGTCCACACCGGCGAGCACAGCAGCAGGAGAAGTAGTAAAGACTGGCTCGGCTGAGGAAGGCCATTGGATAGGTAAGGCGCCGGTCCAATCAATGCATGGATTGTGGAGCTGCAGCCAAGGCAATCCTAGAATAACCTGAACGGTAGGAGAATGGAAGATATAAAAAACTATTACCTCCTTATGGCCGTCGGCCAAGGTCAAAGTAAGTGGAATGGACTCCCAGATGATAAAGGCTGGCTGAAGCGGACGTCCATCGATAGCTTCAAGGCCAATGGGTGCTTTTCTCTTGACCAGAGGAATTTGGTTCTCAGAGGCGAAGGTATGATCCAAGAAGTTACCGCCAGATCCAGAGTCAATGAAGGCTTTTACTTCTAATAGAAGATCAGGACCCGCCAGCATTACAGGAAGCATGAATTTCTTTGGTAGATCCTTAGGGAGAGAGGGGCAAGAAGAGATAGTACCCAGTAGAAGCCCTCTACCTTTACTGGGTGTTCCCGTTTCCTGGCTTCAGGGAACAGTTCTGGAGGCGATGTTCTGGAGAACCACAGTAGAAATAGAGTCCCTTCTGATGACGTTGCATTCTGTCCGCAGCTCGAGGTTGTTGGCTACCAATTTGCATTGGTTCCGGGGTGTCAAATGCCAGGAAGGGCGAAGGAGAAGACCTGTGAGAGACAACCGGGGAAGAAAGAGAACGGGAACAGTGTCACTCATGACGTCGTTCCTGGGTGCGTTGATCCATTCGTACGCTGAGAGTAATCAGTTCTTCCAGAGATGATGGCCGGGCATGGGTTGCGAGATCATCTTTCAGGGTGTCAGACAGACCATGCCAGTATGCGGCGGCAAGTGCCTCGTCATTCCATTGAGTCTCCGCGACAAGGGTACGGAACTCTATCGCGTACTTGGCAGCAGATCTTCGAGCCTGTGAAATATGAAATAGAGAAAAAGCGGCCGTCTCCCGGGGTGCGGGAGTGTCAAACACTTGTTGGAATTCACGCCTAAACTTAGGGTAATCTTGGGTTAATTCAGCTTTGTTTTCCCAGAGGGGAGAAGCCCAAGCGAGGGCGTCACCAGTGAGTAAGGCGTAAATGTAAGCCAACTTAGAACGGCAGGTAGGAAACTGAGAGGGGGACATTTCAAAATGAACCTCACATTGGTTTAAGAATCCGCGGCAAGAGAGACCGTCCTCATCATACCAGTTGGGAGGTGGTATACGTGGTCCAGAATTAGAATAGGTCACAGAGACAGGGGGTGACGGAGCCACTGGAGTTTCCTGGATTGACAGGTTACACTACCGACACACTTTATTAAAGTGTGGCCGGTTCCGCAAGCCGGGAGATTTCCCGGCTTGCTAGTGGCCGCCCCTCGGCGTGCCGCGCGTCATAGACACGCGGTCACGCGTCTTCGGGAGCCAGCGCCCCCTGCACGCGCGTCCAGGGCTCCCCGAGGGAGCCCTGGTGTCCCGCGATGTGCGGGACGACGGCAGGGGGTTCCGGGGGACCCGGCGGATCCGGCAGCGGTAGGGAGAGCGCCCCGATCGGAGGGCGCTCTTCCGCTGCTTCGGCGCGCGCCCGTCACAATCGGGCGCGCGCCAGGCTACTGCTGCGGCCAAGAACGGGCAAATGCTCGAATAAACTTGGCCGCAGCAGTAGCAAGTTGTTGCGAAACAGTGGTCAACTGGTTGCTCACAAATTGTAAATGTTCCAAGGAAACACCTTGACCCACCTCAGGGGGGTCTTCATTTATTGGGCTCTGCATAATGTAACGCCTGTATGCCCGCAGACCTGGCCAGTCCCCAGTACTGAGTGGGTAGGGTTATAACACGCACCCACAGCAGGGAGGGCGTGCCCGGAGTGTGGTAGTGCATTGCCGGGCCTGTAGAAAGAAGGTTAAGGTATACTTGCAACGACTTGGGTTTCACAGTTCGGATAGTGATGTCCGTGTACCAGAGTCCAGGGGCTATAGAGAGCAGGATAGTGATGTCCGTAAGCCAGAGTCCAGGGGTAACAGAAGGCAGCGAAGTCGTATCTGGATGCAGGGTTCAAGGGCAGGAGAGAGCAGGGTAATCCAGTACAAAGCAGAGTTCAAGCCAGGGAGGTCCAAAGGTAAGCAGGAACAGGAACAAACGCTGAAAGAGACAGGAGAGCCAAGCATAGGACTGCACACACAGGGGTCACAAGAAGCTATGCAGAGCAATGAGTGAGAGGACAGACAGGGGTTATAAAGGAGGGAACACCAATGGGAGAGAGAGGAGGAGTAGAGGGTAGAGTGAGAGGCAGCAGGGATAGGTGAGAAGGAGAGAGGGAGGAGACAGGTAAATCAGAGAGGGAAATGGCCTCTACAGCATGGGGGGCAGAGCCAGAGGTCTGGGGAGGTTTACAAGAGGAGCGTGTGTGCGCGCCCTCTGTAAGGTTGGGGTGTGCGTGCACAGGCCGCGTCAGAAAGCGCACGGAGGACCGTGTCGCAGGGGCGCCCGCCGAGGGAGGAGAGAGAACCAGAGGAGTTACTGCAGAAGATATTGAGACTGGAGGGGAGACAGACAGACGCCGTGAGCAGAGAGTGCCATGGAGGGGATCGGGTGTTTGGGAACATGCGTGCGCCCTGCGGGGAACGCGTGCGGCAGCTGGGAGTGCGTCAGGGCATGCCACAGAGGGACGGGTGCGGGAGGAGGAAGGGAGAGCAGAGCGAGGAGGCAAGGGGAAAAGATCAGAGGCAGGGGAAAGCGCGTTGACGGGGACACATGGAGAGGAAGGAATCCCCTGAACCGTCTCAGGAAGTAGAGGGTCGGATAAAACCCTTCGACAGGTTCTCCTGTAAATACACTGGCGACACACTTTATTCGAGCTTGGCTAATCCCACGAATTCGGGTATACCCGGGTGTATTGAGGTTTGTGACTGTTTTCTGCCCGAGTGCATTGGGGTATTTTCCAGGCAGGGATTGAAGCATTTTATTCCCGCTGGCTGCAATACTGCACAGTACATATATATATACTGCATTACAATTCATGAATTTATGCCATCTGGTAGACACGCGAAGCACTGCAGCCTATTAAATCCTAATCATTATCATTTAACAGATCAGCCACCCATCAGCCAGGCATGAACCCAGGCTGGGAAGGCAAATGCAACGGGGCTTGTCAGAGGTGAGGAGTGGCGCATTCCAGGTATCTGCCAGGTACATACCGGGTATTTGCTCGAATAAAGTGTGTCGGTGCAGTAGTCATTGAGGACCTTCAATTCTGTCTCTGAGAGGGAATAGATTCTTCCGAACGGAATGGCAGCACCCGGTAATAACTCAATGGGACATTCATAAGAACGATGTGGGGGAAGCCTATCCGCGTTCTTCTTGTCACACACATCTAAAAACTCAGAGTATGGAGCCGGCAGTAGGTTTTCTTGGGACGAGGAAATCTTATGTATTACTACACACTCTGGTATAGGAGTCTTAGGTAGACAGGCTAGCTGGCAGTGCTCCGAGGGAAACGTGAGTGTCTTGGTCTTCCAGTCAATTAGTGGGTTATGGATCATGAGCCATGGAATTCCCAGAATCACTGGAAACAAAAACGAAAGAATGAGACCAAATGAAATCTTTTCCTGATGATTGGGCTCCGTGATTAGTGTTAAGTTATTTGTTTCATGGGTAACAGGTCCAGAGCTCAAAGGAGGACCGTCAATGACTTCCATCCTTTCTGGCGATTCCTTGGCTATAAATGGTACCGAATTGTTCTTGGCGAATTCTATGTCCATAAAATTCCCTGCCACCCCATAGTCAACCATTACTGTGGTTGAAAAACGATGTGTTCCTTCCTCGGTTATAATAGGAACCAGGAGGTGTGGATGTAGAGAAGGAGGGTTGTCTTTACCTTGAGAAGCAGAGATAACAGTCTTTGAAATAGCGTGCAGCTGATTTCTCCTAGGGCTCTGGAAAGAAGACCGCCTGGACATGTTTGGGCAATCGGCAAGATAGTGCCCATTGTTTCCGCAATATAAACAGAGATCTTCTGTTCGGTGTCTATTCCTTTCCCCAGTTGAGATAGGTCCCCGCAATGTATTTACTTGCATCGGTTCCTCCTCAGTCTCCCAGGAACGTCTTGGGGTACTGACATCTCTAAACCCGGGGTTGCTTGGCATGAACCCTTGTCTCTCCAATCGTCCTTCCGTAAGCCTGCGATCGATTTGGATGCAAAAACGGACAAATTCCTCAAATCTCTCGGGAGGCACACCCGGGCTAGTTCGTCTTTAACTTGCTCTGAGAGACCTTGCCGAAAATGATATCTCTGTGCGGCCTCATTCCACTCAGTATTGTTAACCCATCTGCGGAATTCAGCGGCGTACTCAGCTGTCGAGCGTTTTCCTTGACGATGGATGTTCAGAGTTGCCTCAGCGGTTGCACCACGATTTGGGTCATCAAAATCAGACTCATGCTTCGATGAACTCCTCCAGATCCCTTAGTAGTGGGCTATCCTGTTCTAACATAGGGGAGACCCAAGCAAGGGCCTCATCCTTGAGCAGGGTTATGATCAGTCCAACCTTGGCTTCGTTGGTATTATAGATGGTAGGCTGAAGCTTGAACACATGTCTGCATTGATTAAGGAAATCCCGAAAAGATTGTTTTTTTGCTCCAAATTTTCTGGAAGGGTTACATGGGGCGCGGTTTGCACAGTCACAGTTTTTTGAACAGATGCGGTGATTAAGGCTGCACGTAGTTCACGGTTTTCAGCTTTTGCGGCGGCAGCTCGTTCCTCTGAGCGGAGGGCATATCCTTCCATGCGGATGACACGTTCTTCCCAGCGGCATCACGTTCTTCCTGGCGGGCATCCCGTTCTTTCCTGGGAGTATCAAGTTCTTCGACGTGACCAAGACGTTTGATAAGGTGTCCTTGTTGTTCTTGGAAACCAACCATGATTTACGTTGTAAGTCATGGAGTGTCTGAGCCTTGGCCAGGTCTGTTCCGACGGAATCCATGGTAGGGCCTGTTTATTCTATCAAGGATTAGACTTCAGCTGGAGTGGATCCCAGTGGCAAGAACAGCAGGGAACGTAGTCAGGTAACAAGCAGAGGTCAGAGGCAGGCGGCAGGCAGCGTAGTCAGGTAACAAGCAGAGGTCAGCAATGAGGAGACTGGAATAGGACAATATATCAATAGCACAGCAGTAAACACAGTAACCAGCAAGAGCTGAGGAACCAGTATAAACAGGCAAGGGAGGAACAGGAAAGGGAGGTTTATATAGGCAGGCTGAGAGGTAGAGCACAGGTGCAGAGGTGTCAGGTTTCAAGGTCTGGAATCTTCCTTAGTTTAGCAGCAGCAATGCCGGTGGACAAGTATAGGCACTGCAGGCTAGAACAAGACATTGAGAGAGCAGCAGCAATCCCGGTGGCCAAGATGGGTACAGCAGGCTCAGAACATGACATATTGTTTGTGTGTATAGGTCCGGAAATAATTGGACACTGATACAAGTTTTGTTATTTCGGCTGTGTACCTAAATAAATTCAATTTACAGATAAATAATGAATATGGGCTTAATTGCAGTCTGTCAGCTTTAATTTGAGCGTATTCACATCCAAATTGGAGGAAGGGTTTAGGAATTACATCTTTTTAATATGTAGCCCCCTCTTTTTCAAGGGACCAAAACTAATTGGACAATTGACTCAAAAGCTGTTTCATGGACAGGTGTGGGCTACTCCTTCGTTATTTCATCATCAATTAAGCAGGTAAAAAATTTGAAGTTGATTCCAGGTGTGGGATTCGCATTTGGAAGCTGTTGCTGTGAACCCACAACATGCGGTCAAATGAGCTTTCAATGCAAGTGAAACAGGGTATCCATAGGCTGCAAAAAAAGAAAAAATCCATCAGAGAGATAGCAGGAACATTAGGAGTGGCCAAATCAACAGTTTGGTACATTCTGAGAATAAAAGAACGCACTGGTAAGCTCTGCAACACAAAAAGGCCTGGACGTCCACGGAAGACAATAGTGATGGATGATCGTAGGATCCTTTCCATGGTAAAGAAAAAACCCCTTCACAACATCCAGCCAAGTGAAGAACACTCTCCAGGACTTAGGGATATCATTATCCAAGTCTTCCATAAAGAGAACACTTCACGAGAGCAAATACAGAGGGTTCACCACAAGGTGCAAACCATTCATAAGCCTCAAGAATGGAAAGGCCAGATTAGACTTTGCCAAACAATATCTAAAAAAGCCAGCCAAGTTCTGGAACAGCATTCTTTGGACAGATGAAACTAAGATCAACCTGTACCAGCATGATGGGAATAAAAAGGATGGAGAAGGCTTGGAACGGCTCATGATCTGAAGCATACCACATCATCTGTAAAACACGGTGGAGGCAGTGTGATGGCATGGGCATGCATGGCTTACAATAGCACTGGGTCACTAGTGTTTATTGATGATGTGACAGAAGACAGAAGCAGCCGGATAAATTCTGAAGTGTATAGGGTTATATTATCTGCTCAAATTCAGCCAAATTCAGTGAAGTTGATTGGATGGCACTTCACTTTACAGATGGACAATGACCCAAAACATACTGTGAATGCAACCCAGGAGTTTTTTTAAGGCAATGAATTTTAATATTCTGCAATGGCCGAGTCAATCACCGGATCTCAACCCAATCGAGCATGCATTACACTTGCTGAAGACAAAACTTAAGGCAGAAATACCAACGAACAAATAACAACTGAAAACATCTGCAGTAAAGGCCTGACAAAGCATAAAAAAGGAGGAAACCCAGAGTTTGGTGATGTCCATGCTTTCCAGACTTCAAGCGGTCAATGCCTGCAAAGGATTCTTGACAAAGTATTAAAAATGAACATTTTATTTATGATTGTGTTAATTTGTCCAATTACATTTGAGCCCCTGTAATAAGGGGACTGTGTTTGAAAATGGTTGCAATTCCTAAACGTTTTATATGATATTTTTGTTCAACCCCTTGAATTAAAGCTGAAAGTCTGCACTTCTATTGCATCTCGGTTGTTTCATTTCAAAGCTATTGTGGTGGCGTACAGAGCCAAAATGATGAACATTGTGTCAGTGTCCAATTAACTGTGTATATATATATACACACATATATATATATATATATATATATATATATATATATATATATATATATATATATATACAGTCATGTGAAAAAGAAAGTACACCCTCTTTGAATTCCATGGTTTTACATATCAGGACATAATAACAATCATCTGTTCCTTAGTAGGTCTAAAAATTAGGTAAATACAACCTCAGATGAACAACAACACATGACATATTACACTGTGTCATGATTTATTTACCAAAAATAAAGCCAAAATGGAGAAGCCATGTGTGAAAAACTAAGTACACCCTTACTGCTTCCACAGGAATTAAGACGCTAAGTAGCAGATACTTCTGTGGCAGTTTTTATTTTAAAATTTCTCGGGGGGGTAGCGGTTGCATATTAAAAATTCCACATGCTGAATTCATGCCGCTTTCATGTCGCAGTCGCGCCACAGAGCACCAGGCTGATCCGCGGTTGATCTATTTAATTATAATGGTTCGGATTTAATTGGGGGCAATTCTTCCCGTATCCGCCAGGTGGCAGATACTATGTTCATTAATTGTAATGAATTCTAATGTGCAACAGTTATGTATCTACTTGCAGGTGTTTAAAAAAAAAACACAGTGGTCCATTGTGAATTGACCTTGGTACTGAAGAAGTTACAATACTGTATCAATTTAGGCGTTTCATAATAAAAACTAAATGCACAGTGTCTTTTCTACATACAGTAACTGTCCTGAAATGAGTACACCGCTGAAATCCAACATAACGTACGCTTAATTAATATGGTCCGCAATTAATGCAGCAGATGATAATATGGCCACAGTTGGTCAAATTTATCAGTTTTTTATCGAAATTTATGACTTTTACAAATTTTCACCAGATGCTCCTGTGTGTAAGCGTGCAATAAGAAAAAAGATATGTATCGATCCATGTTTTTTTCGTATTGCTCCTGCACCCGGAGTTAGAGGAGGGTATTGGTGTGTTGCGCCAGATTTTTCCAGTATCTTGGATCAGGGAGACTTCAAAAGGTGAAAGGTCATGGTTAAACCAACTAAGACTCATCAATCCCAGGCCAGGAATGGAACAGTGCCAGCGCAGGCACCAGCACCAGCACCGGCTTACAGTAACGGTACGACTGTCAGTGAAAACCTGGTGACCGGCAACCCTTGCTATCTGTCCACGTCTTGATACCTGCAGCCTGAGCAAGATTTCACGTACAGATACCAGCAAGCTTGCATGTACCAAAAAGATTTCCAGCTTCATCAGCTCTCAACTACAGGTGTAGCAGGCCCACTGTCGCCTGTCAACTACGTGTATAATCAAGAATATGGGACTGATGGCAGTGGCTCTGCGCCAACCGATTGGCAAAGTCTATGGTGAGGGTACAGTACAGCTACCGTATTTTATTCTGTTTTTAAAATATCAATACATTATGCGCACAGTCAAGTATTAGTTACTGCAGATCGGTCCGTTCTCCTGTAATCAATCGCTTTGCTTATGGATATTTACTTCTCTTATTTTAGTCACAATTCGAGAAAATGTACAGTACAGAAGTCCAGCAATATCATTGGCTGAGCAGCTTCTACAGTAGATACTGAACAATTGGTGGACAGCTAGGCGCATGCGCGTACTGTATGTCTCATTGGAACCTTGTTGAAACGCATATGCGTGTCATCACATTTAGGCGCATGCGTGTATGTGAACAAGAGACGTCCCCGAGAAAATTATTGTGGGGACAGACTGAGGGGACTGAAAAATATTCGACTTTGTTTTATTTTTTTGTACTTTGTTTTTATTTTTCCTCAGAAAAGAAACTTTGTCATCAAGCGGAGAACGGCAAATGGAGGGATTTCGATGGATAATATCGATTTTTGTAACGTTGTAAAAATCCAAGTACTGGAGGCAACAATTTAGTGACAGTGCCGGTTTTATTGATTAGGATAGAAAAACTGTGAGCTTTATAGAAAACTTAAAACAGTATGCTGCTGTTTTCATATACAATTATTTTTTACATACTGTATAAGAAACCCGAAAAATAAAAAAATATAATCTTTTATTCTATACAGTATGTATATATTCTACAGTATACAGTACAGAACATTGTTATACAGTATACAGAACATTGTTATAAAAGGTGACACAATGAAACAACTTAAAATAATCAAAAACATTCTATTTATTTGTAGTACAGTAAGTAAAAACATGTTTTTACAGTCAGTACACAGTAACTTTTGAACATTGTTATAAGTACAGTCAGTAAAAACATTTATTAATTCAGTATCTTTTGAAAATTGTTATAAAAGGTGACACAATGAAACAATTTAAAAGAATCAACATTTCTCATATTTATTTGGAGTACAGTAAGTAAAAACATGTATTTACTGTCAGTGCACAGTAACTTTTGAACATTTTTATAAGTACAGTAAGTAAAAACATTTATTAATAAAGTAACTTTTGAAAATTGTTATAAAAGGTGACATAATGAAACAATTTAAAAGAATCAACATTTTTTCTATTTATTTGGAGTACAGTAAGTAAAAACATGTATTTACAGTCAGTGCACAGTAACTTTTGAACATTTTTATAAGTACAGTAAGTAAAAACATTTATTAATAAAGTAACTTTTCAAAATTGTTATAAAAGGTGACATAATGAAACAATTTAAAAGAATCAACATTTTTTCTATTTATTTCAAGTACAGTAAGTAAAAACATGTATTTACACAGTCACTTTTGAACATTGTTATAAGTACAGTCAATAAAAACAGTAAAAACATTAATACAGTAACTTTTGAACAGACGAACAATCACGCAGCGAATTTGATCCCCACCAGTCTTTCCTTCCAGGGACGAGCCCTTGTGTGCCTCAAAATGCCATTTATGGAGTCTCTCACGATTCTCATTAAATGATCGGTAATTGTAAAATAGTGCCGCAATTCCTCCACAATAGTTCTCCTTAAATTTTCCAGGAAGAGCCCTTTTGACGCGACTCCCTTCGTAATTCACGCAGTACACCTCGTAACTTACTGCTGCGACACACTTTATTCGAGCAAATGACCAGTTTGTACCTGGCAGATACCTGGAATGTGCCGCTCCTCACCTCTTGTATGCTGTGTTGTGTTTGCCTTCCCAGCCACGTTTCCTGACGAAGCTTACTGCGAAACGTGTTGTTCCCTGCCGGAGCTCATTGAGAGAGGGACCCAGCCGACCGCAGGACATCCGGTATAGATCCTCTCTTCCGGTTCCACTGCCGGACGCGCCAGTGAGAGCAATAACGGAGGAGGAGATCTTGCAGGATCAAACCACGCGGCTGATGCTGGGCAACAGAAGTTACAATTCAGTGTGAGTGTGCTTTTTGTTTATTCACCTTGTTATATATTGTTTTATAACATTTATGTTTTTACAACGTGTATGCTTGTTTATGCTCATGTATTAACTGTTACCAAATAAAGACCTGTTATATTGCTAACCCTGGTTTGCACACATTTTTTGGTCTTTTGGGCAACGGGGAGAGGAGACACTCACACACTATACCTATTGGGGGATATTTTGCTGAGACGACTCCACACTACCTATACAGGCTGACATCACCCTCTGAGGGCAAGAACTCACATTAGGCCGTGTGAGTTTTATGTTTATTGGGACTCCAGCATAGGAGTCTGCATTTACCCACTACAGTCTGCGTTGAGGGCGAAGTCTCACACAAGCCCGTGTGAGTCACTGAAACTATATGTTTATGTTTCATTGATTGTTTATTTAGTGGAATTCTACCATCACCCCTTCCATCATATCCTCCATCCACACCCACCCCCCCCCACCCCCTCATCCCCCACATATGTGGATGTCATGCACTAATACTGTGTTTTATTCCATTTTTATTCAACTTCATCCTGTTCCATCAACATCGTGAGGTCCATGAGTTTTGCGCTGACCGTC
Source organism: Ascaphus truei (assembly GCF_040206685.1). Taxonomy (NCBI): domain Eukaryota; kingdom Metazoa; phylum Chordata; class Amphibia; order Anura; family Ascaphidae; genus Ascaphus; species Ascaphus truei. Next base: position 308,317,292 of record NC_134484.1, on the reverse strand, counting down.
TTCACACTCCCACAGCCACGGTTCATGCCTGGCTGACGGGGGCCTGATCTGTTAAATGATAATGATCAGGATTTAATAGGCTGCAATGCTTCGCGTGTCCACCAGATGGCATAAATTCATGAATTGTAATGCAGTATATATATATACAGTACTGTATATACACAGTATATATATATATATATATATATATATATATATATATACTGTATAACAACAACCCCTATAACCCCTAACATATAGTACTGTACACATACAGTACTGTATATGCACATACATAAATGATACTATGGGCCAGCGGGGGCGAGATGTGTTTGCAGCAGAGAGAGATCCGCTGCTCTCTCTCTGCGCAAACATCGGCACATTAAAAATTATTTTAAATACATTTTTATTGATAGTGTAGATGTGCAGGGGGTCTCCGGAGCTGAACCGCACTGGTTTCAGGTCCGGGGACCCCCTGCTCCCCGAGATACAGGCCCCTTTAGGGGGTGCCGGTATCCCTCTGCTCTGCTTGGTTTATAGGCCGCGATCACGTGATCGGGCCCTTTAAACCAAGCTGAGGGATACCGGCACCTCATAAAGGGGGCTGTATCTCGGGGAGCAGGGGGTCCCCCGACCTGAAACCAGTGTGGTTCAGCTCCGGAGACCCCCTGCACATCTACACTACCAATAAAAATGTATTTAAAATAATAATTTTTAATGTGCCGATGTTTGCGCAGAGAGAGAGCAGTGGATCTCTCTCTGCTGCAAACACATCTCGCCCCCGCCGGCCTACAGTATCATTTATGTATGTGCATATACAGTACTGTATGTGTACAGTACTGTATGTTAGGGGTTATAGGGGTTGTTGTTATACAGTATATATATATATATATATACAGTGTTCGACAAACCTATACATTTGCTCGCCCCGGGCGAGTGGATTTAACCCCCGGGCGAGTAAATATTGGCCCAAGCAGCACACGTTTGGTACTAGGTGGCGAGTAGATTTTTTTGTGTGGCGAGTAGAATTTTTGGTGATTTGTCAACCACTGTATATATATATATATATATATATATATATATATATATATATATATATATATATATATATATATATATATATATATATATATACTGTGTATATACAGTACTGTATATATATATACTGCATTACAATTCATTATAGGGGACGGCTTCAAAGAGAACAGCTTGCAAGCGCCCCCATGTGTTTTTACACGGCATTGCAGTATTGCAGCCAGCCGGAATAAAATGCTTAAATCCCTGCCGGGAAAATAACGCAATGCACTCTGGCAGAAAACGATCACAAACCTGAATACACCCAGGTATACCCGAATTCGCGGAACTAGCCGAGCGAGAATAAAGTGTGTCGTCACTGTACATGGTGTTTGAAGATGTACATGGCATATCTCTGGGTGATACCAGCACTTGCAACCCTATATTTCACCCGGATTTGATGGGGCTGGTCGTGCAAGCTGATGTTGGGCACCATTTCAATGCAAGCGTGTTTGGGTGTGATTCTGGGAGCGGGTGTTGTTGTGGCAGGGGGTGAGGGTATGTGGTCTGGGAGGATGCTTTCCTCCTGTTCCTCCTGTCTTAGTTGCCTTATCTGTGTTGTCATCTCCTGGCGTGGTTTGACGGGGTTGTCATGTCATTCTCGTCAATGGCATACATGTACACATATTCTTCAGACCAAGGGGGTGCGCTTGGTGATGGAAGGGTGAAGGTCACATCCATGCCACCCTGCTGCTCCTGCTTCCGACATACAGGGGCAGGAACTCCCAGCAAACTGTGTATCGCCGCTATGTCAGTCTCTATCTTCTCCATACGCTTATCCATCTTCTCTATCCGCCTATCCATATTTAGCATGGTCTCTAAAAGAAGATCGATCTTTACCACCATAGAGTTCTCAGGGATATCGACACTGAACCCATTCAGCATGTGGGCTAACGAGCTGGATCTTGTGCTAGGAGTGCTGTGGACATCTGTGTGGATGGGCGCTGGAGCGGATGAGATAGGTGTTCCCTGGAGAGCAGCGTCGTAGATGGGTGCAGGAGAAGATAAAGCAACTGTAAATATTACTGTATGTTCATTTGCATGTCTTAGACAGGTCTGCAACCCTGTATTTCCCCATTGTCACCCAGCATACAGCGCATACATGGGGAAAGACAGGGTTGCAGACCTGTCTAAGACATGCAAATGAACATACAGTAATATTTACAGTTGCTTTATGCTTTACTGTGGAGGGTTTTTGTTACTTTTTTACCCACCATAACCTAAATGACAGTGGTGATTACCTAGTCTAGTCTCAAACCTGCTAGCCTTTAAGACCAGCCTCGCACTGATGATACCCATCAAGGTTGAAACATGTATGTGAGTGGGTCTAATGGCTTTGCATCTCATCCCAGCCTCTGTCTAAAAGCTGTGTTTAAAACAGCATGCATTGGCTTGAGGATTGGCTTGTGTAATACGAGTTTGAGACAAAAGGTGGCACTGAGTGCTCATTTCCCAGAATCCCTTGCTGCAGTGGAAGCGCTGTATGCTGGGTGACAATGGGGAAAGACAGGGTTGCAGACCTGTCTAAGACATGCAAATGAACATACAGTAATATTTACAGTTATAATATATATATATATATATATATATATATATATATATATATATATTATAATTTATATTGCTGTATATTTATATAACTATATTATATATTTTTCGCCATTCTCTATGCCTGCGCATAAATGATGGAGCATCACAGATGAATATAGCTGCCAATAATCCAGTACAGTACACTATGTACTGTACTTATGGCGTACTGTAACTAATTGTTGTTTTTCATTTACACTGTAGGGCGACAACTCTTCTGGTTGACCAAATAAGTGAAGAGAATGATGAGAGAAGTGCCACAAGGGTCAAGGACGCTCTAGAGGAAAATCACAATATAACCGCATCTGAGAGCAGAAGATGAGACGCAGAATTGGGTTGGAAATATGGACGTGTGAGGTTAGTACTGAACAGTACAGTAGGTAAGTGTAGTTTAAGTAACTGTACAGTACCTATAAAATTATTCCTTGTCATTACAGAGCGTACCCTATGATACGGGACGTTAACAAGATCAAAAGAGTGGATCAGGCTCGGGCATGGATCGAAAGTGGCGAGACTTTTCAGGATTGCATCTTTACTGACGAGTCAACTGTATCGCTTGAGAGATTTGCCACCTATGCATTCCACAAAAAAGGACGCATATCTCTGAAGCCGCGTCCAAAACACTCCGTGAAGCTGCATGTGTGGGGTGCCATCTCTAGGCATGGACCAGGAAGCATCATCATCTTTGGCGGTATAATAATGCACAAAGTCACATGCTGTAGCCTTATGCACTGTACTGTACTAGTGTGAAGTATTTTGAGCACTTTTCTTTTCTTGTTACAGGAATCATGGATAAGTATTTTTTAAAGAGAAAATAGTGCCTGAGATTGTGGAATACATCACACGTGAATTCCCAGATGGTCATCGGTTCTTCCAGGAAAATGATCCCAAACACACCGCGTCTACATGCGCATATGCTTGCCAGCGGTATCAAATGGGTTAAGATGCCAGCGGAGTAAGTACAGTAACCGGTTCTCATATTTTTACACTGTTTACTGTGTATCTCTTTTACTAATTCTCCTTCTTTTCCCCCTCAATTGACAGATCGCCAGACTTCAATCCTATCGAAATGGTTTGGCATCAGCTGAAGGATCATATACGAAAAGTGGTGAAACCCTCAAAAAAGGATGAATTGGCGGATGGCATACTAAGTTTTTGGAACAATGTACTCACCGTCGAAAGATGTAATAAATATATAGATCATATTGCGACTGTGTTGCCCATTGTGATAGAGCATAATGGGCATGCATCAGGAAGGTAGTAAGGTACAGTACTGTAGTATGGTAAGTACAGGTACACCAAGTATGATACAGGTAAGTATGGCACAGAATTTTTTTTCAGTATACTGTATGCACTTAACTGCACTAATTTTTTCTTTTCTTTTCAGAGAGAGCTGCACTACAAATCTTGTTACAAAGTCCAGTACAGTAGTTATACAGTAGTATAGAGTTCCAGTATAAAGTAGTTTGACAGTAGTAACTGCATAGTCCAATATGGAGTTGTGATACTGTACACAATGCCATTATATGCACTTAACTGCACTAATTTTTTCTTTTCTTTTCAGAGAGAGCTGCACTAAAAAAGGACAGGGAGGGGGAGGAGGGGTATTATGAATAAAATAAGTGAACTGTGTGTATAGTGTATCAATAGTCATAATTTACACAAAACCCACCCTCTCAATGAACTACAGAATGCAAAGCGGCCATGACGAAGAAAATAAAGACTGAAACTTTGTATTACTGTTTTTATTATTATACATTTGTATTATTCATGATTATTTGTATTTTTCATTCTTCCATGATTATCCATTTTCATGATGTCAATGTCAGGTACTGTAGCTGCTGAAGTGATAACTGGCGCTACTGTTGCAAAGAAGATAAAGATAGAATTTGTATTAGAAAGATAAAATTTGTATTATTCATGATTATTTGTATTTTTCATCCTGATAAAATAAAATAAAAAATTCTTTAAATTCACAATCATCATTGAAACACCCCCACAACCCCCAAAGAAATAGAAAGAATGGCAAAAATTGGTAATTTATCAAAAACATGATTCAGATTATGTCTCTTTCTTTTTCTTTGAACTTTAATTAGATTCACTTTGAATGTGTGGGGGGGATTCTTCAAGAAGGGGTTGGGTTTGTATGTGAAGTGGTTAGGTGTGGGCTACACTAGTTGCCAAGAAGGAAGGGCTTATCAGATTAACATATTAAATTTGGGAATGTGTGGATAAACATTTCTATTCACATTGTAAGGCCCTTAAACTTGAAATGCTCATGGTACCAGTATGTGCGTGGCAGAGTCATTCGAGAAGGGATTATCCCACGTGCACATGCGTTACCGTAAATAAAGCCTTAAATATTTTAATGAATGGCTTCGGGGTTGGGGGGTGGATGGAGGAGTCATTGTTGCCAATACAATTAAATACAACTGAATGGTTTGAGAGAGGTGACCATAAGAAGTAGAAATACTTTAGCCTTGTGTGTGTGCGGGGGGAGGGGGAGAGCGTTGAATGGTGGATTATCAGTTCAAAGAAATATTTTGAACCCAACACCCCCAAATAAAAATCACAGAATGCCACCCACCTCATAAAGTACGTACATGACTAGTGTAGAATATAAAAAGCTACAGTAGTGATTGATTCTCAGAATATCAAAAATTGTTATGCAGGCACATGTCGAGAAACACATTTTTTTTTTTTTAGACTTTAAATTCTAATTGCATGGGAAGTCACACGCATTCACAGAAATAATCGACAAGGTTCCAATGAGACATACATACATGCGCAGAAATGTGAGAACATGCTCGGGAAGATTAAACTATTAAACTGAGCCAGAAAGCCACCCATTACAAAAGAATGGTGTGGGAGAGGTGTAGATAAGAAGTAGAAATACTTTAGCATTGTGTGTGTGTGCGGGGGCGAGGGGGAGAGCGCTGTATGATGGATTATCAGTTCAAAGAAATATTTTCAACAGGTCATCATAATGTTTAATGCGCAGAAATGGGATACTGTAACACGCCTATGCGATTCAACAATGTTCCAATGAGACATACAGTACACGCATGCGCATAAAATAAAAACAGTATGAAAAGAAGAGCAAGCCTAGCAAAAGTATTGATTAATAAATAATACATATAGAAATGTGAAAACACGCATACAGTATCCGCATGAGCGGGATAATCCGGGATAAAAATATTTTATATTCAGAAGAAGACGCAATGTTATATTTTTGTAATACTGTACATCTTTTCCATTTAGTATCCTGTACAGAGTACAGTACTGTCCTGTACAGTATGTGTCCTCATATTTTTTATGTGTATGGCTAAGGAGCCTCATACACTGGCGACACACTTTATTCGAGCTCGGCTAGTCCCACGAATTCGGGTATACCCGGGTGTATTGAGGTTTGTGACTGTTTTCTGCCCGAGTGCATTGGGTTATTTTCCAGGCAGGGATTGAAGCATTTTATTCCCGCTGGCTGCAATACTGCACAGTATATATATATATATATACTGCATTACAATTCATGAATTTATGCCATCTGGTAGACACGCGAAGCATTGCAGCCTATTAAATCCTAATCATTATCATTTAACAGATCAGCCGCCCGTCAGCCAGGCATGAACCCAGGCTGGGAAGGCAAACGCAACGGGGCTTGTCAGAGGTGAGGAGCGGCGCATTCCAGGTATCTGCCAGGTACAAACTGGGTATTTGCTCGAATAAAGTGTGTCGGTGCAGTACTACAATATGAACAGTATACAGAAATGTACGGCTGTAGTTTGAATTGCTATTAGACTTTGAAGACAACAGCTCGCGATCGCCTACTTGAGTTTCTAGACGGTATTGCAGACAATGCTAAAAAAAACGATCGAAAAAATATCGAAAACCGACCGAAAAAAATAAGACAATTTCTAAACGGTTGGAAAACGGAGCGCGTCTGGCCACGGTTATCAGAGCGGCTCGGCATCGGCCGTTTTAGAATAAAGGCTGGTGCCGCTGTAGGTGCTGCTAATCAAATGCCCTTGATTAATTGATCATCAGTAAGTGTGACCACCTCTATAAAAGACGAAGTTTTAGCAGTTTGCTGGTCTGGAGCATTCAGGTGTGTGTTAACACAATGCCAAGGAGGAAAGACATCAGCAATGGTCTTAGAGATGCAATTGTTGCTGCCCATCTATCTGGGAAGAGTTATAAGGCCATTTCCAAACAATTTAAAGTCCATCATTCTACAGTGAGAAAGATTATTCAAAAGTAGAAAATATTCAAGATAGTTGCCAATCTTCCCAGGAGTGGACATCCCAGGGAATTCACCCCAAGGTCAGACCGTGCAATGCTCAGAGAAATTGCAAAATACCCAAGAGTTACATCTCAGACTCTACAGGCCTCAGTTAGCATGTTAAATGTTAAAGTTCATGACAGTAGAATTACTAAAAGACTGATCAAGTATGGTTTGTTTGGAAGGGTTGCCAGGAGAAAGCCTCTTATCTCTAAAAAGAACATGGCAGCATGGCTTAGGTTTGCAAAGTTACATCTGAACAAACCACAAGACTCCTGGAACAATGTACTTTGGACAGACGAGACCAAAGTGGAGATGTTTGGCCATAATGAATAGCGCCATATTTGGCGAAATCCAAACACAGCATATCAGCACAAATACCTCATACCAACTGTCAAGCACGGTGGTGGAGGGGTGATGATTTGGGCTTCTTTTTGCAGCCACAGGACCTGGGAACCTTGCAGTCATTGAGTCGACCATGAACTCCTCTGTATACCAAAGTATTCTAGAGTCAAATGTGAGGCCATCTGTCCGACAGCTAAAGCTTGGCCGAAATTGGGTCATGCAACAGGACAATTTATTAATCATGGAATGATGGAAAGAAGGAACAGTGAGAGAACACAAAAATAACATAAAAATAAAAACAAACAGGGAAAATCAAGCGAACATGAAAGCCTATAATGTGGGAAAATGGCAAACTCCAGTGATAGCAAAGCAGGTAATGAATCCTGTCAAAAATTCCACAATGGGGTCAGAAGATCCCATATGGAAAAGTAATCGGATGGTTAAAGTGAACAAAAAAACTGGAGTAATAACATAAATGTAGTCAAGTGTAAATGCAACAATGAAAGGATATCATATCAAATGTAATCAAAAATACAGAGAAATACACTGACTACAAAACAAGATAACCTCACAGAAAGGAGCTGAAAAATGGCAGCCCTAACTAAGGGCAAAATGCAATCCTACCTAAAAAATATGTATCCCACCTAGGCTGAAATAGCAGGAACAGATAATGCTAAAGTGCAGAAGCAGTAAATGCGTGCGTGGTAATTGGAAGTAATATGAGAGTGGGTGTGGAGCAATAACAACTCCCAAAATACAGCATCAATAGCAAATGGATAAAGGAACAATAACACAGAAGAGCAGTCAAATGAGGGAAAAAGAGCCATATCACCAGAGTCTCTCTTGTGTAATAGTCCAGACCATCAGGGTTAGAGCTCTCAAACCTCACTCAGCCGAAAGTAGGGCAGGCAACCTCTATAGCAGGGTAAGGTATGGAAAACAGCATCATGTAAGCAGAAAAAATCCCTGTGTAACAGGCTTCTTCCGGTAGTAGTCTCTCAGAGATGATGCGCAGTTTTAGTAGGGTGGCGCACTATGTGACGCGTCAGGTCAGGTGATAAATGCAGCTAATTGGCAGCGACGCTTCAAAGGAATCTGCGTCATGCACAAGTTGTGATCGTAGACGTGCTGTATGGAAGATCGAAAGAAGAAGAAAGCAAAAACAGTGCACTGCCAGGGAGTCAGGTGGTGGAAAAATATAGAAATCTATTTATTCAGCAACACTCAAAAAACCTGACCCCAATAGGATGAGACAAAAGACTCCTACGCGTTTCAGACCATAGGGGTCCTTTATCAAGGAGTATAAAGGATACAAAGGACTATATATATATAAAGGACTGTTTTTGCTTTCTTCTTCTTTCGCTGGACTACTCCTTACAGATTGCACGCCATTCGGATGTACCATGCAGGACTTTTAAGGACAGATGGAGTGGGTAAGATTAATTTCATTATTCAATTTGTGATTTCTATAGATGAGTACTATTGATAGCACTGTTAGGTCTCCAATGAGGTCACATTAGGGTGCTTTTCAGCATCCCTGTTTGTTACCTTCAGGTGATGGGTGTATTAGTGACTCACACATCACATTTCATCTTTATACCCACTCCGTCATTTATTCTGCCCGTTAGTCCTGCCTAATTATTACGGACATTTATGTTTGAGGTTCCACCATCTCTGGAGCACGCATTTCACCATATACCCATATATGTATGGAAGATCGAATCAGATGATGTGGACAGCCAATAAGCCGCGATACCAGCACTTCAGAGGCATCCATGTCATGCATTGCTTCAATTTAAAGGCACAGGGTCACGAAGCAGGCAGAGATCAATAAAGATATGTGTAAAGTGGTCTCTGTAACAACAAAATTAGTAATTACTATAAATTCAAACAATATACTGTAGTATGAATACAGACCAATCTCTGCCTGCTTCATGACTGCAATCACTGCAGCCTGGATGCCTCCTGTGCAGCTCTGTCTCTGTGCTCCGTATTTGGAGGAATTCCCTCACACCTCCCCGCCCTTCTTATACTGGGCTCGCCCTTGCCTTAATGCTGAACATAGACTTCCTCAAGTAACTGTGCTTGCCACAGAACCTCTGTTTGGCCTGCCTTGGCCTTCTTGCCATAGCTCCTAGTTCTGGCAGATACTGCTGCGCTGAAGCGGGTACACTGACGCCCTCTGTGTTTCTTGTCCTGTCTGCAGTTCCAGTTCCCAGTAACTTTCCAGTGGCCTTCACCACTCTCAGCTGCACCCGGTTAGGGAGAGCTGTTCCGTGCTGAAGCACTGGATCCTCTATGCTTTCCCTTCTGCAATCTTACTGCTTCCAGTGGCCTCCACCACTCTCAGCTGTACCTGGCTAGGGGGTGCTATTCTGTGCTTAAGCACTGGATTCCCAGTTCCTGTTTCCTGCTCTCTGTGCTGAAGCGGCGCACTTCCAGTGTCCGGCTCTCTACGCTGAAGAAGTAGTTTCAGTTCCTGCTTTCTATGCTGAAGCGGTAGTTCCAGTTTCCGCCTCTCTACGCTGTAGTTCCAGTTCCTGCACTCCATGCAGTAGCGGTTTGTACACTACCGACACACTTTATCACACTGCGGCCAGATCCGCAAGCCGGGAGATTTCCCGGCTTGCTAGTGGCCGCCCCTCGGCGTGCCGCGCGTCATAGACGCGCGGTCACGCGTCTTCGGGAGCCCTGGTGTCCCGCGATCGCGGGACGGCGGCAGGGGGTTCCGGGGGACCCGGCGGACTCGGCAGCGGTAGGGAGAGCGCCCCGATCGGAGGGCGCTCTTCCGCTGCTTCGGCGCGCGCCCGTCACTCTCGGGCGCGCGCCAGGCTACTGCTGCGGCCAAGAATGGGCAAATGCTCGAATAAACTTGGCCGCAGCAGTACCTTGTTCTTCTGATGATGACCTCAGCTTGTGACCTCGACCTTTGCTCCTGTGCTGCCTGCCCTGACCCTGGCTTATCTACCGATTACTCTACCTTCTCCAGTCCTGACCTGGCTACTTTTGACCACAGAATTCGCAACCCGGATCCGGCTTCGTAGTCTAAGGTTGGTGTATACTTATCCCCACCTCAGCACTGCGGTCCGTTCCAGGTTTGTGGTGAGCATAACCGTTACACCGCGATAAACACCTGTGTCTGAGATGATTGGCCGTATTAATGCCACGTGGAGTACAGCAGTGCCTATGAAAATGGCTCTGTGATTTGTTCGAATAACGGCCGCTGCAACTGCAGATGTGATTTATTTAATTGATTGGCTACTGGTTTTATTTATTTAATTGATTGGTTAGTAGTTTTATTTAGGTAATTGATTTGTTGGCTAGTGCTTGTAATGTGTGTTTTTGGGGGTTAGGTGCATGTTGTATAGGTTTTGTTATTGTGTATTTTTGACATTCATGCTTTTGGATTAGGGTTACCATTGTATGATTTAGTAGCTTATCATGCCCTATATTTTATTGGTATGATGTACTACTATGCCACTCAATGTGTACAGGGTGGGTATAGTGGGTCCGGGGTGGGTGGTTAGGTCTCACGGGTGGGTTGTGGGGGAGGGTGGGTTAACCCCATTTTTACGATAGTGGTAATTTACCGCTACGGTGATTAAGGGGTTAGATGCCATTAGATTGTATTTTTTTTATGTATTATTGCTGACATTGGAGGACATGGCCCTGCAGTATGCTGATGAGGATGCCCTTCATTTTGGCAGGGGTAAGTTGAACAGTTTTTATTTACTTTATTTATTCTGGCTGGCTAATGTTTTGTTTAATAATGGGAAATAATCTATTATCCCTATCTGGATAATAGTTATTTTACACATTACTGTATATGTTTGGTGGGGAAGAGGTGTATTTATTGAAATGTAGACCATGTTTATTTTTTTAAATCCAGGATTGGTACCGCAGGCCAGTGGGGACCCATGGTGACCACCTGAGGACCCCCGGACACCCACGGGGACCACCTGACAACCCCTAGACACCTGCAGGGACCACCTAGGGACCCCTGTGGAGCCCCCAAAGACCACCTGAGAGCCAACAGACACCCGTGGGAACCACTTGAGGGCCCCCAGACACCTGTGGGAACCACCATAAGGCCCCCAGACACCCATGGGGATGACCTGGGACACAAAGACACCTGTGGGACCACACATGGACCCCATTGGGCCCACGGACTCCTGGGGGGACCACACAGGGACCCCTGCCAGCCTGTGGTATTAATTGTGTGTCTATAATATAAATAATGGTTTTATGGGGGGGCACATGGGGTGAGTTGTGTATTAGTTTATACTATATATTTTAATTAAAAAATTTTTACTAGTGTACTGCTGCGGCACAGTTTATTCGAGCATTTGCCCGTTCTGTGCCGCAGCAGTAGCCTGGCGCGCGCCCGAGTGTGACGGGCGCACGCCGAAGCAGCGGAAGAGCGCCCTCCGATCGGGGCGCTCTCCCTACCGCTGCCGGGTCCGCCGGGTCCCCCGGAACCCCCTGCCGCTGTCCCGCAATCGCGGGACACCAGGGCTCCCTCGGGGAGCCCCTGGACACGCGTGCAGGGGGCGCACGCTCCCGATGACGCGTGACCGCGCGTCTATGACGCGCGGCACGCCGAGGGGCGGCCACTAGCAAGCCGGGAGATTTCCCGGCTTGCGGTACCGACCACACTTCAATAAAGTGTGTCGGTAGTGTAGATGAACAGGGAGTCTCCAGAGGAGAACCTTGTTGATTTGAGGTCCAGGGACCCCCTGCTTCCCGAGACACCAGCCCCATTATAGTGTGCCGGTATCTCCAATGCATGTAAATGTCCCACGTCACGTGGCAAGGACATTTCAATGCATAGGAGATACAAGCACCCCATAATGGGGCCTGTATATTGGGAAGCAGGGGTCCCCAGACCTGAAATCAACGTGGTTCTGCTCCGGAGACCCCCTGCTCAACTACTCTTGTAATAAAATTTTTATTAAAAAAACATTAATTTCAGGCGAGATTTGCAGAGGGAGAGGCGGCTCTCTCTGAGCATCTCTCTCTGCAGCAGAGAGAACTCGCCGGGTTAGGCCTTTTCAGAGGGTCTATCTTTACGTCGACGGCTACTTGCCCGTTTCACATGAATTTTGCTATTAAAGGTAATTGAGGCTTTCTGAATACCATGATAGCAACGCTCACAAAAACAGAGATTTAAATGACCCACGATTTTTTTGATGAACCTTTGGTGCATAGGCCCCTATGATGGTATACTGTATATCATTCATATTTCATTACACGTGTTACAGTGTGATGCCCAAGATAGTGTTTCATGGCATAATACTGGGAATGTTTTCTGTTCAGAAGAAAAGAAAGATGTTTGCAGAAAAAAATGAATAAAATAAAGATACATTGAAAAGTGCTTTTGAGCCTCCCAGTTTAGTTTTCTATTTTTGAGTTTTTGCAAAATTTTCATTTTATTGTTCTCAGAAAGTAATCACAGCCACAACCTTTTAACCAGTTTCAGTGAAATTAGAGTGAAAATCTGACTTTTACCAAAATTACACAAACATGTTTTCTTTTAAAGGCCAGTTCCTTCTTTTTGGTTTATTTTAAATTAATTAAAGTTTTCTTCACAATGCTGGGCAGTACTGTAGGATGGCTGTTTTCACCCCTCTAATTTATTCCTGCTCACTATTATTATTATTTTTTTAAACCGTGTATTTTACTTAAAAAAAAAAAAAAAATACCTCAAAACCTAAATTATGGGGCCGATTCACTAAGCTACATTAACTAGCGCTAAAATGGGTTATATCGCCCGGCCACAAAAGGCTGAAGCCATAAGCGCTATTCACTAAGGCTGCTCGGCGCGTTTACGGCCGGCCTTGGCCAAAAGGGCCATAGCGCACGATCACCATTTTCCCCCCCTGTTATCATGCTAAAAGTTTTTTAGCACGATAACTATTATAAACAAAGCAGCCTGAAAGAACTGCATGGAGATGCTGCGTCTCAATGCACGGCTCTTACAGGAGATCATGCTGGCCAAATATGATTTTTAATAGTAGTATACATGAGCATGGTCTGCTTGAGCCAATCAGAGTTGGGATGGAGTTCCCACGCTCTGATTGGCTACCGTACCATGTGAGGCTGGCCATTTTCAGTTCATGACGTCATCTTAAAGGCAATTGAAGCACAGCCAATTCTGATTGGCTGTGCTTTTATTGCCTTTAAATTACGTCATCATTTTTTTTTTGTCGGCCAAAACACATGGTTTTCATGGCCCAATCACGGCCGTGAGAACCATATGACGAAAATGTGACGTCATAGGGCTATTTGTATAATGTACACATTGTCAAATTGAGTGTTTGTATTTAGATTTATTAGATATTGATTGAGCTTGGTGCTGTTTGATATTTGGAGAGATTTGTATTTGGCCATGTACTGTATTTATTTGTATATTGGTTAATCATGCATATACAGTATATATATATATATATATATATATATATATATATATATATATATATATATATATGCAAATACAACTGTATGCTCATCTGCATGTCTTAGGCAGGTCTGCAACCCCGCCTTTCCCCATTATCTCAAAGCATACAGCACTTCCACTGCAGCAAGGGATTCTGGGAAATGACATGCAAATGAGCACACAGTGTCACTTTTTGCCTCAAAAACCATTTTTAACATGGTTCCCTATAGGCTTAAGCTTGCTGCATGGTCACAGCTTTGAGCACAGCCAGGGTTAAGGTGCATACCCAGAAAACCACCCACAGACAGCTGTTTCGACCTTGATGGGTCTCATCAGTGTGGGGTTGATTTTAACTAGATATGCATGAGAGGCTATGGGATAGGCTATACCATAATACTGAGTCAAGTTATGGTGAGTAAAAAAAGTGACAAAAACCCTCCACAGGAAAGCAAATATGGAAGTGCTGTATGCTGGGTGATAATGGGGAAAGGCGGGGTTGCAGACCTGCCAAAGACATGCAGATGAGCATACAGTTGTATTTGCATATTTGCTTTCCTGTGGAGGGCTTTTGTCCCTTTTTTTACTCACCATAACTTAACTGAGTATTATATATATATATATATATATATATATATATATATATATATATATATATATATATATTTATATTTATATATATATTTATATATTAGTATATATATACATATACACATGATGAAGCCACTGTACAAATAAATGGGTGAAGGGTGGGTATCGGGTCAGTGTGGCTTAACCCCTTAAGACTGTAGCGGTTAATAACCGCTAAGGTCATTAAGGGGTTAGGGGACATTAGTTTGGCACTTGTTCTTATTTTGTATATTTTTCAGCACCCCAGTGTATGGATGAGGAGGAAGATGCAGCTGGACTTCATCGTGGGTGCCGGACAAAGGTGAGTATAACATGTATTTAATGTATTTATTGTATTAATGTATATTTAATGGCAAAAGCATTATTATCCATATTTGGATAATAGTAATTTTGCACATTGTATGTGTTAGGGGACGGGGGCATTTTTTTACAGTCTTGTTTTAATTTTTGGAAGCACACCATTGGTACCGCTGGCCCGCGGGGACCCCGGATGCCTCCTGATGGCCGCGGGGACACCTGGACACCCCCGCGGGCCTGTTGTATGGATGGTGTGCCAGCAAAAAGGTAAACAATTAATTTTTTTCTAAGTACAGCTTCTTTTGCGCCTGCCTTTAGCTGGCGCATTTGTTTGGCGCGTTTTTTAAGGCCGATTCACTTAGCGCTTCTTAGTGAATCGGTAGTACTGGCAAAAATCAGTGCAATAGGCTGATCGTGCGCATTTTGCGCAGAGGGCAAAAAAAATACCTTTTAAGACCGATAAAGCGCCGTTATCACTGCTTAGTGGATCGCAATGCAGCTTTATCCGGCTTAAAGGGTATTTTGCGCTCTTAAAGCCACTTAACGGAGCTTAGTGAATCGGCCCCTATGTCTCTCTCACTAATAACAGGGCTGCTCAACTACTGTCTTCAAGCCCTTCCCAATAGGTCAGATTTGCAGGATATCCCTGCTTCAGCACAGGTGGTTTAATCAGTCCAAGCCTCAACACAGGTGGCTCAATCAGTACCTGCTTCAGCACAGGTGGCTCAATCAGAGGCTCAATCTTCATCTGAGCCTCTGATTGTGCCGCATGTGCTGAAGCTGGGATATGCTGAAAAACTGAGCTGTTGTGTAAGATTGAGGACTGGAGTTGAGCACCCCTGATTTAGAGCAATGTATACAGTATCAAGTGCTGGTATGATTAAACACTCTTGACAAATGTGCCACTTAGGGGCTTAATGACTTGGCTGACCGCAGTGTGATTGTCTGCTTCAGATGCTTATGGGATAAGCCTCTTAGTGACTAATAGATCTCAAAGAACCTTATCTGAGAAGATTAAGTTGACACATGTTTTCTAATAAAATCCTTTATCTCAGTACTGCCTGCTTAAATGGAGGAAATAAGAATAAACAGCTGGAATTCTATGTTAACAATATACTACATGCTTTGGGCCTTTTTCAAATATAACGCAATTTCCCCCCCTCACCCCCTGGGAGATGTATGGTTACGTTATATGTGATGTAATGCAATTCCTGTGGCTCACAGGAAACCTGAGCCTCCGCTGCTGGGAACCTGGGGTGTACCTGAGTTGATGCTCGGTTGCGCCTCCACCTATAATGGGATTCTACTATGTGGAATGACCCCATTACAGGACAATAAAGAATACACATGGGTAAAACAATAACAGTTTACTGTACACATCAGAGAACCAATAATAAAGGTGATACCCACTCGCAGGCCTCGCAGAACCCATGTCCACACCCCAGTGGAGTTTACCCCAATGAACTAAGGTGATCCAGGCACCGGACCGTCCCAGTGTCCACTGGATCAATCACCTACCCAAGTGTGTGACAGCGCTGCCCCCACTAACCTGTGTATGGTTGGTGCACTTGGTTGGGTAACTGCCGGGTGTGTCCACACCCGAGCGCAGTGATGTTGATGGGATCCACGGATCCAGTGACAGCAACCACGAAGCCTCTACCTCTACGTGGGCTGGGTCCCACATGGATTGTACCACCATATGAGATTGTTCTTTGTTGCAGGTGTCTGGGCCAGATCACTGAGATCAGAATATATCCGCGTCCTGATGGTGTCCCTCAGTCTGGTACTACAGGGCAGTGTTGACCTAGCTGGGGTCTAAGGGGGTCTCTGGCCTAATGCAGTTGGTCACTGACTCCCTACACATACACACACACACACACACACACACACACACACACACACACACACACACACACACACACACACACACACACACACACACACACACACACACACACACCCTACCCTTCTGCAGTCCCAGCTACCACTGACTCACTCACTCACCAACTGCCTAATTGCCCAACGGTATAACTGCCTTAACTGCCCAACTGTATAACTGCCTTAACTACAAATGCAGCCACCCTATTGGCTAAGCCGCAGAATGTGATGTCCGTTCCTGAGGCTCATGGGACATGTAGTCCCTGTATTGAGCCTTTCCCCTATTGGACGCCGCTCTGGGGGTTCATGCGAGGATTAACAAAATGGTGGCGCCCTGCTATGGGAGCCGCCAGCGACTCGGTCGCCGCTCCAACTGCTCACAGGCCTCCCAGCACTCTCCCCATCCCCCGCTGCCAGAGCGTAAGGTAAGGGGATGAAGGGGAACCCAGGGGGACCAGGTCATTCAAAATATTAAAATAAAATAAAAAAGAGCTAGGAATATAGATGTTGTCAGAGTTATATTCCCTGTGTGCTTATTTGCATTTCATTTCCCAGAATCCCTTGCTGCAGTAGAAGCCATGTAATTATATTAACCCTTTCATTTTAATCCTGACTAACCTTAAAACTCGCCCCACAAATAAAGCATCCCAATAGCCTGCACTCATGGTTACTGTCCAACACTCAGTCACTCCTACCACACATCGTGACCAAGCACTGCTATCTACAGCACTTATTCCCTCACCTGCTGTCTCTGTAAGTTCTCATAAAACCTCTTGATTGTAAGCTCTTTGGGGCAGGGATTTCCTTTCCTGTTATCTGATTTTGCTGCACTTATTGTATTATTATAATTCCCTGTACTGTATTCTTTGTGAAGCGCTGAATACACTTTTGATGCTATATAAATAAAGACATACATACATGTAGGTTAGGAGATAATGATGAAAAGCAGGTTTGCAGATTTATCTGAGATGTGTGAATGTGCTCACAAATGATATTTTCATTCTCTGCTGCCACACTTTTAACTTCCCATTGAGCCAAAGTATTTTGCTTTTTGGCTGTGGCTCCAGGGACCGGAAGTCTGGATACATCTATACAGTTAGCCATGTTGGGGGAATTTCACCCAGAGCAGTATGCAGTAAGCAATCCAATTCAATTTTAGGATGACAGCAATTTTTCTGCCAAATTTCTAATGTATAATGAGTTGCATGTACTGTACATTGGGAGAATGTTTGCAATATTGACAACATTCTCAAGTTTCAAATGCATACACACTTTATGCATAAGATTCACAGAGTTTTTCACAAAAAAAATTGGCTTAATTAATTACTGACATTTTGCATATATTTTCATGTGAACATTTCTTTTCCATTGAATGTGGTAAACAATAATTTTCATGGGAGAAAAACATATATGTAAGCAAATAATACAACTTCAGACTAATTTTAACCATATGTGTTTATATTCATTTGTAATTTATACTATATTACCATCTCAGTCTAGTTAGCGCTACCTATCTTGTTTTTTACAACTTCAGACTAAGTTTAACTCTGTAATCAGAGTATATTCTATGCTTACTTTGATTTGTTTTATGTGTGTAACAGGTTTGTTTACCTTCATGTTAAATTGTCTTTAGTCAGATTACAAGGCTGATATTAAATAAAAAATAACATTTAAAAAATTTAGGCATACAAGTTTCAAATAAAGGGTAGAGAAAGTAACATAACTTCAATACACAATTTGTGTGAATAAAATCTAGATCCGTCGAAACAACCCATGGTTCATATTTGATACCAAGTGAAACAGGGGGTGAAAAAATGATCTGGATAACATCTGCTTTGATTTTTAAATATATTTTGAAGTTAAAAAAACCAAATATATTGGTGAAAAATTTGAATTTTTGGTCAACTTTTATATCAATTAAACCAGCGGTGCACAAACTAGGGGGCGCTCAACTTTTGGGGGGGTTGGGGCATGGCAGTTATAGAGGTCCCGCGCTCTCCCCCCAGGAATTTAAATTAAATGCCGTGGGACCAAGCGAGGCTTTTATAACACACTTACCTTCCCTTCCAGTGAAGCGTCGTCCTGGTAACCTGACGTCAAATGATGCTACAGGGTCACGTGATGTCACATCACCATGGCAACATGACATCACATGACCCTGCGTGTCATCTGACACCGGGGTCGAGCAAAAGGGTTTGGGGTGTGTGTCGCCGAGCAGAACAGTCAGGGGTGTGCATAGGGAAACGTTTGCGGACCCCTGAGCTAAGCAACCCTTTAAAAACATAAAGGTATTGTTAATTAGTGGAAAACCTTAAATCTGCATGGAAACTTCAAATAATTCTATGATGTCAACATTAAGGGTAGGTTTGGTTCTAAAAAAAATCAATTTGTTTAGGCTTTGGAATGTTAAAGGAATTTTAAAAGAATTTGGGGGGAAAAAAACTTTGAACAAACAGGAAAATCTAAACTAACACGATAAAGCATGAAAACTATTTAAAATAATGATGAAATCATAAAATTATTAATATACAAAAAAGTTACAATAATAAAAACTAATGCAGAGAACTACCCCAATTTTTTCCTATATTGTCAATGATAAATATTCTCTCCGAATAGACACTGTAAGGTAGATAGTTTAAATGGCAAATAGCCATTGGTGGTAGTGTGTACTAGTACAGTTGGCACAGGTCAGCTAAGCACAGCTTTGTCTCTCAGCCAGGCACTCACTGTCAGCCCTTGACATGTCCTGTTTATATGTTGGTAAACTTTTACCATATATTTAGTGTCTGGTAGAGATGCGCAAACCTTTTGCATGAGTTTGCGAATCATGCCAAAGAGGCCTTTTTTTTAGCAAGAAAAAATGCTGTGGCTCAATCAAGGTTCACAGACTATTCACTATTCACTAAGTTATTATGCATTGTGATTTCATTTAAAATCTGCAACTCTTTTTTTTTTTTACAACTTGTATTTTATTGGTTTTTAAAGCTCAGAAGAAGTACAACAGATATCCATTACAGGATCGTGAGTTTTTTACATTCCATACATAAGATAACTTAGTACAGTGTATGAACATTGTTTATAACCTAACTGGGACGGTGGGAAAGAAGGGAAAGGATAGGCAGGGGAAGGGAGGGGGGTTGGGTGGGAGGGGAGGACGGCTGTGGATCCATTCGAACCTATGTTGCCTGTGTTTTAGCTTCCTGAATCGGGGTTGTGTATACGATTATTTGCCTCTCCAACTAATCTACCTGATAGTGACTGACAGCCGGTAGACCAAAGATATCATCACAGGAGAACGCATCTGCAATTATTAAAGCATTATTGTGGTTATCTCTACCCCCGGGATGTCTGTCTGGGATAACCAGGGTGTCCATACTTTTACAAAATTTTCGCCCGAATCATTAATAAGGATTGTCAGTTTTTCCATCTGACATATATACCAGATTTTATTCCGAATTTTGGGGATTGTAGGAAGTGCATTTTGGTTCCAGGATGCTGCAATCGTGCTCCTCACTGCCGTTGCGAAATGGGAAATTAGTTTGCGTTCAACTTTTGCTAGTCCTGGTATTGCTCTGTTCAATAGAAAGAGCCAGGGATCCAATGGAATTTTGAGGCCCAAAATCCTCTGTAGCCAATCCTTAATTTTGATCCAAATTGAAACTAAGTGAGGGCAAGACCACAGCATGTGTAACAAATCTGCTGACTCTCCACATTGTCGCGGGCACAACGGGGAGCGTCCTAGAATAAATTTCGATAATTTTAGTGGGGTATGATACCATCTCATCAGGGTCTTATATGCGTTCTTCTTTAATGTTACGCATAGCGAACTTTTAGAGGCTGCCGTCACCATCTGTGACCATTCGTCCAAATCTGGGCTCTCACCTAGATCTTTTCCCAATTCAACATACAGGCATACCCCGCATTAACGTACGCAATGGGCCCGGAGCATGTACTGCACCGACACACTTTATTCGAGCAAATACCCGGTATGTACCTGGCAGATACCTGGAATGCGCCACTCCTCACCTCTGACAAGCCCCGTTGCATTTGCCTTCCCAGCCTGGGTTCAAGCCTGGCTGATGGGCGGCTGATCTGTTAAATGATAATGATTAGGATTTAATAGGCTGCAATGCTTTGCGTGTCTACCAGATGGCATAAATTCATGAATTGTAATGCAGTATATATATATATACTGTGCAGTATTGCAGCCAGCGGGAATAAAATGCTTCAATCCCTGCTTGGAAAATAACTCAATGCACTCGGGCAGAAAACAGTCACAAACCTCAATACACCCGGGTATACCCGAATTCGTGGGGCTAGCCAAGCTCGCATAAAGTGTGTCGCCAGTGTATGTAAAGCGAAAATGTACTTAAAGTGAAGCACTACCTTTTTCCCACTTATCGATGCTTGTTCTGTTCTGCAATCGTCATATACGTGCATAACTGCTATAAATAACGCATTTGTAACAGGCTCTATAGAATCCACGCTTGCGCACAGTTTCGGTACAGGTAGGGAGCCCATATTGCTTTTCAGGACGTGCTGACAGGCACATGCGTGAGGTGCCGTTTGCCTATTGGGCGATATGTCCTTATTCGCGAGTGTACTTAAAAGGGAGTGTCCTTAAACCGGGGTATGCCTGTATAGCTTAATTTGCTTGTTACCTTGAAAGCAGAACCGACTACCTCTCTAAACATTTGTGATGTGAGTCCCTTTGTTGATGTCTCACTAAGACAGAGCCTTTCAAATGATGTCAATGGGGGGTGTGGGTTAAATTTATTATAGAAAGCTCTGATCTGAAGGTAACTAAACAGCTGTGATTGTGGGATATTTTTTTCTGAGTTGATTTGTGCAAATGGCAAGATTTTGTTATTACCTTCCAGATCTCTAAGTCGTACTATACCCTTACGTTTCCAAATTGCAAAGTTTGCCCTAACTAAGCCAGGAGAAAAAGATGGATTATCCCAGAGAGGGGTAATCAAGGTGTTTTTCGTAGTTAGATTACATTTGAATTTAGTCGCCTCCCAGATCGACAACGAATTGGTCATTGAGGATAGCGGTGATGGTATAGCTTTCCTAGCTATTTTTGGGCTCCAAATTAAGTTGCCTACACTGGCGACACACTTTATTCGAGCTCGGCTAGTCCCACGAATTCGGGTATACCCAGGTGTATTGAGGTTTGTGACTGTTTTCTGCCCGAGTATATTGGGTTATTTTCTAGGCAGGGATTGAAGCATTTTATTCCCTCTGGCTGCAATACTGCACAGTATATATATATATACTGCATTACAATTCATGAATTTATGCCATCTGGTAGACACGCGAAGCATTGCAGCCTATTAAATCCTAATCATTATCATTTAACAAATCAGCCGCCCATCAGCCAGGCATGAACCCAGGCTGGGAAGGCAAACGCAACGGGGCTTGTCAGAGGTGAGGAGCGGCGCATTCCAGGTATCTGCCAGGTACATACCGGGTATTTGCTCGAATAAAGTGTGTCGGTGCAGTAGCTCCAATGGTGAGCAGGCAGCGCTCTCTAATGCTACCAAGCATCTCAAACCTGGGTTTGTGTGCCATTGAGAGATTTGGCATAATTGTGCCGCTTTATAATATGATAACAAGCAAGGACCCGCTAGCCCCCCTTCCGCAGTTTGTCTCTGGAGGGTTCGTTTATTTTTTCTTGCTTTTCTGCCGCCCCATATAAATTTGGAGATTGAAGATTGAAGGCTGACTATCTTGTTCAATCTAAGTGGCACAGGGAGCGCTTGAAATAGATATAGGAGTCGCGGTAGTAAATTCATCTTCACGCTATTTATTTTACCAATCCAAGATATGTTAAATTTTGACCAGCGACCTATATCCTCCCGTAGGGTCCTGATTAACCTGGGGTAGTTTGCCCGATACACCGAATTATAATCTTTGGGAATATATATTCCCAGGTACTTAATCGCTTTATTCTGCCAATTGAAGTGGAAATTGATGGAGATGAGTTTTTCTAATGGTTTCGGTAAATTTATATTTAGGGCTTCTGATTTAGATTGGTTAATCTTGAACCCTGAGATTTTATTAAATTGACCAAGCAACTCAAAGAGATTGGGAAGCGACGTCAGGGGTCTGGACAACACCAGGAGGACATCATCTGCATATAGGGCTAATTTATGTATTTGGTTCCCAAACTCCAGGCCTGTAATATCCTTATGGTCACGAATCTGGGCCGCCAGCGGCTCCATACACAGGGCGAATAGGAGGGGCGAGAGGGGACAGCCTTGCCTTGTCCCACTTTTAATCTTGAAGGGATCGGAAGGGAAGCCCTGGTGTTCCACCCTGGCGGCCGGGTTCGAGTAAAGAGCTAAGATGGCTGATGTTATTTTTTCACTGAACCCAAATGCTGCAAGCGTAGCTTTTAAATATGCCCAGTCAATCCTATCGAACGCTTTTTTCGCATCTAGGCTCAACACCATTACGGGTACTTATCTGCTGATTGTCTATCTCTTATGAAATCGACTTGATCTGGGTGTATGTCTAGGCAGGATTTGACTTAATCTATTGGCAATCAATTTAGAGTAGATTTTGATATCCGTGTTTATGAGCGAGATAGGTCTATAACTCTTAAAATCCAATGGGTCTTTTCCTTGTTTATAAATTAGTGATATGGACGCCTGCCACATTTGTTTCGGGAAAGTGGCTCCCTCCAATACCGCGTTGAACATACGCAAGAGGTGTGGGGCTAGCAGTTTTACATATTTTTTGTAGTACACGCCTGGAGTCCCCGTCTGGGCTTGGGGCTTTAGATACTTTCAGATTTTCGATCACGTGCGTGATCTCCTCCATAGTGAACTCCCCCCCCCAGAATGCTACGTTCCCCATCCATCAATTTTGCTACGCTTGAACCCGATAGAAAATGTTTCAAAGCTCTTTTAGAACTATGGGGTTGTGCCACTTTCTCTCCATTATACAAATTCTCATAAAATAGTTTGAATTCCTCTACTATTGGTAGTAAATTCAAACCGCGCTCTTGCTTCCTAACAGGATCTTGAAGTAGATCAACTCTTCCCTCTTGCAGCTGATGTGATGTGAAGGCACCCCTCCTCCACCGATCCCGTCGTAGGATGGCTCCAAACGTCAGGTGTAATGAAAAATGAAACACAAAAGAGCACCAAGGGTCAAGATTTAATAAAACAATGTAATAAATAACAAGTAAAAACTTACATATAGGGATATATATAAGTCCAGTAGAGCAGTGCAGGGGCAACAGTCCTGGTGGTATCATAGGCGCAGGGGGATGGTGCTGAGGCTTACTGATCAGTCCCACACGCTGGGGCTGGCTGGCTCGGCACCATGTTGTTGTTACTTCTGGGTTGCGGCTTCTCGCAGGACCCGTGTATAGTAGCCCACCACAATCGCCGGTTCCCCAGCATGAAACTCACTCCGGAGAACCGAAAGAGTCTCTGGCTGTTTGTACCGCCTGATGAAGCACAGAATCGTGTGAAACGCGTTGCGGAGCTCACACAGTGCTATCGGTATTCAGCCAATTGGTGGAATAAGCCCCAGCACTTTTACAAACAGCCAGAGACTCTTTCGGTTTGCCGGAGTGAGTTTCATGCTGGAGAACCGGCGATTGTGGTGGGCTACTATACACGGGTCCTGCAAGAAGCCGCAACCCGGAAGTAACAACAACGTAAGCCTCAGCACCATCCCCCTGCGCCTAGGATATCACCAGGACTGTTGCCCCTGCACTGCTCTACTGGACTTATATATCCCTATATGTAAGTTGTTTTATTAAATCTTGACCTTTGGTGCGCTTTTGTGTTTCATTTTTCCTCTACTATTGATTTAGGATTTGCAGAGATGACTTCTGATTTTCGTCTTATCGCTTGAATACTGTAATTTGGTAATTTGTTTCTCAATTTATTTGCTAGCATAGTATCTGGCTTGTTTGCTTTGTCAAAAAATTTCCTCTTTGACCAATTCAGTGAGTTATCGGCCTGGGAGGTTAACAGGAGGTTTAGTTCAATTTTAATATCTTTGATTGTCATAAGGACCTTTGAGTTGTGATCCCGTTTGTGTTTTTCAATTTGGTCTTTTAATCTAGTCTGCAGCTATACTATTTTAGCTTCCCTTTCCCGTTTCCTCCTAGCTGCAAGATTGATCAATACTCCTCTTAAAGTGGCTTTGTGCGCCTCCCATAGCGAGGAGTGGGAAGTTACTGATCCTACATTTAATTTAAAGTATTGGTCTATTTCCTCTGCTATTTTTTGGGCCAGTTCTGGGGCTCTTAATAAGGACTCGTTTTGCTTCCAGTTTGCGCCCGGCTTTTCTTGGCTTAATTGGGTGCCTTAACGTGGATTCCCGCGTGGGAGATCTTTGGAACCAGTCTGCTCGATACAAAGAAGTAGTCGATTCTACTGTATGAAGAGTGTGGATGTGAATAGAATGTATAATCTCTGTCTAATGCGTGTAGTTCCCTCCATATATCTATTAAATTGTTGTCTTTCAGTGCCGCCTTTAGTGTAGTGGGGGCCTCTCTGTCGGATTTTCGAGGGGGGCCTGATCTATCAATTTTCGGATCAAGGACTGAGTTAAAGTCTCCTGCTACAATTATTGGACCCTTCGCTATTCTGTGTAATTTGCTAAAGACCATTATGAAAAAGGAGGGGTCACGGTCACATGGAGCGTAAATTGACGCCAGTGTAAGAGGTTGGCCATTTATCATGCCTTGTAGAATCAGATATCGACCCTCCTTATCTTTGATCATGGCGTCTAACTTAAATGGGCATCTGTTGTTAAAGATGATCGCCACACCTTTCTTTTTCTTGGCAGATGAAGCTAAATAGTATTGTCTGAAGTGTTTGTCTAAAAATTTTGGGGAACTGCTAATACTGAAGTGCGTTTCCTGCAATAATACTAATAATGTCAGCGTGTCGCCTCTGGTAATCTGTAAACTCCAATCTTCTTTTCCTTGTTTAGTCCTTTCACATTGTGAGATAGCAGTGTCAGCCCCATTGAAAATTGGCTGGATATTCACTTAAATCCATAGCGGAGTATAAAATGTGTATAGATTTAAAAGTTACCTTCCAGCTGTCTTCACAGGTAGCAGGTGTTTTGCGTTTGGAGCTCCTGGCTGTGTACGGACTCCTCGACCATCCTTGGGAAAGGGTAAAGGGAAGGGAAAACGGGTAGGAAAGAATCAACTTGGGAGATTCTCTTGAGGTCTTAGACCACTTTGAATCTCTTGCCTCTGGGGATTTTCTGGGAATCAGGACTCCACTGCCGTGTGTCCTCCTGGCTGTACCTACTCGGCCCCCAGCGTCCCCGAGGTCTTTAACGATTGGCCTGGATATCTCCAGGTCAATCCTTGATGGCCACATAGCGAGGACCGTGGGTGAGATACTCCCAGCACACGGCGTGGCTTATTTTATAACTCATAAATACATCAATTTAACGTTTAGTAACACACCAGACTGTATGCAAGCATATCCCATTGCACTTCAAAACTTTTTCTAATATGTCTCTCCTTACTCCTCTCAGTACTGGTTATAATCTATGCTATCTGTCTTTACCCCCACATCCTCCCTATCACGTTAATCCTGTCGTGATCAGATGGACGACACACTGTTATACTTGCCCAAGTATAGCTATTCGCTATTTACCCCATGTACCATCCTTTTCCCTGCCCACCAATTCATGTGTATGTGGTACATCACCTGCATATTTACTCCTATCCTCTATAGCCGGGTAAATTAGGGGCGCTGAGAGAGCGCATAGGGGCGCTAGGGAGAGAGGAAAGACAGGTGCCTGCTTGCTACCTTATGCAGAAGAGTACTGTTTTTACACCTATTACCACTGATAGCCTGCAACATCTGGGAACTTTCAACTTGTAAGTAACCATTATCAACAGCCCCACAGTCTAATCTCTAAACAACAAATATTCCCCTTAACTCGATGCAACCTTAGGACCCCTCCAACCGGAAGGAGGAACGAGAACATCTTGTATCAGTCAGTACAACACAGATTTCATGAATGCTTCAGTGGAAGCTGGCCCCCTCAACCTTCTTGGTATCTCCATTGTTAATTCTGCGTCTCAGCTTCTTGCCCGCCCCTACCCTTCCGAGGGCCATCTGGAGCCCTGTTTCAGTTCCAGGTTCTCTGGAGGGGGCCACAGTCTTTGGATCCACCTTGTCCTACTCTGGACCTAAATCTGCTCTGGTCCCAGCAGGCATATTTAAAGTGTCTGACCTCTTGTATGCCCCTCTATTGGAGTTTTTGTAGCCCTGCCCAGCATGTTGAATGCTCGTGTAATGTACCCCATTAAGCAGCTACTGCTAAGCCCCTCTGCATATCTAGAGTCTCCTCAGTGTTCCCCAATCAGTCTTTATTACAGTTTGGTTGGGCCATGCTATGAAAGGGGGGGGGAGGGGGCGATCCCGACACTGTCAGACCACCGGCCCCTCCTTACCGGCTGTGTTTGGGGGGTTTTGTGCAGGTCTACCTTGCCTGCAGCTCATCTGCTGCACTGCCCAATGTGGAGATGTGGGGAATCCAAGATGGCCACCGCCTCTGTCTGTAACTGTGAACTGTGAACTGTCTGAATCAAACAAACTTTATTGACTTTACTCATGAACAAACGAACACAACTGTGGTAGTGCCCTTTTAAGCCTTAATTGATTCTGAATTGTGATCAATTAAGGGATTTCTGTTGCTGCTTTCGCGCCGAGCTCTTCACTTTGTTCCAGGCTGGCTCCGGGGAGGATGTCTCTTCTGCCTCCAGATCAGTGGTATCGCCCCCAAGGCCCAGTTTCTTCAGGAATGGCTCCTTTTCTTCTGGGCTTCTGAGAGTGATGGCAACCCCGTTTTAGAGCACCTGCAGGCCATAGGGGAAAATCCAACGGTATCTTATACTATTATCACGGAGCATCCTGGTGATTGGTATAAGGTTCCTCCGTTTAGCCAGCGTAGAGGGGGCAAGATCCTGAAAGATCAGCATCTTAATGCCTTCAAATTCAATTGCCCCTGCGTCTCTGGAGATGCGGCAAATTGCTTCTTTTATTTTATAATAGTGCAGTCTGATGATTATATCATGCGGGGGATCACCAGCTTGAGGTCTGGATCTGAGCGCCCGGTGACATCTGTCCATGTGCAGGTCTGCTTCGGATTTGTCTGGGAACAGGCTTGTCAGCCATTTTGAGATAAACTCCTCCGGGTCTGTTATCTCCTCTGGGACACCTCTCACTCTTATGTTATTGCGCCGTTCTCTGTTTTCGGCGTCTTCTTGTTTGTCAGAGATGTCCTTTTTGAGGGTTTTTAAGTGTGCTGTTGTTTTTTCATTTTTGCGCACCGCTTTGACCGTAGTGTCAAGCCTTTTCTCTAATTCATCTGTCTGGTCCCCAATGTTGTTAATGTCCTTCCTCAGATCCGCTATTTCTTTCCTGATGCAATCTTTTATTTCATTGCAGACCTCTCTCAGATCACTTCTGGTGACTGTCTCTTTATCCCTCTCTCTTATCTGGGATAGCGGCATCTCGTCCTTCTCTGATTCTGTTCCCGCCAAAGGGGCTGATGCCTCTGCTCTCCCCGGGCGCGCCAGTGCAGCTTTATTGAAGTATCTGGTTAACCCTTTGGATGATCGCCCCGGTTTTGGTCTCATTTGAGACTGCACAGTATCCTCAGTATGTTATTTAACTTTCCGGTGTGATTCTGCTTGTGTTTGCGCGCTTTTGATGCGGAGTAGTGGCCATGGGTTACGGAGCTCACGGATCAAGCATCCATTCCCCTAGACCTCGTGCTTGCGCCCCCCATCTGCAACTCTTTTGACTCTGAACTGAGCTGAATTGACCTGCCAGGGGTCTCCCTCACCACTTATTTATACTCTTAACCAACCATCTTGCAACATTCGGGACAAGGTGCTGGCTACGTGCCCAGCCCCTGATTGGTGGGTTTAAAGGCAACATTACAAAGAGCAACATGAAAACTGTTACAGGGAAAGGTCACAGACAACTTTTGCAACATTTCTCCTGCAACCAATTTTTTCCCTAGTCCCTGAGGTGCTGGAATCAGGCTGACATAATACATAGCTATATATAATGACATAATACAACTATATTATTGATAGGTAGGGCTAATGAAGGACTTTGACTTTTATTAAACACAGTCATATCTGCCCCTACCGTCACAGCGATAACATTTTGAAAAAAAACAAAAAATCAAGTAGTACACTGGCGACACATTTAATTGCACTGCGGCCAGATCCGCAAGCCGGGAGATTTCCCGGCTTGCTAGTGGCCGCCCCTCGGCGTGCCGCGCGTCATAGACGCGCGGTCACGCGTCTTCGGGAGCGTGCGCCCCCTGCACGCGCGTCCAGGGGCTCCCCGAGGGAGCCCTGGTGTCCCGCGATCGCGGGACAGCGGCAGGGGGTTCCGGGGGACCCGGCGGACCCGGCAGCGGGAGGGAGAGCGCCCCGATCGGAGGGCGCTCTTCCGCTGCTTCGGCGCGCGCCCGTCACACTCGGGCGCGCGCCAGGCTACTGCTGCGGCACAGAACGGGCAAATGCTCGAATAAACTGTGCCGCAGCAGTACAATGTTGCAATTTTTTACCGATAGTTAAAAAAATGGTATTTTTTCTTAGTGATTACCATTTTGACACACATATATTAAAGTGCAATAAAACAATGCAAAGTTGATCGGCAATGCACTGATTTTATCAAGGTTTAGTGAATATGCCCCTATACAGACTTTATATCACATAATCCCCCCAGATTCACAACAGTACTGCATTTATTTATTCATTTTATTATATGTTTTACACTTTAAATAACTTGCGCTAAAATTCTTCCTGTCCCCATTAAACAATGAATGGATGGAAGGGAAGTAAACATAATTATGCCACTGTTTAAAGCATTAGTAAGACCACAAAAAAAAAAAACACAGAAACCGGCGCCTCCAAAAATGAATTTAAATATAGCCTGACCAAATATAGAGTCCAATATGGCTTGGATGAAATCCAGGGAGAGATTTTCAATGAAGTCTCATGGAAGGACAAACAGACAAATAAGACAAAAACAAAAGAGAAAAGAAAAAAAAATCATAATGCAACTAAAAACAACTTAGTCAAAAAATCACTGATAAGATTGACAGAGAAATAATCACAAATTTAATGCAAATGAATTAAAATAAATAAATAAAACAACAAACACTTGAATGTTGGGCTAGAGACACTAATAAAGCGCAGGAGAAAGCCTGGACCCAATGCTGCCGAGGGAATCACCAAAGCAAGGCACGCAGACCAGAGTTCTCGCGATGACTCGGTGCTGCACCCCCCCCCCGCCCACACATCAGGACTATCTGTGATTGTGCTTGCAGTGTCAGTCCCCGGCATCGTGGATCTCTAGAGGCTGAGTTACACCAACTACCACAAAGGCTTCGGTTTCAAGTAAATGACATTTTGCTACGTGCTTTTACCTATAAGCATTGCTGAAAGTAGGGTTTCAATTTTATCCCTACCGGATGTCATCGCTTTATTAGTGTCTCTAGCCCAACATTCAAGTGTTTGTTGTTTTATTTATTTATTTTAATTCATTTGCATTCAATTTGTGATTATTTCCCTGTCAATCTTATCAGTGATTTTTTGTCTAAGTTGTTTTTAGTTGCACTATGATTTTTTTTCTTTTCTCTTTTGTTTTTGTCTTATTTGTCTGTTTGTCCTTCCATGAGACTTCATTGAAGATCCCTCCCTGGATTTCATCCCAGCCATATTGTAATCTATATTTGGTCAGGCTATATTTATATTCATTTTTGGAGGCGCCGTTTTTCTGTTTTTATTGTCTATATTGGTTTGTGTGAACTCGTTTTCTTGGGAGCCCCCACTTTTATTTTTAAAGTGTGTTTATTTTATGTTAGTCACCCATGTATCACTATTTTCACTTGTAGCATTAGCGCTGTTCCCACTGCCCTTCCCTTTTATTAGTAAGACCACACCTTGAATATGGAGTACAGTTTTGGGCACCATTACATAAAAAATACATTATGGAACAAGAAAAAGAAGAGCCACCAAATTAATAATGGGGATGGAAAATCTGACTTATAAGGCGAGGCTAGCTAATTTAGATATGTTTACATTAGAGAATAGGCGTCTAAGAGGGGATATGATAACTATATACAAATATATTCAGAGACAGTTCAAGGAGCTTTCAAAGGAACTATTCATCCCAAGGGCAGTACAAAGGACACGTGGTTATCTCTTAAGTTTGGAGGAAAGGAGATTTCACCAGCAACAAAGGAAAGGGTTATTTACATTAACAAGGGCAGTTTAAATGTGGAATTCATTACCCAGGGAGACTGTGATGGCAGATACAATAGATATGTTCATAAAAAGGTTGGACATCTTTTTAGAAAGGAAAGGTATACAGGGATATACCAAATAAGTAAACATATGAAGGGTGTTGATCCAGGGAGAAAATTGATTGCCAATATTTGAAGTCAGAAAGGAATTTATTTGTGCCCTTATTAGACATCAATGGATGAGGTTTCACCTTCACTGTTTACTTTCCTCTGGATCAAAAACTGTAAATACAAATATAGGATAAAGTATCTGTTGTCTAAATTTTGCATACTGTACAGTAGTTTGAACTTGAAGGATATATGTATTTTCTCAACCTCATAACTATATAACTATGTAACCATGTAACAGGGAACATCACAAGCATTAACACAATTAAAAACACACAACAAGCAATGTGAATCACTTAAAATAGTCTGATTTGGTACTTATGAGATAACAGGGTTTCCTAGCTCACAAGTTGTTGGGTACTACATAAGCCAACCCATGTCATCTCCCACCAATCAAGCCTCATTTGTGACTACTAAGTGCATAGATCCCCACTGGATTATATTTCCAGTTTACCTCCAATCACTGAGACTACACACAAGCAACTGTGTGATAGCCAATCAGAGTGACAATCAGAGTATGGCAGGAAGGACGAACGGGCAAATCATAAGTGGGTGTCGCGCAGCTACCGGTCTGGCTATTTGACGATCGTGACATCATAGTGAGCAAGAGATACAGATCGGCCTATCATAAAAGTGTCTACAGTGGCCAATGCTAGGGAGTTCCATGGGGGTAGCTTTAATGGTATCAATTTTAGGGTCAAGTAAACAGCTTTTGGCCCGTGTGCAATTCCAGCTGGGGACATTTGTATGAAACCTTTCCTGAGCACTGGCCTTTGTTCCTGACCCTCTTAAGTACTGGAAAGCAGCCTGAAAAATTGAGTCTAGATGCCCTCTCCTCACCCCTTTCCCAGGCTCAGACAATGGGTAGCTCTCAAGCTAAACGTGGTCTCTAACCTTGCCCTCTATGTCTAGCAAGGTGGTGCTAAAGCACCACATGTGTAAAAAGCACTATATACCTGGTATCACTACTTTCAAATATAATAAAGAGTTATATTTTTACATGGCTTTGGGAAATAAATACATGCACTACATGAGCATAAACCCAGTGTCCAACAATAACATTGTAATATTTCTAACCATGCCACCTGTTTCTTCACAATTATTTTCCATTGTATTGTGAGGGTGAAGGGGTAACCAGGCTATAAATAAAGGTAGTATGCCTGGCTGGTTATCTCTGAGCCCTGTTTCAGGTTTTAGGGTGTCAGCTCTTCAACCTGGGTATTGTAAAACACAAAAAAAGAGCGCAGGAGGGAATACAAAGGAAAAAAGCAAAATTAGTGATAATGCAAAATAATTTAATAATGACACAAACATATGACACATAAAAATAGAGAAAGCGGAAGGATCACAAGATTAATAATTTCTCTTCTCAAAAGCACCCATCAACATGGGGAAAAATACCCCATACAGACACACCAAAAGAGACCTCCCCACTGTCTGTCACTCCAAAAGAAAGAGGAAGGCAGACATGGACAAGAAATGTGGGGGGGCATAGCGCGCTTACAGTATGTGCGTGCACGCACGCTCTCCCAAGCTTTGTGCTTGAGGAGACACTGGAGAGATACTTTCAGGCTCAGAGCAGGGTCACATAACCCTGCTCTGACCAATGGGAAGAGAGAGGGCGTGTTCTAATGTCCTGTCACTACACCAAACACAAACATGGGATTTCTAGCCGAGAGAAGTGGAAGGGGGGGGCAAACGGACTGGTGTGGTGTGGTGTGGGGGGGAGCAAACAGACTGGTGTGGTGTGGGGGGGCGAACGGAGTGGTGTGGTTGGGCAAATGGACTGGTGGGGGGGCAAGCGGACTGGTGGGGGGGCAAAGGGACACGTGGGTGGGGGGCAAATGGAGTGGTGTGTGGGGGCAAACAAAGTGGTGTGGTGGGGGGGCAAACAAAGTGGTGTGGTGGGGAGGCAAACAAAGTGGTGTGGTGGGGGGCAAACGAAGTGGTGTGGTGGGGGGAAAATGAAGTGGTGTGGTGGGGGGAAAATGAAGTGGTGTGGTGGGGGGGCAAATGAAGTGGTGTGGAGGGGGGCAAACGAAGTGGTGTGGTGGGGGGGCAAACGAAGTGGTGTGTGGGGGGCAAATGAAGTGGTGTGGTGGGGGGGCAAATGAAGTGGTGTGGTGGGGGGGCAAACGAAGTGGTGTGGTGCGGGGGCAAACAAAGTGGTGTGGTGGGGGGGCAAATGAAGTGGTTTGGTGGGGGGGCAAACAAAGTGGTGTGGAGGAGGCAAATGAAGTGGTGTGATGGGGAAACAAACAAAGTGGTAGGGGGGCAAACAAGGGGTGTGGTGGGGGGGCAAACGAAGTGGTGTGGTGGGGGGGCAATGTCAGGATGTGCTCACCACAAACGAGACGGGACCGCGGTGCTGAGATGGGAAAGATTATTACACCACCCACAGCCACAAGGGCACATCTTGATTGAAGAGTGGTCTGGGATTCCGGGATCGGGGTAGGAGAGGTACGGATAGTAGAGGGTGCAGTAGCCAAGTCCGGGATTAGAGAGAGAGACGTTATCATTTACCGTAAGCCAGAATCAGAATGCCAGAGAGGGAGAGTCGTGATGCCGTATGCCGAGTTCGGAATGCCAGAGGTGCAGGAAGACGTAGCAGAAGCCGGTCCGGTACACGAGGAATCTGTGAAACAGAACTAGGGAGGCAGAGAGTGATGAGAACAACTGGTTCTATGCTCAGCCGACGAGTTAATGAATCTGGAGGGTATATGTAGGTATGAGGAACCAATAGCCGAGTAGCAAGGTGGGGGTGTGTGAATGGGCCAGGCTGAGACAGGAATAGGTCTTGATGAGTTCCTGGAGGAGTAACTGTAAATCCTAAAAGCATTGGTGAATTGTATTGTGGCATTGAAAAAGGGTACTGCGTCTTTAAAAGGTTGGTGCGCCCCTGTGTGGCCGCGCCTCCATGTGGCAGCGTCTGTAGCTGCGTGCGCGGGCCCACGCCCTGAACCGAGGGCAGAAGAGGAGACTTGACGTACGCGCGCGCATAGGAGGACCGGAGCTCGGCGCCATGGGGAAGGAGTCCATGCGAGCCGCGGGAGGCCCAGGCAGAGCCGCGGGTGAGTAAGGAGCATGCCCCTGCGCGGCATGACTCCTGCATCCTTACAGGCAAACAGAGTGAGGGGGAGAAAGGAGAGAAGGGGGAGAGAGAGCAAGGGGGTTGTAACGAGAGAAGGGGGAGAGGAGGAGGGAAGGGGGTTAGAGAGAGGAGGGAAGGGAGAGACATAGGAGGGAAGGGGGCGAGAGAAGGGGGTCGGGAGAGATAGCAATGGGGGGAGAGAGCAATGGGGGGGAGAGAGAGCAATGAGAGGGCGAGAGCAGGAAGAGAGGATGGAAGGGGGGAGAAAGGGGAGGGAAGAAGGTAGAGAAAAAATGGAGACAGAGAGTGAGACACACACAGAGACAGACAGACAAACAGAGACACACACACAAACACATACTTTACAGACACAGAGACAGTCCCTATCCAGCCAATGACACGCCCCCTCCCCTAATAGCCACGCCCCCCTCCCCGCTCATTGCAGGACAGCCTATCACTCATGCTTAGAGAGCTGGTGACGTCACCGCTCTCAAGCATGAGCGAGCTCAGCGGCAGCGTGGACTCAGCCTAAGTCCTAGTTTCAGTAAAGAAAAGAGATACAGCCCTGGCAGTGTGCCCAAGAGATTTTTGTTTCTAAAGAAAATTAGGTTTCCTTAAGGGAAGGAGCTACAGCTCTGAGATTACAGCAAAGCATCTTTTCATTTCACTTCAGGACTTAGAAGAAAAATGGGAAATATTTTTTTTATGTTTCATAAAATGTTTAATAGACAATGTGGCTATAAGATTTACAGTCTAACTCAGGTTTACAGTGTATGAGGGATATGGCTAGTGGGAATAAAAGTATATAGTCCCATTCTACCCCTCATAGCCCAAAAGACTTAGACAAAGTAAAAAGTGTAAAAGTATATTTGTATTAAACTGAGATGTTGGTAATGCAGTATATTTATAAGCTGGGACTTTCAAGGACGGTACTCTGAGGGGAGCCGGTGGGCTACCAATTTGTGGTGCCACTAAGTCTGCCCTGGGTCCATACTTCAAAGATGCTGCCAGAGATGTTAAAGTCATTTGGGCAGGATGGTTGTGAGGAGTACCCTCATCCGGGAAACAATGCCAGCTATCACGGCTAGCATTTGCCTTCCCAGACTTGGAGGCACATAACCCAGCAGGTGGCTTCTGAATAACAAGTGGCTAGGGTGACAAACTCACGCATGTCCTCGTTGAATTCAGAAGAACCGCTTTCCATTTTGGAAGACTAGCAGCCCTATGATTGCCTTGTTGTAAAGTTCCCAGGCTCGGATTGGTTGTAGTATTTCATAAATGAATCTGAAATACTATAAGAAACCCAGCAGCCAATCCGGACCTCAGATTCTAAGCACCAAGACAGCAGCGGCAAATTTGAAATCACCAAAAGATGCTCTTTGAGAAATAGCAGCGACCGGCTTCACAGATTTTCAAGTCAAGAAACTTTTTAAGTCCCACTTTTCGGGGCCAATTCAGAAAAGAGAACGTAGCGGACACGGCAGGAAGTATACGCTGAAAAGTGTACCAGGATGTTTGGTACTTTCTCCCTGTCAAGGGATTTTGGCATCTCAGGCAGAGATACAACGGTGGTGTCTGGTAACGCATGCCGAATTGAGTTCGAGGACTTTTGCAGGTAACTACCGGTCAACCAAAAGACTTTGTTTTCTATGCTATTTCAACTAGGAAAGATTAGTTTTGTAGCCCAGATCTCCAGTAAGTGTGTTTTCTCCTGTATATTGTAAATCATTGTGTGTACGTATGTTTCAATGGAATAAATTACAATTTGTTTTACGTCTTGGTTTTGCTCAGTGATATGATCCCGGTATAAAGGTGTAAATTCCTGGTCTCCTGTGACAGTATTATATATAAGATGAAGTCACTTCCAGGAAGTGTAGTTGCCAACTGTCATACTGCAATCTGCTAAAAAAACATGACATGTTTTTGAAATTTCTTTCTCAACCCAACCCAAAGCTCCATGAATAGAGTTTTCGTACTGTATATTGGACAGTATGTAAGCAAGAAGGGTGGCTTAGCACCTGATCACCTAAAGATGCTAATTTAGGCAACTTTTAGACATTTGGGATTGTTGTTGTAAAGGTTCAAATAGCACTGATCTTAAAGCATATACAGTACCTTTTGATTCTGTTTCACTCGCATTGTAGAAGAGTAAAAGGAAGAATATAGCTTTAGTTGGTCTAATGTGTAGTTTATACAGTATTAACAAAACAAATATTAAAAGGAGTATGCAAAAAGTCTTCAATATAAAATAAAACCACATATAAGAATACATTTGTAGTGTAAAAATATTTGTTGCACTTCTTGTATGTTGCTTATTGTTAGGTGAATTAACTCTTAATGTTGTATCTTTTCTCTGGACAAAAATGACATACCAAAATATATAATTTTTGCAACTTCCAACTTCCATTATATATTTACAGATTGTTAGCTTCTGCTAAACATTGGTTAATGTGTATCTTAATTAACCTAGGATAATTATTTCAAAATAATTTCTTAATATATTTTTAAATCCTTTCAAATTGATTACAAGAATCTTACCAGGAATTATGTTGCTCAAATACCAGCAAAGTGCAAAGTAAATAAGTGAGTCGATAAAAATCATCCCACATGTCCAAACAAATGTCATTGCTGCTCCCTGGGTAAGAGGCTGGTACAAGTTATTCCACTGAATTCTTAGAAGAAAAGATACACCAAACAAAGCTATACAAATGTATTGATTTTATGTTTCAGAACAAAATACCAAGGATGCGTGTGAAGTACTGTACATACCCATCATATTGATAATTGACATAGGGTTTAGATGTATTAGAACACTCAATAACATTATTGTATGAGGTTGAGGATTGTTTACATAATTACTGGTGCTCTTTTTTCCCAAGGTAGGCCTCCTGCTGTCCTTTGATAGTAGTTGAATATCCAAGTATGGAAGGAAATGGGCACTCCGGATTTGGTTTCAGAATATTTATTTAGTCATAACACAATTCCGATGTTTCAGCTGTAAATCCACCCTTTTTCAAGGACATGACTTGAAAAAGACTATTTCCAGACGAAACGTCGGGATTATGTTAAAAGTAGATAAATATTCTGAAGCCAAATCTGTAGTGCCCACTTCCTTCCATACTTGGATATACATCCTATTGATAATAGCTTAGTTATTGTGATATTTTGTTTATTAAACACTTGAATTTACTATATATATATATATATATTACTAAAGACATTGAGAAAATATTGACTATCTACCACCATCAAAAGCCTTAAAATAATTTTGGTGTTCTGTTTAACCAAATAAAATATTACCTTTAATTAAACAATTTGATGTAAAATAGATAATTTGTCAATAGTAGAACTACTGTACTGTAAGCCAGGAAAAGAAATATTCTTTAACATGTAGCAAACCTCTGTTGATCTTCTGGAGTCACACATAATATATATGTATCATATTCATTAGGGTTATAGCAGAACTCCCTATATAATTTTTTGTTATAATAATAATAGTAATACATCAAGCGGCTTTTTTTTTGCTGCATTATATGATTGATTAGAGTGTCCATCTGTGTCAAATACAGTGTGACAAGGTTAATGTCAGTTAATTAGATAGATGCTGGGTGCATTTAATAATTGATTTACATGACCAAAACCTCAATAGAAAATATGTCCTAATTAGCAACGTATTTTTTAACTACTTTAGAGGGTCAGAGAAAAACTGTTGGTACGGTAGGTGGATCATACAGTGTTAAATCTGGCTATACAGAGTTTTACTCTACACATAGACTTTGGGGCCTATTCACTAAACTTTGGTAACTAACTCATCGAGCATTTTGGGCACTTCTCAAACGATTTTGTAAGTGTAGCTATTCACAAAGCTTTAATAGCATGCCAAACTCGCTCGAGAAGTTCTTCTTCCCGATCGGTAGCGCTCCTTGTAAATATGTAATTCCTTTATGCCCGTCCGTGACTCGGAAGCTCTCCCGGGAGATTATATATACAGTGTATGGGTAGAGAACTGCGGGCCCGGAGTCAAAGCAAAATGAAGGAGACACATGCAGCTCTGCAATCAAATCACTAGACTGGTTTATTAAAGATAACAAGCAGAGTTATATAGACAAAAAGAGTTCTAGAGGTATTTTGCTGAAGCGTCTTAGAGGTATTTGCTAACGTTCTCTACCTAATTTATTGCTACATAGATTACATGTTGCTTACATTTGTGCCTTTCACTTATTTCTAGGGAGTGAGGGGAGGGAAGAAAAAGGGGGGATGTGGGAGTAAGGCTTTGTTTCTAGAAACTAACAAGATAACATTCTTCTCTTATCTTCAAGGCTGAAAGTCCTAGGAGACTTGCCAGAGCACCTTATCACATTTTAAACCAGTACACATTTTAAAAGTAAAACTGGGGCAAGGGGAGACAAATTGGATACTAATATACTGTATATATATTGGAACAAAGGGAACAAAATGGTTACTGAAATGTATATTAACACTCCTGCTCAGACAAACTGTGCGGAAGTTCAAAAAATGCTCAAACTCGCATTGATATCAAGAAATTCAGGTAGCTTCGATAATCACATTGCAGCTGCAACTCGCAAGCAACTCGCAAGCAACTCACAGTACAC